>NC_138770.1:28951945-29446945 GCF_965119305.1 Pelophylax lessonae
GCCACGGCAGAGTTAAAAAAATGTTGAAAACATTATTTATTTATTCATTTAATTGTTTGAGATCCTGAGGAATCCCAATGAGCTTTTCCAAGGCCCTCCCTGACCGCAGTAGCAAATCGTTTTTACAGAGCTGGTTTGCTTGTCCCAACATCTGACCCTCCTCTTTTCACAGCACGGGCTTGGGACCGGCCACGGCAGAGTTAAAAAATGTTGAAAACATCATTTATTTATTTATTCATTTATTTGTTTGAGATTCTGAGGAATCCCAATGAGCTTTTCCAAGGCCCTCCCTGACTGCAGTATCAAATAGTTTTTACAGAGCTGGTTTGCTTATCCCAGCATCTGACCCTCCTCTTTTCACAGCACGGGCTTGGGACCGGCCACGGCAGAGTTAAAAAAATGTTGAAAACATTATTTATTCATTTATTTGTTTGAGATCCTGAGGAATCCCAATGAGCTTTTCCAAGGCCCTCCCTGACCGCAGTAGCAAATAGTTTTTACAGAGCTGGTTTGCTTGTCCCAGCATCTGACCCTCCTCTATTCACAGCACGGGCTTGGGACCGGCCATGGCAGAGTTAACAAATGTTGAAAACATTATTTATTTATTCATTTATTTGTTTGAGATCCTGAGGAATCCCAATGAGCTTTTCCAAGGCCCTCCCTGACCGCAGTAGCAAATAGTTTTTACAGAGCTGGTTTGCTTGTCCCAGTATCTGACCCTCCTCTTTTCACAGCACGGGCTTGGGACCGGCCACGGCAGAGTTAAAAAAATGTTGAAAACATTATTTATTTATTTATTCATTTATTTGTTTGAGATCCTGAGGAATCCCAATGAGCTTTTCCAAGGCCCTCCCTGACTGCAGTATCAAATAGTTTTTACAGAGCTGGTTTGCTTATCCCAGCATCTGACCCTCCTCTTTTCACAGCACGGGCTTGGGACCGGCCACGGCAGAGTTAAAAAAATGTTGAAAACATTATTTGTTCATTTATTTGTTTGAGATCCTGAGGAATCCCAATGAGCTTTTCCAAGGCCCTCCCTGACCGCAGTAGCAAATAGTTTTTACAGAGCTGGTTTGCTTGTCCCAGCATCTGACCCTCCTCTTTTCACAGCACGGGCTTGGGACCGGCCATGGCAGAGTTAAAAAAATGTTGAAAACATTATTTATTTATTTATTTATTTGTTTGAGATCCTGAGGAATCCCAATGAGCTTTTCCAAGGCCCTCCCCGACCGCAGTAGCAAATAGTTTTTACAGAGCTGGTTTGCTTGTCCCAGCATCTGACCCTCCTCTATTCACAGCACGGGCTTGGGACCGGCCATGGCAGAGTTAAAAAATGTTGAAAACATTATTTATTTATTTATTCATTTATTTGTTTGAGATCCTGAGGAATCCCAATGAGCTTTTCCAAGGCCCTCCCTGACCGCAGTAGCAAATAGTTTTTTTTACAGAGCTGGTTTGCTTGTCTCAGCATCTGACCCTCCTCTTTTCACAGCACGGGCTTGGGACCGTCCACGGCAGAGTTTAAAAAATGTTGAAAACATTATTTATTTATTCATTTATTTGTTTGAGATCCTGAGGAATCCCAATGAGCTTTTCCAAGGCCCTCCCTGACCGTAGTAGCAAATAGTTTTTACAGAGCTGGTTTGCTTGTCCCAGCATCTGACCCTCCTCTTTTCACAGCACGGGCTTGGGACCGGCCACGGCAGAGTTAAAAAATGTTGAGAACATTATTTTTTTATTTATTCATTTATTTGTTTGAGATCCTAAGGAATCCCAATGAGCTTTTCCAAGGCCCTCCCTGACCGCAGTAGCAAATAGTTTTTTTTACAGAGCTGGTTTGCTTGTCCCAGCATCTGACCCTCTTCTTTTCACAGCACGGGCTTGGGACCGGCCACGGCAGAGTTAAAAAAAATGTTGAAAACATTATTTATTTATTCATTTATTTGTTTGAGATCATGAGGAATCCCAATGAGCTTTTCCAAGGCCCTCCCTTACTGCACTAGCAAATAGTTTTTACAGAGCTGGTTTGCTTGTCCCAGCATCTGACCCTCCTCTTTTCACAGCACGGGCTTGGGACCGGCCACGGCAGAGTTAAAAAAATGTTGAAAACATTATTTATTCATTTATTTGTTTGAGATCCTGAGGAATCCCAATGAGCTTTTCCAAGGCCCTCCCTGACCGCAGTAGCAAATAGTTTTTACAGAGCTGGTTTGCTTGTCCCAGCATCTGACCCTCCTCTATTCACAGCACGGGCTTGGGACCGGCCATGGCAGAGTTAAAAAATGTTGAAAACATTATTTATTTATTCATTTATTTGTTTGAGATCCTGAGGAATCCCAATGAGCTTTTCCAAGGCCCTCCCTGACCGCAGTAGCAAATAGTTTTTACAGAGCTGGTTTGCTTGTCCCAGTATCTGACCCTCCTCTTTTCACAGCACGGGCTTGGGACCGGCCACGGCAGAGTTAAAAAAATGTTGAAAACATTATTTATTTATTTATTCATTTATTTGTTTGAGATCCTGAGGAATCCCAATGAGCTTTTCCAAGGCCCTCCCTGACTGCAGTATCAAATAGTTTTTACAGAGCTGGTTTGCTTATCCCAGCATCTGACCCTCCTCTTTTCACAGCACGGGCTTGGGATTGGCCACGGCAGAGTTAAAAAATTGTTGAAAACATTATTTATTCATTTATTTGTTTGAGATCCTGAGGAATCCCAATGAGCTTTTCCAAGGCCCTCCCTGACCGCAGTAGCAAATAGTTTTTACAGAGCTGGTTTGCTTGTCCCAGCATCTGACCCTCCTCTTTTCACAGCACGGGCTTGGGACCGGCCATGGCAGAGTTAAAAAAATGTTGAAAACATTATTTATTTATTTATTTATTCATTTATTTGTTTGAGATCCTGAGGAATCCCAATGAGCTTTTCCAAGGCACTCCCTGGCTGCAGTATCAAATAGTTTTTACAGAGCTGGTTTGCTTATCCCAGCATCTGACCCTCCTCTTTTCACAGCACGGGCTTGGGACCGGCCACGGCAGAGTTAAAAAAATGTTGAAAACATTATTTATTTATTCATTTATTTGTTTGAGATCCTGAGGAATCCCAATGAGCTTTTCCAAGGCCCTCCCCGACCGCAGTAGCAAATAGTTTTTACAGAGCTGGTTTGCTTGTCCCAGCATCTGACCCTCCTCTATTCACAGCACGGGCTTGGGACCGGCCATGGCAGAGTTAAAAAATGTTGAAAACATTATTTATTTATTTAATAATTTATTTGTTTGAGATCCTGAGGAATCCCAATGAGCTTTTCCAAGGCCCTCCCTGACCGCAGTAGCAAATAGTTTTTACAGAGCTGGTTTGCTTGTCCCAGCATCTGACCCTCCTCTTTTCACAGCACGGGCTTGGGACCGGCCACGGCAGAGTTAAAAAAATGTTGAAAACATTATTTATTTATTCATTTATTTGTTTGAGATCATGAGGAATCCCAATGAGCTTTTACAAGGCCCTCCCTGACTGCACTAGCAAATAGTTTTTACAGAGCTGGATTGCTTGTCCCAGCATCTGACCCTCCTCTTTTCACAGCATGGGCTTGGGACTGTCCACGGCAGAGTTAAAAAATGTTGAAAACATTATTTATTTATTTATTCATTTATTTGTTTGAGATCCTGAGGAATCCCAATGAGCTTTTCCAAGGCCCTCCCTGACCGCAGTAGCAAATAGTTTTTTTTACAGAGCTGGTTTGCTTGTCTCAGCATCTGACCCTCCTCTTTTCACAGCACGGGCTTGGGACCGTCCACGGCAGAGTTTAAAAAATGTTGAAAACATTATTTATTTATTCATTTATTTGTTTGAGATCCTGAGGAATCCCAATGAGCTTTTCCAAGGCCCTCCCTGACCGTAGTAGCAAATAGTTTTTACAGAGCTGGTTTGCTTGTCCCAGCATCTGACCCTCCTCTTTTCACAGCACGGGCTTGGGACCGGCCACGGCAGAGTTAAAAAATGTTGAGAACATTATTTTTTTATTTATTCATTTATTTGTTTGAGATCCTAAGGAATCCCAATGAGCTTTTCCAAGGCCCTCCCTGACCGCAGTAGCAAATAGTTTTTTTTACAGAGCTGGTTTGCTTGTCCCAGCATCTGACCCTCTTCTTTTCACAGCACGGGCTTGGGACCGGCCACGGCAGAGTTAAAAAAAATGTTGAAAACATTATTTATTTATTCATTTATTTGTTTGAGATCATGAGGTATCCCAATGAGCTTTTCAAAGGCCCTCCCTGACTGCACTAGCAAATAGTTTTTACAGAGCTGGTTTGCTTGTCCCAGCATCTGACCCTCCTCTTTTCACAGCACGGGCTTGGGACCAGCCACGGTAGAGTTAAAAAAATGTTGAAAACATTATTTATTTATTTATTCATTTATTTGTTTGAGATCCTGAGGAATCCCAATGAGCTTTTCCAAGGCCCTCCCTGACCGCAGTAGCAAATAGATTTTACAGAGCTGGTTTGCTTGTCCCAGCATCTGACCCTCCTCTTTTCACAGCACGGGCTTGGGACCGGCCACGGCAGAGTTAAAAAAATGTTGAAAACATTATTTATTTATTTGTTCATTTATTTGTTTGAGATCTTGAGGAATCCCAATGAGTTTTTCGAAGGCCCTCCCTGACCGCAGTAGAAAATAGTTTTTACAGAGCTGGTTTGCTTGTCCCAGCATCTGACCCTCCTCTTTTCACAGCACGGGCTTGGGACCGGCCACGGCAGAGTTAAAAAAATGTTGAAAACATTATTTATTTATTCATTTATTTGTTTGAGATCCTGAGGAATCCCAATGAGCTTTTCCAAGGCCCTCCCTGACCGCAGTAGCAAATAGATTTTACAGAGCTGGTTTGCTTGTCCCAGCATCTGACCCTCCTCTTTTCACAGCACGGGCTTGGGACCGACCACGGCAGAGTTAAAAAAAATGTTGAAAACATTATTTATTTATTCATTTATTTGTTTGAGATCATGAGGAATCCCAATGAGCTTTTCAAAGGCCCTCCCTGACTGCACTAGCAAATAGTTTTTACAGAGCTGGTTTGCTTGTCCCAGCATCTGACCCTCCTCTTTTCCCAGCATGGGCTTGGGACCAGCCACGGTAGAGTTAAAAAAATGTTGAAAACATTATTTATTTATTTATTCATTTATTTGTTTGAGATCCTGAGGAATCCCAATGAGCTTTTCCAAGGCCCTCCCTGACCGCAGTAGCAAATAGTTTTTTTTACAGAGCTGGTTTGCTTGTCTCAGCATCTGACCCTCCTCTTTTCACAGCACGGGCTTGGGACCGTCCACGGCAGAGTTTAAAAAATGTTGAAAACATTATTTATTTATTCATTTATTTGTTTGAGATCCTGAGGAATCCCAATGAGCTTTTCCAAGGCCCTCCCTGACCGTAGTAGCAAATAGTTTTTACAGAGCTGGTTTGCTTGTCCCAGCATCTGACCCTCCTCTTTTCACAGCACGGGCTTGGGACCGGCCACGGCAGAGTTAAAAAATGTTGAGAACATTATTTTTTTATTTATTCATTTATTTGTTTGAGATCCTAAGGAATCCCAATGAGCTTTTCCAAGGCCCTCCCTGACCGCAGTAGCAAATAGTTTTTTTTACAGAGCTGGTTTGCTTGTCCCAGCATCTGACCCTCTTCTTTTCACAGCACGGGCTTGGGACCGGCCACGGCAGAGTTAAAAAAAATGTTGAAAACATTATTTATTTATTCATTTATTTGTTTGAGATCATGAGGAATCCCAATGAGCTTTTCCAAGGCCCTCCCTTACTGCACTAGCAAATAGTTTTTACAGAGCTGGTTTGCTTGTCCCAGCATCTGACCCTCCTCTTTTCACAGCACGGGCTTGGGACCGGCCACGGCAGAGTTAAAAAAATGTTGAAAACATTATTTATTCATTTATTTGTTTGAGATCCTGAGGAATCCCAATGAGCTTTTCCAAGGCCCTCCCTGACCGCAGTAGCAAATAGTTTTTACAGAGCTGGTTTGCTTGTCCCAGCATCTGACCCTCCTCTATTCACAGCACGGGCTTGGGACCGGCCATGGCAGAGTTAAAAAATGTTGAAAACATTATTTATTTATTCATTTATTTGTTTGAGATCCTGAGGAATCCCAATGAGCTTTTCCAAGGCCCTCCCTGACCGCAGTAGCAAATAGTTTTTACAGAGCTGGTTTGCTTGTCCCAGTATCTGACCCTCCTCTTTTCACAGCACGGGCTTGGGACCGGCCACGGCAGAGTTAAAAAAATGTTGAAAACATTATTTATTTATTTATTCATTTATTTGTTTGAGATCCTGAGGAATCCCAATGAGCTTTTCCAAGGCCCTCCCTGACTGCAGTATCAAATAGTTTTTACAGAGCTGGTTTGCTTATCCCAGCATCTGACCCTCCTCTTTTCACAGCACGGGCTTGGGATTGGCCACGGCAGAGTTAAAAAATTGTTGAAAACATTATTTATTCATTTATTTGTTTGAGATCCTGAGGAATCCCAATGAGCTTTTCCAAGGCCCTCCCTGACCGCAGTAGCAAATAGTTTTTACAGAGCTGGTTTGCTTGTCCCAGCATCTGACCCTCCTCTTTTCACAGCACGGGCTTGGGACCGGCCATGGCAGAGTTAAAAAAATGTTGAAAACATTATTTATTTATTTATTTATTCATTTATTTGTTTGAGATCCTGAGGAATCCCAATGAGCTTTTCCAAGGCACTCCCTGGCTGCAGTATCAAATAGTTTTTACAGAGCTGGTTTGCTTATCCCAGCATCTGACCCTCCTCTTTTCACAGCACGGGCTTGGGACCGGCCACGGCAGAGTTAAAAAAATGTTGAAAACATTATTTATTTATTCATTTATTTGTTTGAGATCCTGAGGAATCCCAATGAGCTTTTCCAAGGCCCTCCCCGACCGCAGTAGCAAATAGTTTTTACAGAGCTGGTTTGCTTGTCCCAGCATCTGACCCTCCTCTATTCACAGCACGGGCTTGGGACCGGCCATGGCAGAGTTAAAAAATGTTGAAAACATTATTTATTTATTTAATAATTTATTTGTTTGAGATCCTGAGGAATCCCAATGAGCTTTTCCAAGGCCCTCCCTGACCGCAGTAGCAAATAGTTTTTACAGAGCTGGTTTGCTTGTCCCAGCATCTGACCCTCCTCTTTTCACAGCACGGGCTTGGGACCGGCCACGGCAGAGTTAAAAAAATGTTGAAAACATTATTTATTTATTCATTTATTTGTTTGAGATCATGAGGAATCCCAATGAGCTTTTACAAGGCCCTCCCTGACTGCACTAGCAAATAGTTTTTACAGAGCTGGATTGCTTGTCCCAGCATCTGACCCTCCTCTTTTCACAGCATGGGCTTGGGACTGTCCACGGCAGAGTTAAAAAATGTTGAAAACATTATTTATTTATTTATTCATTTATTTGTTTGAGATCCTGAGGAATCCCAATGAGCTTTTCCAAGGCCCTCCCTGACCGCAGTAGCAAATAGTTTTTTTTACAGAGCTGGTTTGCTTGTCTCAGCATCTGACCCTCCTCTTTTCACAGCACGGGCTTGGGACCGTCCACGGCAGAGTTTAAAAAATGTTGAAAACATTATTTATTTATTCATTTATTTGTTTGAGATCCTGAGGAATCCCAATGAGCTTTTCCAAGGCCCTCCCTGACCGTAGTAGCAAATAGTTTTTACAGAGCTGGTTTGCTTGTCCCAGCATCTGACCCTCCTCTTTTCACAGCACGGGCTTGGGACCGGCCACGGCAGAGTTAAAAAATGTTGAGAACATTATTTTTTTATTTATTCATTTATTTGTTTGAGATCCTAAGGAATCCCAATGAGCTTTTCCAAGGCCCTCCCTGACCGCAGTAGCAAATAGTTTTTTTTACAGAGCTGGTTTGCTTGTCCCAGCATCTGACCCTCTTCTTTTCACAGCACGGGCTTGGGACCGGCCACGGCAGAGTTAAAAAAAATGTTGAAAACATTATTTATTTATTCATTTATTTGTTTGAGATCATGAGGTATCCCAATGAGCTTTTCAAAGGCCCTCCCTGACTGCACTAGCAAATAGTTTTTACAGAGCTGGTTTGCTTGTCCCAGCATCTGACCCTCCTCTTTTCACAGCACGGGCTTGGGACCAGCCACGGTAGAGTTAAAAAAATGTTGAAAACATTATTTATTTATTTATTCATTTATTTGTTTGAGATCCTGAGGAATCCCAATGAGCTTTTCCAAGGCCCTCCCTGACCGCAGTAGCAAATAGATTTTACAGAGCTGGTTTGCTTGTCCCAGCATCTGACCCTCCTCTTTTCACAGCACGGGCTTGGGACCGGCCACGGCAGAGTTAAAAAAATGTTGAAAACATTATTTATTTATTTGTTCATTTATTTGTTTGAGATCTTGAGGAATCCCAATGAGTTTTTCGAAGGCCCTCCCTGACCGCAGTAGAAAATAGTTTTTACAGAGCTGGTTTGCTTGTCCCAGCATCTGACCCTCCTCTTTTCACAGCACGGGCTTGGGACCGGCCACGGCAGAGTTAAAAAAATGTTGAAAACATTATTTATTTATTCATTTATTTGTTTGAGATCCTGAGGAATCCCAATGAGCTTTTCCAAGGCCCTCCCTGACCGCAGTAGCAAATAGATTTTACAGAGCTGGTTTGCTTGTCCCAGCATCTGACCCTCCTCTTTTCACAGCACGGGCTTGGGACCGACCACGGCAGAGTTAAAAAAAATGTTGAAAACATTATTTATTTATTCATTTATTTGTTTGAGATCATGAGGAATCCCAATGAGCTTTTCAAAGGCCCTCCCTGACTGCACTAGCAAATAGTTTTTACAGAGCTGGTTTGCTTGTCCCAGCATCTGACCCTCCTCTTTTCCCAGCATGGGCTTGGGACCAGCCACGGTAGAGTTAAAAAAATGTTGAAAACATTATTTATTTATTTATTCATTTATTTGTTTGAGATCCTGAGGAATCCCAATGAGCTTTTCCAAGGCCCTCCCTGACCGCAGTAGCAAATAGATTTTACAGAGCTGGTTTGCTTGTCCCAGCATCTGACCCTCCTCTTTTCACAGCACGGGCTTGGGACCGGCCACGGCAGAGTTAAAAAAATGTTGAAAACATTATTTATTTATTTGTTCATTTATTTGTTTGAGATCTTGAGGAATCCCAATGAGTTTTTCGAAGGCCCTCCCTGACCGCAGTAGAAAATAGTTTTTACAGAGCTGGTTTGCTTGTCCCAGCATCTGACCCTCCTCTTTTCACAGCACGGGCTTGGGACCGGCCACGGCAGAGTTAAAAAAATGTTGAAAACATTATTTATTTATTCATTTATTTGTTTGAGATCCTGAGGAATCCCAATGAGCTTTTCCAAGGCCCTCCCTGACCGCAGTAGCAAATAGTTTTTACAGAGCTGGTTTGCTTGTCCCAGCATCTGACCCTCCTCTTTTCACAGCACGGGCTTGGGACCGGCCACGGCAGAGTTAAAAAAATGTTGAAAACATTATTTATTTATTCATTTAATTGTTTGAGATCCTGAGGAATCCCAATGAGCTTTTCCAAGGCCCTCCCTGACCGCAGTAGCAAATCGTTTTTACAGAGCTGGTTTGCTTGTCCCAACATCTGACCCTCCTCTTTTCACAGCACGGGCTTGGGACCGGCCACGGCAGAGTTAAAAAATGTTGAAAACATTATTTATTTATTTATTCATTTATTTGTTTGAGATTCTGAGGAATCCCAATGAGCTTTTCCAAGGCCCTCCCTGACTGCAGTATCAAATAGTTTTTACAGAGCTGGTTTGCTTATCCCAGCATCTGACCCTCCTCTTTTCACAGCACGGGCTTGGGACCGGCCACGGCAGAGTTAAAAAAATGTTGAAAACATTATTTATTCATTTATTTGTTTGAGATCCTGAGGAATCCCAATGAGCTTTTCCAAGGCCCTCCCTGACCGCAGTAGCAAATAGTTTTTACAGAGCTGGTTTGCTTGTCCCAGCATCTGACCCTCCTCTATTCACAGCACGGGCTTGGGACCGGCCATGGCAGAGTTAACAAATGTTGAAAACATTATTTATTTATTCATTTATTTGTTTGAGATCCTGAGGAATCCCAATGAGCTTTTCCAAGGCCCTCCCTGACCGCAGTAGCAAATAGTTTTTACAGAGCTGGTTTGCTTGTCCCAGTATCTGACCCTCCTCTTTTCACAGCACGGGCTTGGGACCGGCCACGGCAGAGTTAAAAAAATGTTGAAAACATTATTTATTTATTTATTCATTTATTTGTTTGAGATCCTGAGGAATCCCAATGGGCTTTTCCAAGGCCCTCCCTGACTGCAGTATCAAATAGTTTTTACAGAGCTGGTTTGCTTATCCCAGCATCTGACCCTCCTCTTTTCACAGCACGGGCTTGGGACCGGCCACGGCAGAGTTAAAAAAATGTTGAAAACATTATTTGTTCATTTATTTGTTTGAGATCCTGAGGAATCCCAATGAGCTTTTCCAAGGCCCTCCCTGACCGCAGTAGCAAATAGTTTTTACAGAGCTGGTTTGCTTGTCCCAGCATCTGACCCTCCTCTTTTCACAGCACGGGCTTGGGACCGGCCATGGCAGAGTTAAAAAAATGTTGAAAACATTATTTATTTATTTATTTATTTGTTTGAGATCCTGAGGAATCCCAATGAGCTTTTCCAAGGCCCTCCCCGACCGCAGTAGCAAATAGTTTTTACAGAGCTGGTTTGCTTGTCCCAGCATCTGACCCTCCTCTATTCACAGCACGGGCTTGGGACCGGCCATGGCAGAGTTAAAAAATGTTGAAAACATTATTTATTTATTTATTCATTTATTTGTTTGAGATCCTGAGGAATCCCAATGAGCTTTTCCAAGGCCCTCCCTGACCGCAGTAGCAAATAGTTTTTTTTACAGAGCTGGTTTGCTTGTCTCAGCATCTGACCCTCCTCTTTTCACAGCACGGGCTTGGGACCGTCCACGGCAGAGTTTAAAAAATGTTGAAAACATTATTTATTTATTCATTTATTTGTTTGAGATCCTGAGGAATCCCAATGAGCTTTTCCAAGGCCCTCCCTGACCGTAGTAGCAAATAGTTTTTACAGAGCTGGTTTGCTTGTCCCAGCATCTGACCCTCCTCTTTTCACAGCACGGGCTTGGGACCGGCCACGGCAGAGTTAAAAAATGTTGAGAACATTATTTTTTTATTTATTCATTTATTTGTTTGAGATCCTAAGGAATCCCAATGAGCTTTTCCAAGGCCCTCCCTGACCGCAGTAGCAAATAGTTTTTTTTACAGAGCTGGTTTGCTTGTCCCAGCATCTGACCCTCTTCTTTTCACAGCACGGGCTTGGGACCGGCCACGGCAGAGTTAAAAAAAATGTTGAAAACATTATTTATTTATTCATTTATTTGTTTGAGATCATGAGGAATCCCAATGAGCTTTTCCAAGGCCCTCCCTGACTGCACTAGCAAATAGTTTTTACAGAGCTGGTTTGCTTGTCCCAGCATCTGACCCTCCTCTTTTCACAGCACGGGCTTGGGACCGGCCACGGCAGAGTTAAAAAAATGTTGAAAACATTATTTATTCATTTATTTGTTTGAGATCCTGAGGAATCCCAATGAGCTTTTCCAAGGCCCTCCCTGACCGCAGTAGCAAATAGTTTTTACAGAGCTGGTTTGCTTGTCCCAGCATCTGACCCTCCTCTATTCACAGCACGGGCTTGGGACCGGCCATGGCAGAGTTAAAAAATGTTGAAAACATTATTTATTTATTCATTTATTTGTTTGAGATCCTGAGGAATCCCAATGAGCTTTTCCAAGGCCCTCCCTGACCGCAGTAGCAAATAGTTTTTACAGAGCTGGTTTGCTTGTCCCAGTATCTGACCCTCCTCTTTTCACAGCACGGGCTTGGGACCGGCCACGGCAGAGTTAAAAAAATGTTGAAAACATTATTTATTTATTTATTCATTTATTTGTTTGAGATCCTGAGGAATCCCAATGAGCTTTTCCAAGGCCCTCCCTGACTGCAGTATCAAATAGTTTTTACAGAGCTGGTTTGCTTATCCCAGCATCTGACCCTCCTCTTTTCACAGCACGGGCTTGGGACCGGCCACGGCAGAGTTAAAAAAATGTTGAAAACATTATTTATTCATTTATTTGTTTGAGATCCTGAGGAATCCCAATGAGCTTTTCCAAGGCCCTCCCTGACCGCAGTAGCAAATAGTTTTTACAGAGCTGGTTTGCTTGTCCCAGCATCTGACCCTCCTCTTTTCACAGCACGGGCTTGGGACCGGCCATGGCAGAGTTAAAAAAATGTTGAAAACATTATTTATTTATTTATTCATTTATTTGTTTGAGATCCTGAGGAATCCCAATGAGCTTTTCCAAGGCACTCCCTGGCTGCAGTATCAAATAGTTTTTACAGAGCTGGTTTGCTTATCCCAGCATCTGACCCTCCTCTTTTCACAGCACGGGCTTGGGACCGGCCACGGCAGAGTTAAAAAAATGTTGAAAACATTATTTATTTATTCATTTATTTGTTTGAGATCCTGAGGAATCCCAATGAGCTTTTCCAAGGCCCTCCCCGACCGCAGTAGCAAATAGTTTTTACAGAGCTGGTTTGCTTGTCCCAGCATCTGACCCTCCTCTATTCACAGCACGGGCTTGGGACCGGCCATGGCAGAGTTAAAAAATGTTGAAAACATTATTTATTTATTTAATAATTTATTTGTTTGAGATCCTGAGGAATCCCAATGAGCTTTTCCAAGGCCCTCCCTGACCGCAGTAGCAAATAGTTTTTACAGAGCTGGTTTGCTTGTCCCAGCATCTGACCCTCCTCTTTTCACAGCACGGGCTTGGGACCGGCCACGGCAGAGTTAAAAAAATGTTGAAAACATTATTTATTTATTCATTTATTTGTTTGAGATCATGAGGAATCCCAATGAGCTTTTACAAGGCCCTCCCTGACTGCACTAGCAAATAGTTTTTACAGAGCTGGATTGCTTGTCCCAGCATCTGACCCTCCTCTTTTCACAGCATGGGCTTGGGACTGTCCACGGCAGAGTTAAAAAATGTTGAAAACATTATTTATTTATTTATTCATTTATTTGTTTGAGATCCTGAGGAATCCCAATGAGCTTTTCCAAGGCCCTCCCTGACCGCAGTAGCAAATAGTTTTTTTTACAGAGCTGGTTTGCTTGTCTCAGCATCTGACCCTCCTCTTTTCACAGCACAGGCTTGGGACCGTCCACGGCAGAGTTTAAAAAATGTTGAAAACATTATTTATTTATTCATTTATTTGTTTGAGATCCTGAGGAATCCCAATGAGCTTTTCCAAGGCCCTCCCTGACCGTAGTAGCAAATAGTTTTTACAGAGCTGGTTTGCTTGTCCCAGCATCTGACCCTCCTCTTTTCACAGCACGGGCTTGGGACCGGCCACGGCAGAGTTAAAAAATGTTGAGAACATTATTTTTTTATTTATTCATTTATTTGTTTGAGATCCTAAGGAATCCCAATGAGCTTTTCCAAGGCCCTCCCTGACCGCAGTAGCAAATAGTTTTTTTTACAGAGCTGGTTTGCTTGTCCCAGCATCTGACCCTCTTCTTTTCACAGCACGGGCTTGGGACCGGCCACGGCAGAGTTAAAAAAAATGTTGAAAACATTATTTATTTATTCATTTATTTGTTTGAGATCATGAGGAATCCCAATGAGCTTTTCAAAGGCCCTCCCTGACTGCACTAGCAAATAGTTTTTACAGAGCTGGTTTGCTTGTCCCAGCATCTGACCCTCCTCTTTTCACAGCACGGGCTTGGGACCAGCCACGGTAGAGTTAAAAAAATGTTGAAAACATTATTTATTTATTTATTCATTTATTTGTTTGAGATCCTGAGGAATCCCAATGAGCTTTTCCAAGGCCCTCCCTGACCGCAGTAGCAAATAGATTTTACAGAGCTGGTTTGCTTGTCCCAGCATCTGACCCTCCTCTTTTCACAGCACGGGCTTGGGACCGGCCACGGCAGAGTTAAAAAAATGTTGAAAACATTATTTATTTATTTGTTCATTTATTTGTTTGAGATCTTGAGGAATCCCAATGAGTTTTTCGAAGGCCCTCCCTGACCGCAGTAGAAAATAGTTTTTACAGAGCTGGTTTGCTTGTCCCAGCATCTGACCCTCCTCTTTTCACAGCACGGGCTTGGGACCGGCCACGGCAGAGTTAAAAAAATGTTGAAAACATTATTTATTTATTCATTTATTTGTTTGAGATCCTGAGGAATCCCAATGAGCTTTTCCAAGGCCCTCCCTGACCGCAGTAGCAAATAGATTTTACAGAGCTGGTTTGCTTGTCCCAGCATCTGACCCTCCTCTTTTCACAGCACGGGCTTGGGACCGACCACGGCAGAGTTAAAAAAAATGTTGAAAACATTATTTATTTATTCATTTATTTGTTTGAGATCATGAGGAATCCCAATGAGCTTTTCAAAGGCCCTCCCTGACTGCACTAGCAAATAGTTTTTACAGAGCTGGTTTGCTTGTCCCAGCATCTGACCCTCCTCTTTTCCCAGCATGGGCTTGGGACCAGCCACGGTAGAGTTAAAAAAATGTTGAAAACATTATTTATTTATTTATTCATTTATTTGTTTGAGATCCTGAGGAATCCCAATGAGCTTTTCCAAGGCCCTCCCTGACCGCAGTAGCAAATAGATTTTACAGAGCTGGTTTGCTTGTCCCAGCATCTGACCCTCCTCTTTTCACAGCACGGGCTTGGGACCGGCCACGGCAGAGTTAAAAAAATGTTGAAAACATTATTTATTTATTTGTTCATTTATTTGTTTGAGATCTTGAGGAATCCCAATGAGTTTTTCGAAGGCCCTCCCTGACCGCAGTAGAAAATAGTTTTTACAGAGCTGGTTTGCTTGTCCCAGCATCTGACCCTCCTCTTTTCACAGCACGGGCTTGGGACCGGCCACGGCAGAGTTAAAAAAATGTTGAAAACATTATTTATTTATTCATTTATTTGTTTGAGATCCTGAGGAATCCCAATGAGCTTTTCCAAGGCCCTCCCTGACCGAAGTAGCAAATAGTTTTTACAGAGTTGGTTTGCTTGTCCCAGCATCTGACCCTCCTCTTTTCACAGCACGGGCTTGGGACCGACCACGGCAGAGTTAAAAAAAATGTTGAAAACATTATTTATTTATTTATTCATTTATTTGTTTGAGATCATGAGGAATCCCAATGAGCTTTTCCAAGGCCCTCCCTGACCGCAGTAGCAAATAGTTTTTTTTACAGAGCTGGTTTGCTTGTCCCAGCATCTGACCCTCTTCTTTTCACAGCACGGGCTTGGGACCGGCCACGGCAGAGTTAAAAAATGTTGAAAACATTATTTATTTATTTATTAATTTATTTGTTTGAGATCCTGAGGAATCCCAATGAGCTTTTCCAAGGCCCTCCCTGACCGCAGTAGCAAATAGTTTTTACAGAGCTGGTTTGCTTGTCCCAGCATCTGACCCTCCTCTTTTCACAGCACGGGCTTGGGACCGGCGACGGCAGAGTTAAAAAATGTTGAAAACTTTATTTATTTATTTGATTGAGATCCTGAGGAATCCCAATGAGCTTTTCCAAGGCCCTCCCTGACCGCAGTAGCAAATAGTTTTTACAGAGCTGGTTTGCTTGTCCCAGCATCTGACCCTCCTCTTTTCACAGCACGGGCTTGGGACCGGCGACGGCAGAGTTAAAAAATGTTGAAAACATTATTTATTTATTTGATTGAGATCCTGAGGAATCCCAATGAGCTTTTCCAAGGCACTCCCTGACCACAGTAGAAAATAGTTTTTACAGAGCTGGTTTGCTTGTCCCAGCATCTGACCCTCCTCTTTTCACAGCACGGGCTTGGGACCGGCCACGGCAGAGTTAAAAAAATGTTGAAAACATTATTTATTTATTCATTTATTTGTTTGAGATCCTGAGGAATCCCAATGAGCTTTTCCAAGGCCCTCCCCGACCGCAGTAGCAAATAGTTTTTACAGAGCTGGTTTGCTTGTCCCAACATCTGACCCTCCTCTTTTCACAGCACGGGCTTGGGACCGGCCACGGCAGAGTTAAAAAATGTTGAAAACATTATTTATTTATTCATTTATTTGTTTGAGATTCTGAGGAATCCCAATGAGCTTTTCCAAGGCCCTCCCTTACCGCAGTAGCAAATATTTTTTTTACAGAGCTGGTTTGCTTGTCCCAGCATCTGACCCCCTTCTTTTCACAGCACGGGCTTTGGACCGGCCACGGCAGAGTTAAAAAAATGTTGAAAACCTTATTTATTTATTCATTTATTTCTTTGAGATCCTGAGGAATCCCAATGAGCTTTTCCAAGGCCCTCCCTGACCGCAGTAGCAAATAGTTTTTACAGAGCTGGTTTGCTTGTCCCAGCATCTGACCCTCCTCTTTTCACAGCACGGGCTTGGGACCGACCACGGCAGAGTTAAAAAAAATGTTGAAAACATTATTTATTTATTCATTTATTTGTTTGAGATCATGAGGAATCCCAATGAGTTTTTCCAAGGCCCTCCCTGACCGCAGTAGCAAATCATTTTTACAGAGCTGGTTTGCTTGTCCCAGCATCTGACCCTCTTCTTTTCACAGCACGGGCTTGGGACCGGCCATGGCAGAGTTTAAAAATGTTGAAAACATTATTTATTTATTCATTTATTTGTTTGAGATCCTGAGGAATCCCAATGAGCTTTTCCAAGGCCCTCCCTGACCGCAGTAGCAAATAGTTTTTACAGAGCTGGTTTCCTTGTCCCAGCATCTGACCCTCCTCTTTTCACAGCACGGGCTTGGGACCGGCCACGGCAGAGTTAAAAAATGTTGAAAACATTATTTATTTATTTATTCATTTATTTGTTTGAGATCCTGAGGAATCCCAATGAGCTTTTCCAAGGCCCTCCCTGACTGCACTAGCAAATAGTTTTTACAGAGCTGGTTTGCTTGTCCCAGCATCTGACCCTCCTCTTTTCACAGCACGGGCTTGGGACCGGCCACGGCAGAGTTAAAAAATGTTGAAAACATTATTTATTTATTTATTCATTTATTTGTTTGAGATCCTGAGGAATCCCAATGAGCTTTTCCAAGGCCCTCCCTGACCGCAGTAGCAAATAGTTTTTACAGAGCTGGTTTGCTTGTTCCAGCATCTGACCCTCCTCTATTCACAGCACGAGCTTGGGACCGGCCATGGCAGAGTTAAAAAATGTTGAAAACATTATTTATTTATTCATTTATTTGTTTGAGATCCTGAGGAATCCCAATGAGCTTTTCCAAGGCCCTCCCTGACCGCAGTAGCAAATAGTTTTTACAGAGCTGGTTTCCTTGTCCCAGCATCTGACCCTCCTCTTTTCACAGCACGGGCTTGGGACTGGCCACGGCAGAGTTAAAAAAATGTTGAAAACATTATTTATTTAATAATTTATTTGTTTGAGATCCTGAGGAATCCCAATGAGCTTTTCCAAGGCCCTCCCTGACCGCAGTAGCAAATAGTTTTTACAGAGCTGGTTTGCTTGTCCCAGCATCTAACCCTCCTCTTTTCACAGCACGGGCTTGAGACCGGCCACGGCAGAGTTAAAAAAATGTTGAAAACATTATTTATTTATTCATTTAATTGTTTGAGATCCTGAGGAATCCCAATGAGCTTTTCCAAGGCCCTCCCTGACCGCAGTAGCAAATCGTTTTTACAGAGCTGGTTTGCTTGTCCCAACATCTGACCCTCCTCTTTTCACAGCACGGGCTTGGGACTGGCCACGGCAGAGTTAAAAAATGTTGAAAACATTATTTATTTATTTATTCATTTATTTGTTTGAGATTCTGAGGAATCCCAATGAGCTTTTCCAAGGCCCTCCCTGACCGCAGTAGCAAATAGTTTTTTTTACAGAGCTGGTTTGCTTGTCCCAGCATCTGACCCTCTTCTTTTCACAGCACGGGCTTGGGACCGGACACGGCAGAGTTAAAAAAATGTTGAAAACATTATTTATTTATTCATTTATTTGTTTGAGATCCTGAGAAATCCCAATGAGCTTTTCCAAGGCCCTCCCTGACCGCAGTAGCAAATAGTTTTTACAGAGCTGGTTTGCTTGTCCCAGCATCTGACCCTCCTCTTTTCACAGCACGGGCTTGGGACCGGCCACGGCAGAGTTAAAAAAATGTTGAAAACATTATTTATTTATTTATTCATTTATTTGTTTGAGATCCTGAGGAATCCCAATGAGCTTTTCCAAGGCCCTCCCTGACTTCAGTATCAAATAGTTTTTACAGAGCTGGTTTGCTTATCCCAGCATCTGACCCTCCTCTTTTCACAGCACGGGCTTGGGACCGGCCACGGCAGAGTTAAAAAAATGTTGAAAACATTATTTATTCATTTATTTGTTTGAGATCCTGAGGAATCCCAATGAGCTTTTCCAAGGCCCTCCCTGACCGCAGTAGCAAATAGTTTTTACAGAGCTGGTTTGCTTGTCCCAGCATCTGACCCTCCTCTATTCACAGCACGGGCTTGGGACCGGCCATGGCAGAGTTAAAAAATGTTGAAAACATTATTTATTTATTCATTTATTTGTTTGAGATCCTGAGGAATCCCAATGAGCTTTTCCAAGGCCCTCCCTGACCGCAGTAGCAAATAGTTTTTACAGAGCTGGTTTGCTTGTCCCAGTATCTGACCCTCCTCTTTTCACAGCACGGGCTTGGGACCGGCCACGGCAGAGTTAAAAAAATGTTGAAAACATTATTTATTCATTTATTTGTTTGAGATCCTGAGGAATCCCAATGAGCTTTTCCAAGGCCCTCCCTGACCGCAGTAGCAAATAGTTTTTACAGAGCTGGTTTGCTTGTCCCAGCATCTGACCCTCCTCTTTTCACAGCACGGGCTTGGGACCGGCCATGGCAGAGTTAAAAAAATGTTGAAAACATTATTTATTTATTTATTCATTTATTTGTTTGAGATCCTGAGGAATCCCAATGAGCTTTTCCAAGGCCCTCCCTGACCGCAGTATCAAATAGTTTTTACAGAGCTGGTTTGCTTATCCCAGCATCTGACCCTCCTCTTTTCACAGCACGGGCTTGGGACCGGCCACGGCAGAGTTAAAAAAATGTTGAAAACATTATTTATTTATTCATTTATTTGTTTGAGATCCTGAGGAATCCCAATGAGCTTTTCCAAGGCCCTCCCCGACCGCAGTAGCAAATAGTTTTTACAGAGCTGGTTTGCTTGTCCCAGCATCTGACCCTCCTCTATTCACAGCACGGGCTTGGGACCGGCCATGGCAGAGTTAAAAAATGTTGAAAACATTATTTATTTATTTAATAATTTATTTGTTTGAGATCCCGAGGAATCCCAATGAGCTTTTCCAAGGCCCTCCCTGACTGCAGTATCAAATAGTTTTTACAGAGCTGGTTTGCTTATCCCAGCATCTGACCCTCCTCTTTTCACAGCACGGGCTTGGGACCGGCCACGGCAGAGTTAAAAAAATGTTGAAAACATTATTTATTCATTTATTTGTTTGAGATCCTGAGGAATCCCAATGAGCTTTTCCAAGGCCCTCCCTGACCGCAGTAGCAAATAGTTTTTACAGGGCTGGTTTGCTTGTCCCAGCATCTGACCCTCCTCTTTTCACAGCACGGGCTTGGGACCGGCCATGGCAGAGTTAAAAAAATGTTGAAAACATTATTTATTTATTTATTCATTTATTTGTTTGAGATCCTGAGGAATCCCAATGAGCTTTTCCAAGGCACTCCCTGGCTGCAGTATCAAATAGTTTTTACAGAGCTGGTTTGCTTATCCCAGCATCTGACCCTCCTCTTTTCACAGCACGGGCTTGGGACCGGCCACGGCAGAGTTAAAAAAATGTTGAAAACATTATTTATTTATTCATTTATTTGTTTGAGATCCTGAGGAATCCCAATGAGCTTTTCCAAGGCCCTCCCCGACCGCAGTAGCAAATAGTTTTTACAGAGCTGGTTTGCTTGTCCCAGCATCTGACCCTCCTCTATTCACAGCACGGGCTTGGGACCGGCCATGGCAGAGTTAAAAAATGTTGAAAACATTATTTATTTATTTAATAATTTATTTGTTTGAGATCCTGAGGAATCCCAATGAGCTTTTCCAAGGCCCTCCCTGACCGCAGTAGCAAATAGTTTTTACAGAGCTGGTTTGCTTGTCCCAGCATCTGACCCTCCTCTTTTCACAGCACGGGCTTGGGACCGGCCACGGCAGAGTTAAAAAAATGTTGAAAACATTATTTATTTATTCATTTATTTGTTTGAGATCATGAGGAATCCCAATGAGCTTTTACAAGGCCCTCCCTGACTGCACTAGCAAATAGTTTTTACAGAGCTGGATTGCTTGTCCCAGCATCTGACCCTCCTCTTTTCACAGCATGGGCTTGGGACTGTCCACGGCAGAGTTAAAAAATGTTGAAAACATTATTTATTTATTTATTCATTTATTTGTTTGAGATCCTGAGGAATCCCAATGAGCTTTTCCAAGGCCCTCCCTGACCGCAGTAGCAAATAGTTTTTTTTACAGAGCTGGTTTGCTTGTCTCAGCATCTGACCCTCCTCTTTTCACAGCACGGGCTTGGGACCGTCCACGGCAGAGTTAAAAAAATGTTGAAAACATTATTTATTTATTTATTCATTTATTTGTTTGAGATCCTGAGGAATCCCAATGAGCTTTTCCAAGGCACTCCCTGGCTGCAGTATCAAATAGTTTTTACAGAGCTGGTTTGCTTATCCCAGCATCTGACCCTCCTCTTTTCACAGCACGGGCTTGGGACCGGCCACGGCAGAGTTAAAAAAATGTTGAAAACATTATTTATTTATTCATTTATTTGTTTGAGATCCTGAGGAATCCCAATGAGCTTTTCCAAGGCCCTCCCCGACCGCAGTAGCAAATAGTTTTTACAGAGCTGGTTTGCTTGTCCCAGCATCTGACCCTCCTCTATTCACAGCACGGGCTTGGGACCGGCCATGGCAGAGTTAAAAAATGTTGAAAACATTATTTATTTATTTAATAATTTATTTGTTTGAGATCCTGAGGAATCCCAATGAGCTTTTCCAAGGCCCTCCCTGACCGCAGTAGCAAATAGTTTTTACAGAGCTGGTTTGCTTGTCCCAGCATCTGACCCTCCTCTTTTCACAGCACGGGCTTGGGACCGGCCACGGCAGAGTTAAAAAAATGTTGAAAACATTATTTATTTATTCATTTATTTGTTTGAGATCATGAGGAATCCCAATGAGCTTTTACAAGGCCCTCCCTGACTGCACTAGCAAATAGTTTTTACAGAGCTGGATTGCTTGTCCCAGCATCTGACCCTCCTCTTTTCACAGCATGGGCTTGGGACTGTCCACGGCAGAGTTAAAAAATGTTGAAAACATTATTTATTTATTTATTCATTTATTTGTTTGAGATCCTGAGGAATCCCAATGAGCTTTTCCAAGGCCCTCCCTGACCGCAGTAGCAAATAGTTTTTTTTACAGAGCTGGTTTGCTTGTCTCAGCATCTGACCCTCCTCTTTTCACAGCACGGGCTTGGGACCGTCCACGGCAGAGTTTAAAAAATGTTGAAAACATTATTTATTTATTCATTTATTTGTTTGAGATCCTGAGGAATCCCAATGAGCTTTTCCAAGGCCCTCCCTGACCGTAGTAGCAAATAGTTTTTACAGAGCTGGTTTGCTTGTCCCAGCATCTGACCCTCCTCTTTTCACAGCACGGGCTTGGGACCGGCCACGGCAGAGTTAAAAAATGTTGAGAACATTATTTATTTATTTATTCATTTATTTGTTTGAGATCCTAAGGAATCCCAATGAGCTTTTCCAAGGCCCTCCCTGACCGCAGTAGCAAATAGTTTTTTTTACAGAGCTGGTTTGCTTGTCCCAGCATCTGACCCTCTTCTTTTCACAGCACGGGCTTGGGACCGGCCACGGCAGAGTTAAAAAAAATGTTGAAAACATTATTTATTTATTCATTTATTTGTTTGAGATCATGAGTAATCCCAATGAGCTTTTCAAAGGCCCTCCCTGACTGCACTAGCAAATAGTTTTTACAGAGCTGGTTTGCTTGTCCCAGCATCTGACCCTCCTCTTTTCACAGCACGGGCTTGGGACCAGCCACGGTAGAGTTAAAAAAATGTTGAAAACATTATTTATTTATTTATTCATTTATTTGTTTGAGATCCTGAGGAATCCCAATGAGCTTTTCCAAGGCCCTCCCTGACCGCAGTAGCAAATAGATTTTACAGAGCTGGTTTGCTTGTCCCAGCATCTGACCCTCCTCTTTTCACAGCACGGGCTTGGGACCGGCCACGGCAGAGTTAAAAAAATGTTGAAAACATTATTTATTTATTTGTTCATTTATTTGTTTGAGATCTTGAGGAATCCCAATGAGTTTTTCGAAGGCCCTCCCTGACCGCAGTAGAAAATAGTTTTTACAGAGCTGGTTTGCTTGTCCCAGCATCTGACCCTCCTCTTTTCACAGCACGGGCTTGGGACCGGCCACGGCAGAGTTAAAAAAATGTTGAAAACATTATTTATTTATTCATTTATTTGTTTGAGATCCTGAGGAATCCCAATGAGCTTTTCCAAGGCCCTCCCTGACCGCAGTAGCAAATAGATTTTACAGAGCTGGTTTGCTTGTCCCAGCATCTGACCCTCCTCTTTTCACAGCACGGGCTTGGGACCGACCACGGCAGAGTTAAAAAAAATGTTGAAAACATTATTTATTTATTCATTTATTTGTTTGAGATCATGAGGAATCCCAATGAGCTTTTCCAAGGCCCTCCCTGACTGCACTAGCAAATAGTTTTTACAGAGCTGGTTTGCTTGTCCCAGCATCTGACCCTCCTCTTTTCCCAGCACGGGCTTGGGACCAGCCACGGTAGAGTTAAAAAAATGTTGAAAACATTATTTATTTATTTATTCATTTATTTGTTTGAGATCCTGAGGAATCCCAATGAGCTTTTCCAAGGCCCTCCCTGACCGCAGTAGCAAATAGATTTTACAGAGCTGGTTTGCTTGTCCCAGCATCTGACCCTCCTCTTTTCACAGCACGGGCTTGGGACCGGCCACGGCAGAGTTAAAAAAATGTTGAAAACATTATTTATTTATTTGTTCATTTATTTGTTTGAGATCTTGAGGAATCCCAATGAGTTTTTCGAAGGCCCTCCCTGACCGCAGTAGAAAATAGTTTTTACAGAGCTGGTTTGCTTGTCCCAGCATCTGACCCTCCTCTTTTCACAGCACGGGCTTGGGACCGGCCACGGCAGAGTTAAAAAAATGTTGAAAACATTATTTATTTATTCATTTATTTGTTTGAGATCCTGAGGAATCCCAATGAGCTTTTCCAAGGCCCTCCCTGACCGAAGTAGCAAATAGTTTTTACAGAGTTGGTTTGCTTGTCCCAGCATCTGACCCTCCTCTTTTCACAGCACGGGCTTGGGACCGACCACGGCAGAGTTAAAAAAAATGTTGAAAACATTATTTATTTATTTATTCATTTATTTGTTTGAGATCATGAGGAATCCCAATGAGCTTTTCCAAGGCCCTCCCTGACCGCAGTAGCAAATAGTTTTTTTTACAGAGCTGGTTTGCTTGTCCCAGCATCTGACCCTCTTCTTTTCACAGCACGGGCTTGGGACCGGCCACGGCAGAGTTAAAAAATGTTGAAAACATTATTTATTTATTTATTAATTTATTTGTTTGAGATCCTGAGGAATCCCAATGAGCTTTTCCAAGGCCCTCCCTGACCGCAGTAGCAAATAGTTTTTACAGAGCTGGTTTGCTTGTCCCAGCATCTGACCCTCCTCTTTTCACAGCACGGGCTTGGGACCGGCGACGGCAGAGTTAAAAAATGTTGAAAACTTTATTTATTTATTTGATTGAGATCCTGAGGAATCCCAATGAGCTTTTCCAAGGCCCTCCCTGACCGCAGTAGCAAATAGTTTTTACAGAGCTGGTTTGCTTGTCCCAGCATCTGACCCTCCTCTTTTCACAGCACGGGCTTGGGACCGGCGACGGCAGAGTTAAAAAATGTTGAAAACATTATTTATTTATTTGATTGAGATCCTGAGGAATCCCAATGAGCTTTTCCAAGGCACTCCCTGACCACAGTAGAAAATAGTTTTTACAGAGCTGGTTTGCTTGTCCCAGCATCTGACCCTCCTCTTTTCACAGCACGGGCTTGGGACCGGCCACGGCAGAGTTAAAAAAATGTTGAAAACATTATTTATTTATTCATTTATTTGTTTGAGATCCTGAGGAATCCCAATGAGCTTTTCCAAGGCCCTCCCCGACCGCAGTAGCAAATAGTTTTTACAGAGCTGGTTTGCTTGTCCCAACATCTGACCCTCCTCTTTTCACAGCACGGGCTTGGGACCGGCCACGGCAGAGTTAAAAAATGTTGAAAACATTATTTATTTATTCATTTATTTGTTTGAGATTCTGAGGAATCCCAATGAGCTTTTCCAAGGCCCTCCCTTACCGCAGTAGCAAATATTTTTTTTACAGAGCTGGTTTGCTTGTCCCAGCATCTGACCCCCTTCTTTTCACAGCACGGGCTTTGGACCGGCCACGGCAGAGTTAAAAAAATGTTGAAAACCTTATTTATTTATTCATTTATTTCTTTGAGATCCTGAGGAATCCCAATGAGCTTTTCCAAGGCCCTCCCTGACCGCAGTAGCAAATAGTTTTTACAGAGCTGGTTTGCTTGTCCCAGCATCTGACCCTCCTCTTTTCACAGCACGGGCTTGGGACCGGCCATGGCAGAGTTAAAAAATGTTGAAAACATTATTTATTTATTCATTTATTTGTTTGAGATCCTGAGGAATCCCAATGAGCTTTTCCAAGGCCCTCCCTGACCGCAGTAGCAAATAGTTTTTACAGAGCTGGTTTCCTTGTCCCAGCATCTGACCCTCCTCTTTTCACAGCACGGGCTTGGGACCGGCCACGGCAGAGTTAAAAAATGTTGAAAACATTATTTATTTATTTATTCATTTATTTGTTTGAGATCCTGAGGAATCCCAATGAGCTTTTCCAAGGCCCTCCCTGACTGCACTAGCAAATAGTTTTTACAGAGCTGGTTTGCTTGTCCCAGCATCTGACCCTCCTCTTTTCACAGCACGGGCTTGGGACCGGCCACGGCAGAGTTAAAAAATGTTGAAAACATTATTTATTTATTTATTCATTTATTTGTTTGAGATCCTGAGGAATCCCAATGAGCTTTTCCAAGGCCCTCCCTGACCGCAGTAGCAAATAGTTTTTACAGAGCTGGTTTGCTTGTCCCAGCATCTGACCCTCCTCTTTTCACAGCACGGGCTTGGGACCGGCCATGGCAGAGTTAAAAAAATGTTGAAAACATTATTTATTTATTCATTTATTTGTTTGAGATCCTGAGGAATCCCAATGAGCTTTTCCAAGGCCCTCCCTGACCGCAGTAGCAAATAGTTTTTACAGAGCTGGTTTGCTTGTCCCAGCATCTGACCCTCCTCTATTCACAGCACGGGCTTGGGACCGGCCATGGCAGAGTTAAAAAATGTTGAAAACATTATTTATTTATTCATTTATTTGTTTGAGATCATGAGGAATCCCAATGAGCTTTTACAAGGCCCTCCCTGACTGCACTAGCAAATAGATTTTACAGAGCTGGATTGCTTGTCCCAGCATCTGACCCTCCTCTTTTCACAGCATGGGCTTGGGACTGTCCACGGCAGAGTTAAAAAATGTTGAAAACATTATTTATTTATTTATTCATTTATTTGTTTGAGATCCTGAGGAATCCCAATGAGCTTTTCCAAGGCCCTCCCTGACCGCAGTAGCAAATAGTTTTTTTTACAGAGCTGGTTTGCTTGTCTCAGCATCTGACCCTCCTCTTTTCACAGCACGGGCTTGGGACCGTCCACGGCAGAGTTTAAAAAATGTTGAAAACATTATTTATTTATTCATTTATTTGTTTGAGATCCTGAGGAATCCCAATGAGCTTTTCCAAGGCCCTCCCTGACCGTAGTAGCAAATAGTTTTTACAGAGCTGGTTTGCTTGTCCCAGCATCTGACCCTCCTCTTTTCACAGCACGGGCTTGGGACCGGCCACGGCAGAGTTAAAAAAATGTTGAAAACATTATTTATTCATTTATTTGTTTGAGATCCTGAGGAATCCCAATGAGCTTTTCCAAGGCCCTCCCTGACCGCAGTAGCAAATAGATTTTACAGAGCTGGTTTGCTTGTCCCAGCATCTGACCCTCCTCTTTTCACAGCACGAGCTTGGGACCGACCACGGCAGAGTTAAAAAAAATGTTGAAAACATTATTTATTTATTCATTTATTTGTTTGAGATCATGAGGAATCCCAATGAGCTTTTCCAAGGCCCTCCCTGACTGCACTAGCAAATAGTTTTTACAGAGCTGGTTTGCTTGTCCCAGCATCTGACCCTCCTCTTTTCCCAGCACGGGCTTGGGACCAGCCACGGTAGAGTTAAAAAAATGTTGAAAACATTATTTATTTATTTATTCATTTATTTGTTTGAGATCCTGAGGAATCCCAATGAGCTTTTCCAAGGCCCTCCCTGACCGCAGTAGCAAATAGATTTTACAGAGCTGGTTTGCTTGTCCCAGCATCTGACCCTCCTCTTTTCACAGCACGGGCTTGGGACCGGCCACGGCAGAGTTAAAAAAATGTTGAAAACATTATTTATTTATTTGTTCATTTATTTGTTTGAGATCTTGAGGAATCCCAATGAGTTTTTCGAAGGCCCTCCCTGACCGCAGTAGAAAATAGTATTTACAGAGCTGGTTTGCTTGTCCCAGCATCTGACCCTCCTCTTTTCACAGCACGGGCTTGGGACAGGCCACGGCAGAGTTAAAAAAATGTTGAAAACATTATTTATTTATTCATTTATTTGTTTGAGATCCTGAGGAATCCCAATGAGCTTTTCCAAGGCCCTCCCTGACCGAAGTAGCAAATAGTTTTTACAGAGTTGGTTTGCTTGTCCCAGCATCTGACCCTCCTCTTTTCACAGCACGGGCTTGGGACCGACCACGGCAGAGTTAAAAAAAATGTTGAAAACATTATTTATTTATTTATTCATTTATTTGTTTGAGATCATGAGGAATCCCAATGAGCTTTTCCAAGGCCCTCCCTGACCGCAGTAGCAAATAGTTTTTTTTACAGAGCTGGTTTGCTTGTCCCAGCATCTGACCCTCTTCTTTTCACAGCACGGGCTTGGGACCGGCCACGGCAGAGTTAAAAAATGTTGAAAACATTATTTATTTATTTATTAATTTATTTGTTTGAGATCCTGAGGAATCCCAATGAGCTTTTCCAAGGCCCTCCCTGACCGCAGTAGCAAATAGTTTTTACAGAGCTGGTTTGCTTGTCCCAGCATCTGACCCTCCTCTTTTCACAGCACGGGCTTGGGACCGGCGACGGCAGAGTTAAAAAATGTTGAAAACTTTATTTATTTATTTGATTGAGATCCTGAGGAATCCCAATGAGCTTTTCCAAGGCCCTCCCTGACCGCAGTAGCAAATAGTTTTTACAGAGCTGGTTTGCTTGTCCCAGCATCTGACCCTCCTCTTTTCACAGCACGGGCTTGGGACCGGCGACGGCAGAGTTAAAAAATGTTGAAAACATTATTTATTTATTTGATTGAGATCCTGAGGAATCCCAATGAGCTTTTCCAAGGCACTCCCTGACCACAGTAGAAAATAGTTTTTACAGAGCTGGTTTGCTTGTCCCAGCATCTGACCCTCCTCTTTTCACAGCACGGGCTTGGGACCGGCCACGGCAGAGTTAAAAAAATGTTGAAAACATTATTTATTTATTCATTTATTTGTTTGAGATCCTGAGGAATCCCAATGAGCTTTTCCAAGGCCCTCCCCGACCGCAGTAGCAAATAGTTTTTACAGAGCTGGTTTGCTTGTCCCAACATCTGACCCTCCTCTTTTCACAGCACGGGCTTGGGACCGGCCACGGCAGAGTTAAAAAATGTTGAAAACATTATTTATTTATTCATTTATTTGTTTGAGATTCTGAGGAATCCCAATGAGCTTTTCCAAGGCCCTCCCTTACCGCAGTAGCAAATATTTTTTTTACAGAGCTGGTTTGCTTGTCCCAGCATCTGACCCCCTTCTTTTCACAGCACGGGCTTTGGACCGGCCACGGCAGAGTTAAAAAAATGTTGAAAACCTTATTTATTTATTCATTTATTTCTTTGAGATCCTGAGGAATCCCAATGAGCTTTTCCAAGGCCCTCCCTGACCGCAGTAGCAAATAGTTTTTACAGAGCTGGTTTGCTTGTCCCAGCATCTGACCCTCCTCTTTTCACAGCACGGGCTTGGGACCGACCACGGCAGAGTTAAAAAAAATGTTGAAAACATTATTTATTTATTCATTTATTTGTTTGAGATCATGAGGAATCCCAATGAGCTTTTCCAAGGCCCTCCCTGACCGCAGTAGCAAATCATTTTTACAGAGCTGGTTTGCTTGTCCCAGCATCTGACCCTCTTCTTTTCACAGCACGGGCTTGGGACCGGCCATGGCAGAGTTAAAAAATGTTGAAAACATTATTTATTTATTCATTTATTTGTTTGAGATCCTGAGGAATCCCAATGAGCTTTTCCAAGGCCCTCCCTGACCGCAGTAGCAAATAGTTTTTACAGAGCTGGTTTCCTTGTCCCAGCATCTGACCCTCCTCTTTTCACAGCACGGGCTTGGGACCGGCCACGGCAGAGTTAAAAAATGTTGAAAACATTATTTATTTATTTATTCATTTATTTGTTTGAGATCCTGAGGAATCCCAATGAGCTTTTCCAAGGCCCTCCCTGACTGCACTAGCAAATAGTTTTTACAGAGCTGGTTTGCTTGTCCCAGCATCTGACCCTCCTCTTTTCACAGCACGGGCTTGGGACCGGCCACGGCAGAGTTAAAAAATGTTGAAAACATTATTTATTTATTTATTCATTTATTTGTTTGAGATCCTGAGGAATCCCAATGAGCTTTTCCAAGGCCCTCCCTGACCGCAGTAGCAAATAGTTTTTACAGAGCTGGTTTGCTTGTCCCAGCATCTGACCCTCCTCTTTTCACAGCACGGGCTTGGGACCGGCCATGGCAGAGTTAAAAAAATGTTGAAAACATTATTTATTTATTCATTTATTTGTTTGAGATCCTGAGGAATCCCAATGAGCTTTTCCAAGGCCCTCCCTGACCGCAGTAGCAAATAGTTTTTACAGAGCTGGTTTGCTTGTCCCAGCATCTGACCCTCCTCTATTCACAGCACGGGCTTGGGACCGGCCATGGCAGAGTTAAAAAATGTTGAAAACATTATTTATTTATTCATTTATTTGTTTGAGATCCTGAGGAATCCCAATGAGCTTTTCCAAGGCCCTCCCTGACCGCAGTAGCAAATAGTTTTTACAGAGCTGGTTTCCTTGTCCCAGCATCTGACCCTCTTCTTTTCACAGCACGGGCTTGGGACTGGCCACGGCAGAGTTAAAAAAATGTTGAAAACATTATTTATTTAATAATTTATTTGTTTGAGATCCTGAGGAATCCCAATGAGCTTTTCCAAGGCCCTCCCTGACCGCAGTAGCAAATAGTTTTTACAGAGCTGGTTTGCTTGTCCCAGCATCTAACCCTCCTCTTTTCACAGCACGGGCTTGAGACCTGCCACGGCAGAGTTAAAAAAATGTTGAAAACATTATTTATTTATTCATTTAATTGTTTGAGATCCTGAGGAATCCCAATGAGCTTTTCCAAGGCCCTCCCTGACCGCAGTAGCAAATCGTTTTTACAGAGCTGGTTTGCTTGTCCCAACATCTGACCCTCCTCTTTTCACAGCACGGGCTTGGGACCGGCCACGGCAGAGTTAAAAAATGTTGAAAACATTATTTATTTATTTATTCATTTATTTGTTTGAGATTCTGAGGAATCCCAATGAGCTTTTCCAAGGCCCTCCCTGACCGCAGTAGCAAATAGTTTTTTTTTACAGAGCTGGTTTGCTTGTCCCAGCATCTGACCCTCTTCTTTTCACAGCACGGGCTTGGGACCGGACACGGCAGAGTTAAAAAAATGTTGAAAACATTATTTATTTATTCATTTATTTGTTTGAGATCCTGAGGAATCCCAATGAGCTTTTCCAAGGCCCTCCCTGACCGCAGTAGCAAATAGTTTTTACAGAGCTGGTTTGCTTGTCCCAGCATCTGACCCTCCTCTTTTCACAGCAGGGGCTTGGGACCGGCCACGGCAGAGTTAAAAAAATGTTGAAAACATTATTTATTCATTTATTTGTTTGAGATCCTGAGGAATCCCAATGAGCTTTTCCAAGGCCCTCCCTGACCGCAGTAGCAAATAGTTTTTACAGAGCTGGTTTGCTTGTCCCAGCATCTGACCCTCCTCTTTTCACAGCACGGGCTTGGGACCGGCCATGGCAGAGTTAAAAAAATGTTGAAAACATTATTTATTTATTTATTCATTTATTTGTTTGAGATCCTGAGGAATCCCAATGAGCTTTTCCAAGGCACTCCCTGGCTGCAGTATCAAATAGTTTTTACAGAGCTGGTTTGCTTATCCCAGCATCTGACCCTCCTCTTTTCACAGCACGGGCTTGGGACCGGCCACGGCAGAGTTAAAAAAATGTTGAAAACATTATTTATTTATTCATTTATTTGTTTGAGATCCTGAGGAATCCCAATGAGCTTTTCCAAGGCCCTCCCCGACCGCAGTAGCAAATAGTTTTTACAGAGCTGGTTTGCTTGTCCCAGCATCTGACCCTCCTCTATTCACAGCACGGGCTTGGGACCGGCCATGGCAGAGTTAAAAAATGTTGAAAACATTATTTATTTATTTAATAATTTATTTGTTTGAGATCCTGAGGAATCCCAATGAGCTTTTCCAAGGCCCTCCCTGACCGCAGTAGCAAATAGTTTTTACAGAGCTGGTTTGCTTGTCCCAGCATCTGACCCTCCTCTTTTCACAGCACGGGCTTGGGACCGGCCACGGCAGAGTTAAAAAAATGTTGAAAACATTATTTATTTATTCATTTATTTGTTTGAGATCATGAGGAATCCCAATGAGCTTTTACAAGGCCCTCCCTGACTGCACTAGCAAATAGTTTTTACAGAGCTGGATTGCTTGTCCCAGCATCTGACCCTCCTCTTTTCACAGCATGGGCTTGGGACTGTCCACGGCAGAGTTAAAAAATGTTGAAAACATTATTTATTTATTTATTCATTTATTTGTTTGAGATCCTGAGGAATCCCAATGAGCTTTTCCAAGGCCCTCCCTGACCGCAGTAGCAAATAGTTTTTTTTACAGAGCTGGTTTGCTTGTCTCAGCATCTGACCCTCCTCTTTTCACAGCACGGGCTTGGGACCGTCCACGGCAGAGTTTAAAAAATGTTGAAAACATTATTTATGTATTCATTTATTTGTTTGAGATCCTGAGGAATCCCAATGAGCTTTTCCAAGGCCCTCCCTGACCGTAGTAGCAAATAGTTTTTACAGAGCTGGTTTGCTTGTCCCAGCATCTGACCCTCCTCTTTTCACAGCACGGGCTTGGGACCGGCCACGGCAGAGTTAAAAAATGTTGAGAACATTATTTATTTATTTATTCATTTATTTGTTTGAGATCCTAAGGAATCCCAATGAGCTTTTCCAAGGCCCTCCCTGACCGCAGTAGCAAATAGTTTTTTTACAGAGCTGGTTTGCTTGTCCCAGCATCTGACCCTCTTCTTTTCACAGCACGGGCTTGGGACCGGCCACGGCAGAGTTAAAAAAAATGTTGAAAACATTATTTATTTATTCATTTATTTGTTTGAGATCATGAGGAATCCCAATGAGCTTTTCAAAGGCCCTCCCTGACTGCACTAGCAAATAGTTTTTACAGAGCTGGTTTGCTTGTCCCAGCATCTGACCCTCCTCTTTTCACAGCACGGGCTTGGGACCAGCCACGGTAGAGTTAAAAAAATGTTGAAAACATTATTTATTTATTTATTCATTTATTTGTTTGAGATCCTGAGGAATCCCAATGAGCTTTTCCAAGGCCCTCCCTGACCGCAGTAGCAAATAGATTTTACAGAGCTGGTTTGCTTGTCCCAGCATCTGACCCTCCTCTTTTCACAGCACGGGCTTGGGACCGGCCACGGCAGAGTTAAAAAAATGTTGAAAACATTATTTATTTATTTGTTCATTTATTTGTTTGAGATCTTGAGGAATCCCAATGAGTTTTTCGAAGGCCCTCCCTGACCGCAGTAGAAAATAGTTTTTACAGAGCTGGTTTGCTTGTCCCAGCATCTGACCCTCCTCTTTTCACAGCACGGGCTTGGGACCGGCCACGGCAGAGTTAAAAAAATGTTGAAAACATTATTTATTTATTCATTTATTTGTTTGAGATCCTGAGGAATCCCAATGAGCTTTTCCAAGGCCCTCCCTGACCGCAGTAGCAAATAGATTTTACAGAGCTGGTTTGCTTGTCCCAGCATCTGACCCTCCTCTTTTCACAGCACGGGCTTGGGACCGACCACGGCAGAGTTAAAAAAAATGTTGAAAACATTATTTATTTATTCATTTATTTGTTTGAGATCATGAGGAATCCCAATGAGCTTTTCCAAGGCCCTCCCTGACTGCACTAGCAAATAGTTTTTACAGAGCTGGTTTGCTTGTCCCAGCATCTGACCCTCCTCTTTTCCCAGCACGGGCTTGGGACCAGCCACGGTAGAGTTAAAAAAATGTTGAAAACATTATTTATTTATTTATTCATTTATTTGTTTGAGATCCTGAGGAATCCCAATGAGCTTTTCCAAGGCCCTCCCTGACCGCAGTAGCAAATAGATTTTACAGAGCTGGTTTGCTTGTCCCAGCATCTGACCCTCCTCTTTTCACAGCACGGGCTTGGGACCGGCCACGGCAGAGTTAAAAAAATGTTGAAAACATTATTTATTTATTTGTTCATTTATTTGTTTGAGATCTTGAGGAATCCCAATGAGTTTTTCGAAGGCCCTCCCTGACCGCAGTAGAAAATAGTTTTTACAGAGCTGGTTTGCTTGTCCCAGCATCTGACCCTCCTCTTTTCACAGCACGGGCTTGGGACCGGCCACGGCAGAGTTAAAAAAATGTTGAAAACATTATTTATTTATTCATTTATTTGTTTGAGATCCTGAGGAATCCCAATGAGCTTTTCCAAGGCCCTCCCTGACCGAAGTAGCAAATAGTTTTTACAGAGTTGGTTTGCTTGTCCCAGCATCTGACCCTCCTCTTTTCACAGCACGGGCTTGGGACCGACCACGGCAGAGTTAAAAAAAATGTTGAAAACATTATTTATTTATTTATTAATTTATTTGTTTGAGATCCTGAGGAATCCCAATGAGCTTTTCCAAGGCCCTCCCTGACTGCACTAGCAAATAGTTTTTACAGAGCTGGTTTGCTTGTCCCAGCATCTGACCCTCCTCTTTTCACAGCACGGGCTTGGGACCGGCGACGGCAGAGTTAAAAAATGTTGAAAACTTTATTTATTTATTTGATTGAGATCCTGAGGAATCCCAATGAGCTTTTCCAAGGCCCTCCCTGACCGCAGTAGCAAATAGTTTTTACAGAGCTGGTTTGCTTGTCCCAGCATCTGACCCTCCTCTTTTCACAGCACGGGCTTGGGACCGGCGACGGCAGAGTTAAAAAATGTTGAAAACATTATTTATTTATTTGATTGAGATCCTGAGGAATCCCAATGAGCTTTTCCAAGGCACTCCCTGACCACAGTAGAAAATAGTTTTTACAGAGCTGGTTTGCTTGTCCCAGCATCTGACCCTCCTCTTTTCACAGCACGGGCTTGGGACCGGCCACGGCAGAGTTAAAAAAATGTTGAAAACATTATTTATTTATTCATTTATTTGTTTGAGATCCTGAGGAATCCCAATGAGCTTTTCCAAGGCCCTCCCCGACCGCAGTAGCAAATAGTTTTTACAGAGCTGGTTTGCTTGTCCCAACATCTGACCCTCCTCTTTTCACAGCACGGGCTTGGGACCGGCCACGGCAGAGTTAAAAAATGTTGAAAACATTATTTATTTATTCATTTATTTGTTTGAGATTCTGAGGAATCCCAATGAGCTTTTCCAAGGCCCTCCCTTACCGCAGTAGCAAATATTTTTTTTACAGAGCTGGTTTGCTTGTCCCAGCATCTGACCCCCTTCTTTTCACAGCACGGGCTTTGGACCGGCCACGGCAGAGTTAAAAAAATGTTGAAAACCTTATTTATTTATTCATTTATTTCTTTGAGATCCTGAGGAATCCCAATGAGCTTTTCCAAGGCCCACCCTGACCGCAGTAGCAAATAGTTTTTACAGAGCTGGTTTGCTTGTCCCAGCATCTGACCCTCCTCTTTTCACAGCACGGGCTTGGGACCGACCACGGCAGAGTTAAAAAAAATGTTGAAAACATTATTTATTTATTCATTTATTTGTTTGAGATCATGAGGAATCCCAATGAGCTTTTCCAAGGCCCTCCCTGACCGCAGTAGCAAATCATTTTTACAGAGCTGGTTTGCTTGTCCCAGCATCTGACCCTCTTCTTTTCACAGCACGGGCTTGGGACCGGCCATGGCAGAGTTAAAAAATGTTGAAAACATTATTTATTTATTCATTTATTTGTTTGAGATCCTGAGGAATCCCAATGAGCTTTTCCAAGGCCCTCCCTGACCGCAGTAGCAAATAGTTTTTACAGAGCTGGTTTCCTTGTCCCAGCATCTGACCCTCCTCTTTTCACAGCACGGGCTTGGGACCGGCCACGGCAGAGTTAAAAAATGTTGAAAACATTATTTATTTATTTATTCATTTATTTGTTTGAGATCCTGAGGAATCCCAATGAGCTTTTCCAAGGCCCTCCCTGACTGCACTAGCAAATAGTTTTTACAGAGCTGGTTTGCTTGTCCCAGCATCTGACCCTCCTCTTTTCACAGCACGGGCTTGGGACCGGCCACGGCAGAGTTAAAAAATGTTGAAAACATTATTTATTTATTTATTCATTTATTTGTTTGAGATCCTGAGGAATCCCAATGAGCTTTTCCAAGGCCCTCCCTGACCGCAGTAGCAAATAGTTTTTACAGAGCTGGTTTGCTTGTCCCAGCATCTGACCCTCCTCTTTTCACAGCACGGGCTTGGGACCGGCCATGGCAGAGTTAAAAAAATGTTGAAAACATTATTTATTTATTCATTTATTTGTTTGAGATCCTGAGGAATCCCAATGAGCTTTTCCAAGGCCCTCCCTGACCGCAGTAGCAAATAGTTTTTACAGAGCTGGTTTGCTTGTCCCAGCATCTGACCCTCCTCTATTCACAGCACGGGCTTGGGACCGGCCATGGCAGAGTTAAAAAATGTTGAAAACATTATTTATTTATTCATTTATTTGTTTGAGATCCTGAGGAATCCCAATGAGCTTTTCCAAGGCCCTCCCTGACCGCAGTAGCAAATAGTTTTTACAGAGCTGGTTTCCTTGTCCCAGCATCTGACCCTCCTCTTTTCACAGCACGGGCTTGGGACTGGCCACGGCAGAGTTAAAAAAATGTTGAAAACATTATTTATTTAATAATTTATTTGTTTGAGATCCTGAGGAATCCCAATGAGCTTTTCCAAGGCCCTCCCTGACCGCAGTAGCAAATAGTTTTTACAGAGCTGGTTTGCTTGTCCCAGCATCTAACCCTCCTCTTTTCACAGCACGGGCTTGAGACCGGCCACGGCAGAGTTAAAAAAATGTTGAAAACATTATTTATTTATTCATTTAATTGTTTGAGATCCTGAGGAATCCCAATGAGCTTTTCCAAGGCCCTCCCTGACCGCAGTAGCAAATCGTTTTTACAGAGCTGGTTTGCTTGTCCCAACATCTGACCCTCCTCTTTTCACAGCACGGGCTTGGGACCGGCCACGGCAGAGTTAAAAAATGTTGAAAACATTATTTATTTATTTATTCATTTATTTGTTTGAGATTCTGAGGAATCCCAATGAGCTTTTCCAAGGCCCTCCCTGACCGCAGTAGCAAATAGTTTTTTTTACAGAGCTGGTTTGCTTGTCCCAGCATCTGACCCTCTTCTTTTCACAGCACGGGCTTGGGACCGGACACGGCAGAGTTAAAAAAATGTTGAAAACATTATTTATTTATTCATTTATTTGTTTGAGATCCTGAGGAATCCCAATGAGCTTTTCCAAGGCCCTCCCTGACCGCAGTAGCAAATAGTTTTTACAGAGCTGGTTTGCTTGTCCCAGCATCTGACCCTCCTCTTTTCACAGCACGGGCTTGGGACCGGCCACGGCAGAGTTAAAAAAATGTTGAAAACATTATTTATTTATTTATTCATTTATTTGTTTGAGATCCTGAGGAATCCCAATGAGCTTTTCCAAGGCCCTCCCTGACTGCAGTATCAAATAGTTTTTAAAGAGCTGGTTTGCTTATCCCAGCATCTGACCCTCCTCTTTTCACAGCACGGGCTTGGGACCGGCCACGGCAGAGTTAAAAAAATGTTGAAAACATTATTTATTCATTTATTTGTTTGAGATCCTGAGGAATCCCAATGAGCTTTTCCAAGGCCCTCCCTGACCGCAGTAGCAAATAGTTTTTACAGAGCTGGTTTGCTTGTCCCAGCATCTGACCCTCCTCTATTCACAGCACGGGCTTGGGACCGGCCATGGCAGAGTTAAAAAATGTTGAAAACATTATTTATTTATTCATTTATTTGTTTGAGATCCTGAGGAATCCCAATGAGCTTTTCCAAGGCCCTCCCTGACCGCAGTAGCAAATAGTTTTTACAGAGCTGGTTTGCTTGTCCCAGTATCTGACCCTCCTCTTTTCACAGCACGGGCTTGGGACCGGCCACGGCAGAGTTAAAAAAATGTTGAAAACATTATTTATTTATTTATTCATTTATTTGTTTGAGATCCTGAGGAATCCCAATGAGCTTTTCCAAGGCCCTCCCTGACTGCAGTATCAAATAGTTTTTACAGAGCTGGTTTGCTTATCCCAGCATCTGACCCTCCTCTTTTCACAGCACGGGCTTGGGACCGGCCACGGCAGAGTTAAAAAAATGTTGAAAACATTATTTATTCATTTATTTGTTTAAGATCCTGAGGAATCCCAATGAGCTTTTCCAAGGCCCTCCCTGACCGCAGTAGCAAATAGTTTTTACAGAGCTGGTTTGCTTGTCCCAGCATCTGACCCTCCTCTTTTCACAGCACGGGCTTGGGACCGGCCATGGCAGAGTTAAAAAAATGTTGAAAACATTATTTATTTATTTATTCATTTATTTGTTTGAGATCCTGAGGAATCCCAATGAGCTTTTCCAAGGCCCTCCCTGACCGCAGTAGCAAATAGTTTTTACAGAGCTGGTTTGCTTGTCCGAGCATCTGACCCTCTTCTTTTCACAGCACGGGCTTGGGACCGGCCATGGCAGAGTTAAAAAATGTTGAAAACATTATTTATTTATTCATTTATTTGTTTGAGATCCTGAGGAATCCCAATGAGCTTTTCCAAGGCCCTCCCTGACCGCAGTAGCAAATAGATTTTACAGAGCTGGTTTCCTTGTCCCAGCATCTGACCCTCCTCTTTTCACAGCACGGGCTTGGGACCGGCCACGGCAGAGTTAAAAAATGTTGAAAACATTATTTATTTATTTATTCATTTATTTGTTTGAGATCCTGAGGAATCCCAATGAGCTTTTCCAAGGCCCTCCCTGACTGCACTAGCAAATAGTTTTTACAGAGCTGGTTTGCTTGTCCCAGCATCTGACCCTCCTCTTTTCACAGCACGGGCTTGGGACCGGCCACGGCAGAGTTAAAAAATGTTGAAAACATTATTTATTTATTTATTCATTTATTTGTTTGAGATCCTGAGGAATCCCAATGAGCTTTTCCAAGGCCCTCCCTGACCGCAGTAGCAAATAGTTTTTACAGAGCTGGTTTGCTTGTCCCAGCATCTGACCCTCCTCTTTTCACAGCACGGGCTTGGGACCGGCCATGGCAGAGTTAAAAAAATGTTGAAAACCTTATTTATTTATTCATTTATTTGTTTGAGATCCTGAGGAATCCCAATGAGCTTTTCCAAGGCCCTCCCTGACCGCAGTAGCAAATAGTTTTTACAGAGCTGGTTTGCTTGTCCCAGCATCTGACCCTCCTCTATTCACAGCACGGGCTTGGGACCGGCCATGGCAGAGTTAAAAAATGTTGAAAACATTATTTATTTATTCATTTATTTGTTTGAGATCCTGAGGAATCCCAATGAGCTTTTCCAAGGCCCTCCCTGACCGCAGTAGCAAATAGTTTTTACAGAGCTGGTTTCCTTGTCCCAGCATCTGACCCTCCTCTTTTCACAGCACGGGCTTGGGACCGGCCACGGCAATGTTAAAAAAATGTTGAAAACATTATTTATTCATTTAATAATTTATTTGTTTGAGATCCTGAGGAATCCCAATGAGCTTTTCCAAGGCCCTCCCTGACCGCAGTAGCAAATAGTTTTTACAGAGCTGGTTTGCTTGTCCCAGCATCTGACCCTCCTCTTTTCACAGCACGGGCTTGGGACCGGCCACGGCAGAGTTAAAAAAATGTTGAAAACATTATTTATTTATTCATTTAATTGTTTGAGATCCTGAGGAATCCCAATGAGCTTTTCCAAGGCCCTCCCTGACCGCAGTAGCAAATCGTTTTTACAGAGCTGGTTTGCTTGTCCCAACATCTGACCCTCCTCTTTTCACAGCACGGGCTTGGGACCGGCCACGGCAGAGTTAAAAAATGTTGAAAACATTATTTATTTATTTATTCATTTATTTGTTTGAGATTCTGAGGAATCCCAATGAGCTTTTCCAAGGCCCTCCCTTACTGCAGTATCAAATAGTTTTTACAGAGCTGGTTTGCTTATCCCAGCATCTGACCCTCCTCTTTTCACAGCACGGGCTTGGGACCGGCCACGGCAGAGTTAAAAAAATGTTGAAAACATTATTTATTCATTTATTTGTTTGAGATCCTGAGGAATCCCAATGAGCTTTTCCAAGGCCCTCCCTGACCGCAGTAGCAAATAGTTTTTACAGAGCTGGTTTGCTTGTCCCAGCATCTGACCCTCCTCTATTCACAGCACGGGCTTGGGACCGGCCATGGCAGAGTTAACAAATGTTGAAAACATTATTTATTTATTCATTTATTTGTTTGAGATCCTGAGGAATCCCAATGAGCTTTTCCAAGGCCCTCCCTGACCGCAGTAGCAAATAGTTTTTACAGAGCTGGTTTGCTTGTCCCAGTATCTGACCCTCCTCTTTTCACAGCACGGGCTTGGGACCGGCCACGGCAGAGTTAAAAAAATGTTGAAAACATTATTTATTTATTTATTCATTTATTTGTTTGAGATCCTGAGGAATCCCAATGAGCTTTTCCAAGGCCCTCCCTGACTGCAGTATCAAATAGTTTTTACAGAGCTGGTTTGCTTATCCCAGCATCTGACCCTCCTCTTTTCACAGCACGGGCTTGGGACCGGCCACGGCAGAGTTAAAAAAATGTTGAAAACATTATTTGTTCATTTATTTGTTTGAGATCCTGAGGAATCCCAATGAGCTTTTCCAAGGCCCTCCCTGACCGCAGTAGCAAATAGTTTTTACAGAGCTGGTTTGCTTGTCCCAGCATCTGACCCTCCTCTTTTCACAGCACGGGCTTGGGACCGGCCATGGCAGAGTTAAAAAAATGTTGAAAACATTATTTATTTATTTATTTATTTGTTTGAGATCCTGAGGAATCCCAATGAGCTTTTCCAAGGCCCTCCCCGACCGCAGTAGCAAATAGTTTTTTCAGAGCTGGTTTGCTTGTCCCAGCATCTGACCCTCCTCTATTCACAGCACGGGCTTGGGACCGGCCATGGCAGAGTTAAAAAATGTTGAAAACATTATTTATTTATTTATTCATTTATTTGTTTGAGATCCTGAGGAATCCCAATGAGCTTTTCCAAGGCCCTCCCTGACCGCAGTAGCAAATAGTTTTTTTTACAGAGCTGGTTTGCTTGTCTCAGCATCTGACCCTCCTCTTTTCACAGCACGGGCTTGGGACCGTCCACGGCAGAGTTTAAAAAATGTTGAAAACATTATTTATTTATTCATTTATTTGTTTGAGATCCTGAGGAATCCCAATGAGCTTTTCCAAGGCCCTCCCTGACCGTAGTAGCAAATAGTTTTTACAGAGCTGGTTTGCTTGTCCCAGCATCTGACCCTCCTCTTTTCACAGCACGGGCTTGGGACCGGCCACGGCAGAGTTAAAAAATGTTGAGAACATTATTTTTTTATTTATTCATTTATTTGTTTGAGATCCTAAGGAATCCCAATGAGCTTTTCCAAGGCCCTCCCTGACCGCAGTAGCAAATAGTTTTTTTTACAGAGCTGGTTTGCTTGTCCCAGCATCTGACCCTCTTCTTTTCACAGCACGGGCTTGGGACCGGCCACGGCAGAGTTAAAAAAATGTTGAAAACATTATTTATTTATTCATTTATTTGTTTGAGATCATGAGGAATCCCAATGAGCTTTTCCAAGGCCCTCCCTGACTGCACTAGCAAATAGTTTTTACAGAGCTGGTTTGCTTGTCCCAGCATCTGACCCTCCTCTTTTCACAGCACGGGCTTGGGACCGGCCACGGCAGAGTTAAAAAAATGTTGAAAACATTATTTATTCATTTATTTGTTTGAGATCCTGAGGAATCCCAATGAGCTTTTCCAAGGCCCTCCCTGACCGCAGTAGCAAATAGTTTTTACAGAGCTGGTTTGCTTGTCCCAGCATCTGACCCTCCTCTATTCACAGCACGGGCTTGGGACCGGCCATGGCAGAGTTAAAAAATGTTGAAAACATTATTTATTTATTCATTTATTTGTTTGAGATCCTGAGGAATCCCAATGAGCTTTTCCAAGGCCCTCCCTGACCGCAGTAGCAAATAGTTTTTACAGAGCTGGTTTGCTTGTCCCAGTATCTGACCCTCCTCTTTTCACAGCACGGGCTTGGGACCGGCCACGGCAGAGTTAAAAAAATGTTGAAAACATTATTTATTTATTTATTCATTTATTTGTTTGAGATCCTGAGGAATCCCAATGAGCTTTTCCAAGGCCCTCCCTGACTGCAGTATCAAATAGTTTTTACAGAGCTGGTTTGCTTATCCCAGCATCTGACCCTCCTCTTTTCACAGCACGGGCTTGGGACCGGCCACGGCAGAGTTAAAAAAATGTTGAAAACATTATTTATTCATTTATTTGTTTGAGATCCTGAGGAATCCCAATGAGCTTTTCCAAGGCCCTCCCTGACCGCAGTAGCAAATAGTTTTTACAGAGCTGGTTTGCTTGTCCCAGCATCTGACCCTCCTCTTTTCACAGCACGGGCTTGGGACCGGCCATGGCAGAGTTAAAAAAATGTTGAAAACATTATTTATTTATTTATTCATTTATTTGTTTGAGATCCTGAGGAATCCCAATGAGCTTTTCCAAGGCACTCCCTGGCTGCAGTATCAAATAGTTTTTATAGAGCTGGTTTGCTTATCCCAGCATCTGACCCTCCTCTTTTCACAGCACGGGCTTGGGACCGGCCACGGCAGAGTTAAAAAAATGTTGAAAACATTATTTATTTATTCATTTATTTGTTTGAGATCCTGAGGAATCCCAATGAGCTTTTCCAAGGCCCTCCCCGACCGCAGTAGCAAATAGTTTTTACAGAGCTGGTTTGCTTGTCCCAGCATCTGACCCTCCTCTATTCACAGCACGGGCTTGGGACCGGCCATGGCAGAGTTAAAAAATGTTGAAAACATTATTTATTTATTTAATAATTTATTTGTTTGAGATCCTGAGGAATCCCAATGAGCTTTTCCAAGGCCCTCCCTGACCGCAGTAGCAAATAGTTTTTACAGAGCTGGTTTGCTTGTCCCAGCATCTGACCCTCCTCTTTTCACAGCACGGGCTTGGGACCGGCCACGGCAGAGTTAAAAAAATGTTGAAAACATTATTTATTTATTCATTTATTTGTTTGAGATCATGAGGAATCCCAATGAGCTTTTACAAGGCCCTCCCTGACTGCACTAGCAAATAGTTTTTACAGAGCTGGATTGCTTGTCCCAGCATCTGACCCTCCTCTTTTCACAGCATGGGCTTGGGACTGTCCACGGCAGAGTTAAAAAATGTTGAAAACATTATTTATTTATTTATTCATTTATTTGTTTGAGATCCTGAGGAATCCCAATGAGCTTTTCCAAGGCCCTCCCTGACCGCAGTAGCAAATAGTTTTTTTTACAGAGCTGGTTTGCTTGTCTCAGCATCTGACCCTCCTCTTTTCACAGCACGGGCTTGGGACCGTCCACGGCAGAGTTTAAAAAATGTTGAAAACATTATTTATTTATTCATTTATTTGTTTGAGATCCTGAGGAATCCCAATGAGCTTTTCCAAGGCCCTCCCTGACCGTAGTAGCAAATAGTTTTTACAGAGCTGGTTTGCTTGTCCCAGCATCTGACCCTCCTCTTTTCACAGCACGGGCTTGGGACCGGCCACGGCAGAGTTAAAAAATGTTGAGAACATTATTTTTTTATTTATTCATTTATTTGTTTGAGATCCTAAGGAATCCCAATGAGCTTTTCCAAGGCCCTCGCTGACCGCAGTAGCAAATAGTTTTTTTTACAGAGCTGGTTTGCTTGTCCCAGCATCTGACCCTCTTCTTTTCACAGCACGGGCTTGGGACCGGCCACGGCAGAGTTAAAAAAAATGTTGAAAACATTATTTATTTATTCATTTATTTGTTTGAGATCATGAGGAATCCCAATGAGCTTTTCAAAGGCCCTCCCTGACTGCACTAGCAAATAGTTTTTACAGAGCTGGTTTGCTTGTCCCAGCATCTGACCCTCCTCTTTTCACAGCACGGGCTTGGGACCAGCCACGGTAGAGTTAAAAAAATGTTGAAAACATTATTTATTTATTTATTCATTTATTTGTTTGAGATCCTGAGGAATCCCAATGAGCTTTTCCAAGGCCCTCCCTGACCGCAGTAGCAAATAGATTTTACAGAGCTGGTTTGCTTGTCCCAGCATCTGACCCTCCTCTTTTCACAGCACGGGCTTGGGACCGGCCACGGCAGAGTTAAAAAAATGTTGAAAACATTATTTATTTATTTGTTCATTTATTTGTTTGAGATCTTGAGGAATCCCAATGAGTTTTTCGAAGGCCCTCCCTGACCGCAGTAGAAAATAGTTTTTACAGAGCTGGTTTGCTTGTCCCAGCATCTGACCCTCCTCTTTTCACAGCACGGGCTTGGGACCGGCCACGGCAGAGTTAAAAAAATGTTGAAAACATTATTTATTTATTCATTTATTTGTTTGAGATCCTGAGGAATCCCAATGAGCTTTTCCAAGGCCCTCCCTGACCGCAGTAGCAAATAGATTTTACAGAGCTGGTTTGCTTGTCCCAGCATCTGACCCTCCTCTTTTCACAGCACGGGCTTGGGACCGACCACGGCAGAGTTAAAAAAAATGTTGAAAACATTATTTATTTATTCATTTATTTGTTTGAGATCATGAGGAATCCCAATGAGCTTTTCAAAGGCCCTCCCTGACTGCACTAGCAAATAGTTTTTACAGAGCTGGTTTGCTTGTCCCAGCATCTGACCCTCCTCTTTTCCCAGCATGGGCTTGGGACCAGCCACGGTAGAGTTAAAAAAATGTTGAAAACATTATTTATTTATTTATTCATTTATTTGTTTGAGATCCTGAGGAATCCCAATGAGCTTTTCCAAGGCCCTCCCTGACCGCAGTAGCAAATAGATTTTACAGAGCTGGTTTGCTTGTCCCAGCATCTGACCCTCCTCTTTTCACAGCACGGGCTTGGGACCGGCCACGGCAGAGTTAAAAAAATGTTGAAAACATTATTTATTTATTTGTTCATTTATTTGTTTGAGATCTTGAGGAATCCCAATGAGTTTTTCGAAGGCCCTCCCTGACCGCAGTAGAAAATAGTTTTTACAGAGCTGGTTTGCTTGTCCCAGCATCTGACCCTCCTCTTTTCACAGCACGGGCTTGGGACCGGCCACGGCAGAGTTAAAAAAATGTTGAAAACATTATTTATTTATTCATTTATTTGTTTGAGATCCTGAGGAATCCCAATGAGCTTTTCCAAGGCCCTCCCTGACCGCAGTAGCAAATAGTTTTTACAGAGCTGGTTTGCTTGTCCCAGCATCTGACCCTCCTCTTTTCACAGCACGGGCTTGGGACCAGCCACGGCAGAGTTAAAAAAATGTTGAAAACATTATTTATTTATTCATTTAATTGTTTGAGATCCTGAGGAATCCCAATGAGCTTTTCCAAGGCCCTCCCTGACCGCAGTAGCAAATCGTTTTTACAGAGCTGGTTTGCTTGTCCCAACATCTGACCCTCCTCTTTTCACAGCACGGGCTTGGGACCGGCCACGGCAGAGTTAAAAAATGTTGAAAACATTATTTATTTATTTATTCATTTATTTGTTTGAGATTCTGAGGAATCCCAATGAGCTTTTCCAAGGCCCTCCCTGACCGCAGTAGCAAATAGTTTTTACAGAGCTGGTTTGCTTGTCCCAGCATCTGACCCTCCTCTTTTCACAGCACGGGCTTGGGACCGGCCATGGCAGAGTTAAAAAAATGTTGAAAACATTATTTATTCATTTATTTGTTTGAGATCCTGAGGAATCCCAATGAGCTTTTCCAAGGCCCTCCCTGACCGCAGTAGCAAATAGTTTTTACAGAGCTGGTTTGCTTGTCCCAGCATCTGACCCTCCTCTATTCACAGCACGGGCTTGGGACCGGCCATGGCAGAGTTAACAAATGTTGAAAACATTATTTATTTATTCATTTATTTGTTTGAGATCCTGAGGAATCCCAATGAGCTTTTCCAAGGCCCTCCCTGACCGCAGTAGCAAATAGTTTTTACAGAGCTGGTTTGCTTGTCCCAGTATCTGACCCTCCTCTTTTCACAGCACGGGCTTGGGACCGGCCACGGCAGAGTTAAAAAAATGTTGAAAACATTATTTATTTATTTATTCATTTATTTGTTTGAGATCCTGAGGAATCCCAATGAGCTTTTCCAAGGCCCTCCCTGACTGCAGTATCAAATAGTTTTTACAGAGCTGGTTTGCTTATCCCAGCATCTGACCCTCCTCTTTTCACAGCACGGGCTTGGGACCGGCCACGGCAGAGTTAAAAAAATGTTGAAAACATTATTTGTTCATTTATTTGTTTGAGATCCTGAGGAATCCCAATGAGCTTTTCCAAGGCCCTCCCTGACCGCAGTAGCAAATAGTTTTTACAGAGCTGGTTTGCTTGTCCCAGCATCTGACCCTCCTCTTTTCACAGCACGGGCTTGGGACCGGCCATGGCAGAGTTAAAAAAATGTTGAAAACATTATTTATTTATTTATTTATTTGTTTGAGATCCTGAGGAATCCCAATGAGCTTTTCCAAGGCCCTCCCCGACCGCAGTAGCAAATAGTTTTTACAGAGCTGGTTTGCTTGTCCCAGTATCTGACCCTCCTCTTTTCACAGCACGGGCTTGGGACCGGCCACGGCAGAGTTAAAAAAATGTTGAAAACATTATTTATTTATTTATTCATTTATTTGTTTGAGATCCTGAGGAATCCCAATGAGCTTTTCCAAGGCCCTCCCTGACTGCAGTATCAAATAGTTTTTACAGAGCTGGTTTGCTTATCCCAGCATCTGACCCTCCTCTTTTCACAGCACGGGCTTGGGACCGGCCACGGCAGAGTTAAAAAAATGTTGAAAACATTATTTATTCATTTATTTGTTTGAGATCCTGAGGAATCCCAATGAGCTTTTCCAAGGCCCTCCCTGACCGCAGTAGCAAATAGTTTTTACAGAGCTGGTTTGCTTGTCCCAGCATCTGACCCTCCTCTTTTCACAGCACGGGCTTGGGACCGGCCATGGCAGAGTTAAAAAAATGTTGAAAACATTATTTATTTATTTATTCATTTATTTGTTTGAGATCCTGAGGAATCCCAATGAGCTTTTCCAAGGCACTCCCTGGCTGCAGTATCAAATAGTTTTTATAGAGCTGGTTTGCTTATCCCAGCATCTGACCCTCCTCTTTTCACAGCACGGGCTTGGGACCGGCCACGGCAGAGTTAAAAAAATGTTGAAAACATTATTTATTTATTCATTTATTTGTTTGAGATCCTGAGGAATCCCAATGAGCTTTTCCAAGGCCCTCCCCGACCGCAGTAGCAAATAGTTTTTACAGAGCTGGTTTGCTTGTCCCAGCATCTGACCCTCCTCTATTCACAGCACGGGCTTGGGACCGGCCATGGCAGAGTTAAAAAATGTTGAAAACATTATTTATTTATTTAATAATTTATTTGTTTGAGATCCTGAGGAATCCCAATGAGCTTTTCCAAGGCCCTCCCTGACCGCAGTAGCAAATAGTTTTTACAGAGCTGGTTTGCTTGTCCCAGCATCTGACCCTCCTCTTTTCACAGCACGGGCTTGGGACCGGCCACGGCAGAGTTAAAAAAATGTTGAAAACATTATTTATTTATTCATTTATTTGTTTGAGATCATGAGGAATCCCAATGAGCTTTTACAAGGCCCTCCCTGACTGCACTAGCAAATAGTTTTTACAGAGCTGGATTGCTTGTCCCAGCATCTGACCCTCCTCTTTTCACAGCATGGGCTTGGGACTGTCCACGGCAGAGTTAAAAAATGTTGAAAACATTATTTATTTATTTATTCATTTATTTGTTTGAGATCCTGAGGAATCCCAATGAGCTTTTCCAAGGCCCTCCCTGACCGCAGTAGCAAATAGTTTTTTTTACAGAGCTGGTTTGCTTGTCTCAGCATCTGACCCTCCTCTTTTCACAGCACGGGCTTGGGACCGTCCACGGCAGAGTTTAAAAAATGTTGAAAACATTATTTATTTATTCATTTATTTGTTTGAGATCCTGAGGAATCCCAATGAGCTTTTCCAAGGCCCTCCCTGACCGTAGTAGCAAATAGTTTTTACAGAGCTGGTTTGCTTGTCCCAGCATCTGACCCTCCTCTTTTCACAGCACGGGCTTGGGACCGGCCACGGCAGAGTTAAAAAATGTTGAGAACATTATTTTTTTATTTATTCATTTATTTGTTTGAGATCCTAAGGAATCCCAATGAGCTTTTCCAAGGCCCTCCCTGACCGCAGTAGCAAATCGTTTTTTTTACAGAGCTGGTTTGCTTGTCCCAGCATCTGACCCTCTTCTTTTCACAGCACGGGCTTGGGACCGGCCACGGCAGAGTTAAAAAAAATGTTGAAAACATTATTTATTTATTCATTTATTTGTTTGAGATCATGAGGAATCCCAATGAGCTTTTCAAAGGCCCTCCCTGACTGCACTAGCAAATAGTTTTTACAGAGCTGGTTTGCTTGTCCCAGCATCTGACCCTCCTCTTTTCACAGCACGGGCTTGGGACCAGCCACGGTAGAGTTAAAAAAATGTTGAAAACATTATTTATTTATTTATTCATTTATTTGTTTGAGATCCTGAGGAATCCCAATGAGCTTTTCCAAGGCCCTCCCTGACCGCAGTAGCAAATAGATTTTACAGAGCTGGTTTGCTTGTCCCAGCATCTGACCCTCCTCTTTTCACAGCACGGGCTTGGGACCGGCCACGGCAGAGTTAAAAAAATGTTGAAAACATTATTTATTTATTTGTTCATTTATTTGTTTGAGATCTTGAGGAATCCCAATGAGTTTTTCGAAGGCCCTCCCTGACCGCAGTAGAAAATAGTTTTTACAGAGCTGGTTTGCTTGTCCCAGCATCTGACCCTCCTCTTTTCACAGCACGGGCTTGGGACCGGCCACGGCAGAGTTAAAAAAATGTTGAAAACATTATTTATTTATTCATTTATTTGTTTGAGATCCTGAGGAATCCCAATGAGCTTTTCCAAGGCCCTCCCTGACCGCAGTAGCAAATAGATTTTACAGAGCTGGTTTGCTTGTCCCAGCATCTGACCCTCCTCTTTTCACAGCACGGGCTTGGGACCGACCACGGCAGAGTTAAAAAAAATGTTGAAAACATTATTTATTTATTCATTTATTTGTTTGAGATCATGAGGAATCCCAATGAGCTTTTCAAAGGCCCTCCCTGACTGCACTAGCAAATAGTTTTTACAGAGCTGGTTTGCTTGTCCCAGCATCTGACCCTCCTCTTTTCCCAGCATGGGCTTGGGACCAGCCACGGTAGAGTTAAAAAAATGTTGAAAACATTATTTATTTATTTATTCATTTATTTGTTTGAGATCCTGAGGAATCCCAATGAGCTTTTCCAAGGCCCTCCCTGACCGCAGTAGCAAATAGATTTTACAGAGCTGGTTTGCTTGTCCCAGCATCTGACCCTCCTCTTTTCACAGCATGGGCTTGGGACTGGCCACGGCAGAGTTAAAAAAATGTTGAAAACATTATTTATTTATTTGTTCATTTATTTGTTTGAGATCTTGAGGAATCCCAATGAGTTTTTCGAAGGCCCTCCCTGACCGCAGTAGAAAATAGTTTTTACAGAGCTGGTTTGCTTGTCCCAGCATCTGACCCTCCTCTTTTCACAGCACGGGCTTGGGACCGGCCACGGCAGAGTTAAAAAAATGTTGAAAACATTATTTATTTATTCATTTATTTGTTTGAGATCCTGAGGAATCCCAATGAGCTTTTCCAAGGCCCTCCCTGACCGCAGTAGCAAATAGTTTTTACAGAGCTGGTTTGCTTGTCCCAGCATCTGACCCTCCTCTTTTCACAGCACGGGCTTGGGACCAGCCACGGCAGAGTTAAAAAAATGTTGAAAACATTATTTATTCATTTAATTGTTTGAGATCCTGAGGAATCCCAATGAGCTTTTCCAAGGCCCTCCCTGACCGCAGTAGCAAATAGTTTTTACAGAGCTGGTTTGCTTGTCCCAGCATCTGACCCTCCTCTATTCACAGCACGGGCTTGGGACCGGCCATGGCAGAGTTAACAAATGTTGAAAACATTATTTATTTATTCATTTATTTGTTTGAGATCCTGAGGAATCCCAATGAGCTTTTCCAAGGCCCTCCCTGACCGCAGTAGCAAATAGTTTTTACAGAGCTGGTTTGCTTGTCCCAGTATCTGACCCTCCTCTTTTCACAGCACGGGCTTGGGACCGGCCACGGCAGAGTTAAAAAAATGTTGAAAACATTATTTATTTATTTATTCATTTATTTGTTTGAGATCCTGAGGAATCCCAATGAGCTTTTCCAAGGCCCTCCCTGACTGCAGTATCAAATAGTTTTTACAGAGCTGGTTTGCTTATCCCAGCATCTGACCCTCCTCTTTTCACAGCACGGGCTTGGGACCGGCCACGGCAGAGTTAAAAAAATGTTGAAAACATTATTTGTTCATTTATTTGTTTGAGATCCTGAGGAATCCCAATGAGCTTTTCCAAGGCCCTCCCTGACCGCAGTAGCAAATAGTTTTTACAGAGCTGGTTTGCTTGTCCCAGCATCTGACCCTCCTCTTTTCACAGCACGGGCTTGGGACCGGCCATGGCAGAGTTAAAAAAATGTTGAAAACATTATTTATTTATTTATTTATTTGTTTGAGATCCTGAGGAATCCCAATGAGCTTTTCCAAGGCCCTCCCCGACCGCAGTAGCAAATAGTTTTTACAGAGCTGGTTTGCTTGTCCCAGCATCTGACCCTCCTCTATTCACAGCACGGGCTTGGGACCGGCCATGGCAGAGTTAAAAAATGTTGAAAACATTATTTATTTATTTATTCATTTATTTGTTTGAGATCCTGAGGAATCCCAATGAGCTTTTCCAAGGCCCTCCCTGACCGCAGTAGCAAATAGTTTTTTTTACAGAGCTGGTTTGCTTGTCTCAGCATCTGACCCTCCTCTTTTCACAGCACGGGCTTGGGACCGTCCACGGCAGAGTTTAAAAAATGTTGAAAACATTATTTATTTATTCATTTATTTGTTTGAGATCCTGAGGAATCCCAATGAGCTTTTCCAAGGCCCTCCCTGACCGTAGTAGCAAATAGTTTTTACAGAGCTGGTTTGCTTGTCCCAGCATCTGACCCTCCTCTTTTCACAGCACGGGCTTGGGACCGGCCACGGCAGAGTTAAAAAATGTTGAGAACATTATTTTTTTATTTATTCATTTATTTGTTTGAGATCCTAAGGAATCCCAATGAGCTTTTCCAAGGCCCTCCCTGACCGCAGTAGCAAATAGTTTTTTTTACAGAGCTGGTTTGCTTGTCCCAGCATCTGACCCTCTTCTTTTCACAGCACGGGCTTGGGACCGGCCACGGCAGAGTTAAAAAAAATGTTGAAAACATTATTTATTTATTCATTTATTTGTTTGAGATCATGAGGAATCCCAATGAGCTTTTCCAAGGCCCTCCCTGACTGCACTAGCAAATAGTTTTTACAGAGCTGGTTTGCTTGTCCCAGCATCTGACCCTCCTCTTTTCACAGCACGGGCTTGGGACCGGCCACGGCAGAGTTAAAAAAATGTTGAAAACATTATTTATTTATTCATTTATTTGTTTGAGATCCTGAGGAATCCCAATGAGCTTTTCCAAGGCCCTCCCTGACCGCAGTAGCAAATAGTTTTTACAGAGCTGGTTTGCTTGTCCCAGCATCTGACCCTCCTCTTTTCACAGCACGGGCTTGGGACCAGCCACGGCAGAGTTAAAAAAATGTTGAAAACATTATTTATTTATTCATTTAATTGTTTGAGATCCTGAGGAATCCCAATGAGCTTTTCCAAGGCCCTCCCTGACCGCAGTAGCAAATTGTTTTTACAGAGCTGGTTTGCTTGTCCCAACATCTGACCCTCCTCTTTTCACAGCACGGGCTTGGGACCGGCCACGGCAGAGTTAAAAAATGTTGAAAACATTATTTATTTATTTATTCATTTATTTGTTTGAGATTCTGAGGAATCCCAATGAGCTTTTCCAAGGCCCTCCCTGACTGCAGTATCAAATAGTTTTTACAGAGCTGGTTTGCTTATCCCAGCATCTGACCCTCCTCTTTTCACAGCACGGGCTTGGGACCGGCCACGGCAGAGTTAAAAAAATGTTGAAAACATTATTTATTCATTTATTTGTTTGAGATCCTGAGGAATCCCAATGAGCTTTTCCAAGGCCCTCCCTGACCGCAGTAGCAAATAGTTTTTACAGAGCTGGTTTGCTTGTCCCAGCATCTGACCCTCCTCTATTCACAGCACGGGCTTGGGACCGGCCATGGCAGAGTTAACAAATGTTGAAAACATTATTTATTTATTCATTTATTTGTTTGAGATCCTGAGGAATCCCAATGAGCTTTTCCAAGGCCCTCCCTGACCGCAGTAGCAAATAGTTTTTACAGAGCTGGTTTGCTTGTCCCAGTATCTGACCCTCCTCTTTTCACAGCACGGGCTTGGGACCGGCCACGGCAGAGTTAAAAAAATGTTGAAAACATTATTTATTCATTTATTTGTTTGAGATCCTGAGGAATCCCAATGAGCTTTTCCAAGGCCCTCCCTGACCGCAGTAGCAAATAGTTTTTACAGAGCTGGTTTGCTTGTCCCAGCATCTGACCCTCCTCTTTTCACAGCACGGGCTTGGGACCGGCCATGGCAGAGTTAAAAAAATGTTGAAAACATTATTTATTTATTTATTCATTTATTTGTTTGAGATCCTGAGGAATCCCAATGAGCTTTTCCAAGGCACTCCCTGGCTGCAGTATCAAATAGTTTTTACAGAGCTGGTTTGCTTATCCCAGCATCTGACCCTCCTCTTTTCACAGCACGGGCTTGGGACCGGCCACGGCAGAGTTAAAAAAATGTTGAAAACATTATTTATTTATTCATTTATTTGTTTGAGATCCTGAGGAATCCCAATGAGCTTTTCCAAGGCCCTCCCCGACCGCAGTAGCAAATAGTTTTTACAGAGCTGGTTTGCTTGTCCCAGCATCTGACCCTCCTCTATTCACAGCACGGGCTTGGGACCGGCCATGGCAGAGTTAAAAAATGTTGAAAACATTATTTATTTATTTAATAATTTATTTGTTTGAGATCCTGAGGAATCCCAATGAGCTTTTCCAAGGCCCTCCCTGACCGCAGTAGCAAATAGTTTTTACAGAGCTGGTTTGCTTGTCCCAGCATCTGACCCTCCTCTTTTCACAGCACGGGCTTGGGACCGGCCACGGCAGAGTTAAAAAAATGTTGAAAACATTATTTATTTATTCATTTATTTGTTTGAGATCATGAGGAATCCCAATGAGCTTTTACAAGGCCCTCCCTGACTGCACTAGCAAATAGTTTTTACAGAGCTGGATTGCTTGTCCCAGCATCTGACCCTCCTCTTTTCACAGCATGGGCTTGGGACTGTCCACGGCAGAGTTAAAAAATGTTGAAAACATTATTTATTTATTTATTCATTTATTTGTTTGAGATCCTGAGGAATCCCAATGAGCTTTTCCAAGGCCCTCCCTGACCGCAGTAGCAAATAGTTTTTTTTACAGAGCTGGTTTGCTTGTCTCAGCATCTGACCCTCCTCTTTTCACAGCACGGGCTTGGGACCGTCCACGGCAGAGTTTAAAAAATGTTGAAAACATTATTTATTTATTCATTTATTTGTTTGAGATCCTGAGGAATCCCAATGAGCTTTTCCAAGGCCCTCCCTGACCGTAGTAGCAAATAGTTTTTACAGAGCTGGTTTGCTTGTCCCAGCATCTGACCCTCCTCTTTTCACAGCACGGGCTTGGGACCGGCCACGGCAGAGTTAAAAAATGTTGAGAACATTATTTATTTATTTATTCATTTATTTGTTTGAGATCCTAAGGAATCCCAATGAGCTTTTCCAAGGCCCTCCCTGACCGCAGTAGCAAATAGTTTTTTTTACAGAGCTGGTTTGCTTGTCCCAGCATCTGACCCTCTTCTTTTCACAGCACGGGCTTGGGACCGGCCACGGCAGAGTTAAAAAAAATGTTGAAAACATTATTTATTTATTCATTTATTTGTTTGAGATCATGAGTAATCCCAATGAGCTTTTCAAAGGCCCTCCCTGACTGCACTAGCAAATAGTTTTTACAGAGCTGGTTTGCTTGTCCCAGCATCTGACCCTCCTCTTTTCACAGCACGGGCTTGGGACCAGCCACGGTAGAGTTAAAAAAATGTTGAAAACATTATTTATTTATTTATTCATTTATTTGTTTGAGATCCTGAGGAATCCCAATGAGCTTTTCCAAGGCCCTCCCTGACCGCAGTAGCAAATAGATTTTACAGAGCTGGTTTGCTTGTCCCAGCATCTGACCCTCCTCTTTTCACAGCACGGGCTTGGGACCGGCCACGGCAGAGTTAAAAAAATGTTGAAAACATTATTTATTTATTTGTTCATTTATTTGTTTGAGATCTTGAGGAATCCCAATGAGTTTTTCGAAGGCCCTCCCTGACCGCAGTAGAAAATAGTTTTTACAGAGCTGGTTTGCTTGTCCCAGCATCTGACCCTCCTCTTTTCACAGCACGGGCTTGGGACCGGCCACGGCAGAGTTAAAAAAATGTTGAAAACATTATTTATTTATTCATTTATTTGTTTGAGATCCTGAGGAATCCCAATGAGCTTTTCCAAGGCCCTCCCTGACCGCAGTAGCAAATAGATTTTACAGAGCTGGTTTGCTTGTCCCAGCATCTGACCCTCCTCTTTTCACAGCACGGGCTTGGGACCGACCACGGCAGAGTTAAAAAAAATGTTGAAAACATTATTTATTTATTCATTTATTTGTTTGAGATCATGAGGAATCCCAATGAGCTTTTCAAAGGCCCTCCCTGACTGCACTAGCAAATAGTTTTTACAGAGCTGGTTTGCTTGTCCCAGCATCTGACCCTCCTCTTTTCCCAGCATGGGCTTGGGACCAGCCACGGTAGAGTTAAAAAAATGTTGAAAACATTATTTATTTATTTATTCATTTATTTGTTTGAGATCCTGAGGAATCCCAATGAGCTTTTCCAAGGCCCTCCCTGACCGCAGTAGCAAATAGATTTTACAGAGCTGGTTTGCTTGTCCCAGCATCTGACCCTCCTCTTTTCACAGCACGGGCTTGGGACCGGCCACGGCAGAGTTAAAAAAATGTTGAAAACATTATTTATTTATTTGTTCATTTATTTGTTTGAGATCCTGAGGAATCCCAATGAGCTTTTCCAAGGCCCTCCCTGACCGCAGTAGCAAATAGTTTTTACAGAGCTGGTTTGCTTGTCCCAGCATCTGACCCTCCTCTTTTCACAGCACGGGCTTGGGACCGGCCATGGCAGAGTTAAAAAAATGTTGAAAACATTATTTATTTATTTATTCATTTATTTGTTTGAGATCCTGAGGAATCCCAATGAGCTTTTCCAAGGCCCTCCCTGACCGCAGTAGCAAATAGTTTTTACAGAGCTGGTTTGCTTGTCCCAGCATCTGACCCTCCTCTTTTCACAGCACGGGCTTGGGACCGGCCACGGCAGAGTTAAAAAAATGTTGAAAACATTATTTATTTATTCATTTATTTGTTTGAGATCATGAGGAATCCCAATGAGCTTTTACAAGGCCCTCCCTGACTGCACTAGCAAATAGTTTTTACAGAGCTGGATTGCTTGTCCCAGCATCTGACCCTCCTCTTTTCACAGCATGGGCTTGGGACTGTCCACGGCAGAGTTAAAAAATGTTGAAAACATTATTTATTTATTTATTCATTTATTTGTTTGAGATCCTGAGGAATCCCAATGAGCTTTTCCAAGGCCCTCCCTGACCGCAGTAGCAAATAGTTTTTTTTACAGAGCTGGTTTGCTTGTCTCAGCATCTGACCCTCCTCTTTTCACAGCACGGGCTTGGGACCGTCCACGGCAGAGTTTAAAAAATGTTGAAAACATTATTTATTTATTCATTTATTTGTTTGAGATCCTGAGGAATCCCAATGAGCTTTTCCAAGGCCCTCCCTGACCGTAGTAGCAAATAGTTTTTACAGAGCTGGTTTGCTTGTCCCAGCATCTGACCCTCCTCTTTTCACAGCACGGGCTTGGGACCGGCCACGGCAGAGTTAAAAAATGTTGAGAACATTATTTATTTATTTATTCATTTATTTGTTTGAGATCCTAAGGAATCCCAATGAGCTTTTCCAAGGCCCTCCCTGACCGCAGTAGCAAATAGTTTTTTTTACAGAGCTGGTTTGCTTGTCCCAGCATCTGACCCTCTTCTTTTCACAGCACGGGCTTGGGACCGGCCACGGCAGAGTTAAAAAAAATGTTGAAAACATTATTTATTTATTCATTTATTTGTTTGAGATCATGAGTAATCCCAATGAGCTTTTCAAAGGCCCTCCCTGACTGCACTAGCAAATAGTTTTTACAGAGCTGGTTTGCTTGTCCCAGCATCTGACCCTCCTCTTTTCACAGCACGGGCTTGGGACCAGCCACGGTAGAGTTAAAAAAATGTTGAAAACATTATTTATTTATTTATTCATTTATTTGTTTGAGATCCTGAGGAATCCCAATGAGCTTTTCCAAGGCCCTCCCTGACCGCAGTAGCAAATAGATTTTACAGAGCTGGTTTGCTTGTCCCAGCATCTGACCCTCCTCTTTTCACAGCACGGGCTTGGGACCGGCCACGGCAGAGTTAAAAAAATGTTGAAAACATTATTTATTTATTTGTTCATTTATTTGTTTGAGATCTTGAGGAATCCCAATGAGTTTTTCGAAGGCCCTCCCTGACCGCAGTAGAAAATAGTTTTTACAGAGCTGGTTTGCTTGTCCCAGCATCTGACCCTCCTCTTTTCACAGCACGGGCTTGGGACCGGCCACGGCAGAGTTAAAAAAATGTTGAAAACATTATTTATTTATTCATTTATTTGTTTGAGATCCTGAGGAATCCCAATGAGCTTTTCCAAGGCCCTCCCTGACCGCAGTAGCAAATAGATTTTACAGAGCTGGTTTGCTTGTCCCAGCATCTGACCCTCCTCTTTTCACAGCACGGGCTTGGGACCGACCACGGCAGAGTTAAAAAAAATGTTGAAAACATTATTTATTTATTCATTTATTTGTTTGAGATCATGAGGAATCCCAATGAGCTTTTCAAAGGCCCTCCCTGACTGCACTAGCAAATAGTTTTTACAGAGCTGGTTTGCTTGTCCCAGCATCTGACCCTCCTCTTTTCCCAGCATGGGCTTGGGACCAGCCACGGTAGAGTTAAAAAAATGTTGAAAACATTATTTATTTATTTATTCATTTATTTGTTTGAGATCCTGAGGAATCCCAATGAGCTTTTCCAAGGCCCTCCCTGACCGCAGTAGCAAATAGATTTTACAGAGCTGGTTTGCTTGTCCCAGCATCTGACCCTCCTCTTTTCACAGCACGGGCTTGGGACCGGCCACGGCAGAGTTAAAAAAATGTTGAAAACATTATTTATTTATTTGTTCATTTATTTGTTTGAGATCCTGAGGAATCCCAATGAGCTTTTCCAAGGCCCTCCCTGACCGCAGTAGCAAATAGTTTTTACAGAGCTGGTTTGCTTGTCCCAGCATCTGACCCTCCTCTTTTCACAGCACGGGCTTGGGACCGGCCATGGCAGAGTTAAAAAAATGTTGAAAACATTATTTATTTATTTATTCATTTATTTGTTTGAGATCCTGAGGAATCCCAATGAGCTTTTCCAAGGCACTCCCTGGCTGCAGTATCAAATAGTTTTTACAGAGCTGGTTTGCTTATCCCAGCATCTGACCCTCCTCTTTTCACAGCACGGGCTTGGGACCGGCCACGGCAGAGTTAAAAAAATGTTGAAAACATTATTTATTTATTCATTTATTTGTTTGAGATCCTGAGGAATCCCAATGAGCTTTTCCAAGGCCCTCCCCGACCGCAGTAGCAAATAGTTTTTACAGAGCTGGTTTGCTTGTCCCAGCATCTGACCCTCCTCTATTCACAGCACGGGCTTGGGACCGGCCATGGCAGAGTTAAAAAATGTTGAAAACATTATTTATTTATTTAATAATTTATTTGTTTGAGATCCTGAGGAATCCCAATGAGCTTTTCCAAGGCCCTCCCTGACCGCAGTAGCAAATAGTTTTTACAGAGCTGGTTTGCTTGTCCCAGCATCTGACCCTCCTCTTTTCACAGCACGGGCTTGGGACCGGCCACGGCAGAGTTAAAAAAATGTTGAAAACATTATTTATTTATTCATTTATTTGTTTGAGATCATGAGGAATCCCAATGAGCTTTTACAAGGCCCTCCCTGACTGCACTAGCAAATAGTTTTTACAGAGCTGGATTGCTTGTCCCAGCATCTGACCCTCCTCTTTTCACAGCATGGGCTTGGGACTGTCCACGGCAGAGTTAAAAAATGTTGAAAACATTATTTATTTATTTATTCATTTATTTGTTTGAGATCCTGAGGAATCCCAATGAGCTTTTCCAAGGCCCTCCCTGACCGCAGTAGCAAATAGTTTTTTTTACAGAGCTGGTTTGCTTGTCTCAGCATCTGACCCTCCTCTTTTCACAGCACGGGCTTGGGACCGTCCACGGCAGAGTTTAAAAAATGTTGAAAACATTATTTATTTATTCATTTATTTGTTTGAGATCCTGAGGAATCCCAATGAGCTTTTCCAAGGCCCTCCCTGACCGTAGTAGCAAATAGTTTTTACAGAGCTGGTTTGCTTGTCCCAGCATCTGACCCTCCTCTTTTCACAGCACGGGCTTGGGACCGGCCACGGCAGAGTTAAAAAATGTTGAGAACATTATTTTTTTATTTATTCATTTATTTGTTTGAGATCCTAAGGAATCCCAATGAGCTTTTCCAAGGCCCTCCCTGACCGCAGTAGCAAATAGTTTTTTTTACAGAGCTGGTTTGCTTGTCCCAGCATCTGACCCTCTTCTTTTCACAGCACGGGCTTGGGACCGGCCACGGCAGAGTTAAAAAAAATGTTGAAAACATTATTTATTTATTCATTTATTTGTTTGAGATCATGAGGAATCCCAATGAGCTTTTCAAAGGCCCTCCCTGACTGCACTAGCAAATAGTTTTTACAGAGCTGGTTTGCTTGTCCCAGCATCTGACCCTCCTCTTTTCACAGCACGGGCTTGGGACCAGCCACGGTAGAGTTAAAAAAATGTTGAAAACATTATTTATTTATTTATTCATTTATTTGTTTGAGATCCTGAGGAATCCCAATGAGCTTTTCCAAGGCCCTCCCTGACCGCAGTAGCAAATAGATTTTACAGAGCTGGTTTGCTTGTCCCAGCATCTGACCCTCCTCTTTTCACAGCACGGGCTTGGGACCGGCCACGGCAGAGTTAAAAAAATGTTGAAAACATTATTTATTTATTTGTTCATTTATTTGTTTGAGATCTTGAGGAATCCCAATGAGTTTTTCGAAGGCCCTCCCTGACCGCAGTAGAAAATAGTTTTTACAGAGCTGGTTTGCTTGTCCCAGCATCTGACCCTCCTCTTTTCACAGCACGGGCTTGGGACCGGCCACGGCAGAGTTAAAAAAATGTTGAAAACATTATTTATTTATTCATTTATTTGTTTGAGATCCTGAGGAATCCCAATGAGCTTTTCCAAGGCCCTCCCTGACCGCAGTAGCAAATAGATTTTACAGAGCTGGTTTGCTTGTCCCAGCATCTGACCCTCCTCTTTTCACAGCACGGGCTTGGGACCGACCACGGCAGAGTTAAAAAAAATGTTGAAAACATTATTTATTTATTCATTTATTTGTTTGAGATCATGAGGAATCCCAATGAGCTTTTCAAAGGCCCTCCCTGACTGCACTAGCAAATAGTTTTTACAGAGCTGGTTTGCTTGTCCCAGCATCTGACCCTCCTCTTTTCCCAGCATGGGCTTGGGACCAGCCACGGTAGAGTTAAAAAAATGTTGAAAACATTATTTATTTATTTATTCATTTATTTGTTTGAGATCCTGAGGAATCCCAATGAGCTTTTCCAAGGCCCTCCCTGACCGCAGTAGCAAATAGATTTTACAGAGCTGGTTTGCTTGTCCCAGCATCTGACCCTCCTCTTTTCACAGCACGGGCTTGGGACCGGCCACGGCAGAGTTAAAAAAATGTTGAAAACATTATTTATTTATTTGTTCATTTATTTGTTTGAGATCTTGAGGAATCCCAATGAGTTTTTCGAAGGCCCTCCCTGACCGCAGTAGAAAATAGTTTTTACAGAGCTGGTTTGCTTGTCCCAGCATCTGACCCTCCTCTTTTCACAGCACGGGCTTGGGACCGGCCACGGCAGAGTTAAAAAAATGTTGAAAACATTATTTATTTATTCATTTATTTGCTTGAGATCCTGAGGAATCCCAATGAGCTTTTCCAAGGCCCTCCCTGACCGAAGTAGCAAATAGTTTTTACAGAGTTGGTTTGCTTGTCCCAGCATCTGACCCTCCTCTTTTCACAGCACGGGCTTGGGACCGACCACGGCAGAGTTAAAAAAAATGTTGAAAACATTATTTATTTATTTATTCATTTATTTGTTTGAGATCATGAGGAATCCCAATGAGCTTTTCCAAGGCCCTCCCTGACCGCAGTAGCAAATAGTTTTTTTTACAGAGCTGGTTTGCTTGTCCCAGCATCTGACCCTCTTCTTTTCACAGCACGGGCTTGGGACCGGCCACGGCAGAGTTAAAAAATGTTGAAAACATTATTTATTTATTTATTAATTTATTTGTTTGAGATCCTGAGGAATCCCAATGAGCTTTTCCAAGGCCCTCCCTGACCGCAGTAGCAAATAGTTTTTACAGAGCTGGTTTGCTTGTCCCAGCATCTGACCCTCCTCTTTTCACAGCACGGGCTTGGGACCGGCGACGGCAGAGTTAAAAAATGTTGAAAACTTTATTTATTTATTTGATTGAGATCCTGAGGAATCCCAATGAGCTTTTCCAAGGCCCTCCCTGACCGCAGTAGCAAATAGTTTTTACAGAGCTGGTTTGCTTGTCCCAGCATCTGACCCTCCTCTTTTCACAGCACGGGCTTGGGACCGGCGACGGCAGAGTTAAAAAATGTTGAAAACATTATTTATTTATTTGATTGAGATCCTGAGGAATCCCAATGAGCTTTTCCAAGGCACTCCCTGACCACAGTAGAAAATAGTTTTTACAGAGCTGGTTTGCTTGTCCCAGCATCTGACCCTCCTCTTTTCACAGCACGGGCTTGGGACCGGCCACGGCAGAGTTAAAAAAATGTTGAAAACATTATTTATTTATTCATTTATTTGTTTGAGATCCTGAGGAATCCCAATGAGCTTTTCCAAGGCCCTCCCCGACCGCAGTAGCAAATAGTTTTTACAGAGCTGGTTTGCTTGTCCCAACATCTGACCCTCCTCTTTTCACAGCACGGGCTTGGGACCGGCCACGGCAGAGTTAAAAAATGTTGAAAACATTATTTATTTATTCATTTATTTGTTTGAGATTCTGAGGAATCCCAATGAGCTTTTCCAAGGCCCTCCCTTACCGCAGTAGCAAATATTTTTTTTACAGAGCTGGTTTGCTTGTCCCAGCATCTGACCCCCTTCTTTTCACAGCACGGGCTTTGGACCGGCCACGGCAGAGTTAAAAAAATGTTGAAAACCTTATTTATTTATTCATTTATTTCTTTGAGATCCTGAGGAATCCCAATGAGCTTTTCCAAGGCCCTCCCTGACCGCAGTAGCAAATAGTTTTTACAGAGCTGGTTTGCTTGTCCCAGCATCTGACCCTCCTCTTTTCACAGCACGGGCTTGGGACCGACCACGGCAGAGTTAAAAAAAATGTTGAAAACATTATTTATTTATTCATTTATTTGTTTGAGATCATGAGGAATCCCAATGAGCTTTTCCAAGGCCCTCCCTGACCGCAGTAGCAAATCATTTTTACAGAGCTGGTTTGCTTGTCCCAGCATCTGACCCTCTTCTTTTCACAGCACGGGCTTGGGACCGGCCATGGCAGAGTTAAAAAATGTTGAAAACATTATTTATTTATTCATTTATTTGTTTGAGATCCTGAGGAATCCCAATGAGCTTTTCCAAGGCCCTCCCCGACCGCAGTAGCAAATAGTTTTTACAGAGCTGGTTTGCTTGTCCCAGCATCTGACCCTCCTCTATTCACAGCACGGGCTTGGGACCGGCCATGGCAGAGTTAAAAAATGTTGAAAACATTATTTATTTATTTAATAATTTATTTGTTTGAGATCCTGAGGAATCCCAATGAGCTTTTCCAAGGCCCTCCCTGACCGCAGTAGCAAATAGTTTTTACAGAGCTGGTTTGCTTGTCCCAGCATCTGACCCTCCTCTTTTCACAGCACGGGCTTGGGACCGGCCACGGCAGAGTTAAAAAATGTTGAAAACATTATTTATTTATTTATTCATTTATTTGTTTGAGATCCTGAGGAATCCCAATGAGCTTTTCCAAGGCCCTCCCTGACCGCAGTAGCAAATAGTTTTTTTTACAGAGCTGGTTTGCTTGTCTCAGCATCTGACCCTCCTCTTTTCACAGCACGGGCTTGGGACCGTCCACGGCAGAGTTTAAAAAATGTTGAAAACATTATTTATTTATTCATTTATTTGTTTGAGATCCTGAGGAATCCCAATGAGCTTTTCCAAGGCCCTCCCTGACCGTAGTAGCAAATAGTTTTTACAGAGCTGGTTTGCTTGTCCCAGCATCTGACCCTCCTCTTTTCACAGCACGGGCTTGGGACCGGCCACGGCAGAGTTAAAAAATGTTGAGAACATTATTTATTTATTTATTCATTTATTTGTTTGAGATCCTAAGGAATCCCAATGAGCTTTTCCAAGGCCCTCCCTGACCGCAGTAGCAAATAGTTTTTTTTACAGAGCTGGTTTGCTTGTCCCAGCATCTGACCCTCTTCTTTTCACAGCACGGGCTTGGGACCGGCCACGGCAGAGTTAAAAAAAATGTTGAAAACATTATTTATTTATTCATTTATTTGTTTGAGATCATGAGTAATCCCAATGAGCTTTTCAAAGGCCCTCCCTGACTGCACTAGCAAATAGTTTTTACAGAGCTGGTTTGCTTGTCCCAGCATCTGACCCTCCTCTTTTCACAGCACGGGCTTGGGACCAGCCACGGTAGAGTTAAAAAAATGTTGAAAACATTATTTATTTATTTATTCATTTATTTGTTTGAGATCCTGAGGAATCCCAATGAGCTTTTCCAAGGCCCTCCCTGACCGCAGTAGCAAATAGATTTTACAGAGCTGGTTTGCTTGTCCCAGCATCTGACCCTCCTCTTTTCACAGCACGGGCTTGGGACCGGCCACGGCAGAGTTAAAAAAATGTTGAAAACATTATTTATTTATTTGTTCATTTATTTGTTTGAGATCTTGAGGAATCCCAATGAGTTTTTCGAAGGCCCTCCCTGACCGCAGTAGAAAATAGTTTTTACAGAGCTGGTTTGCTTGTCCCAGCATCTGACCCTCCTCTTTTCACAGCACGGGCTTGGGACCGGCCACGGCAGAGTTAAAAAAATGTTGAAAACATTATTTATTTATTCATTTATTTGTTTGAGATCCTGAGGAATCCCAATGAGCTTTTCCAAGGCCCTCCCTGACCGCAGTAGCAAATAGATTTTACAGAGCTGGTTTGCTTGTCCCAGCATCTGACCCTCCTCTTTTCACAGCACGGGCTTGGGACCGACCACGGCAGAGTTAAAAAAATGTTGAAAACATTATTTATTTATTCATTTATTTGTTTGAGATCCTGAGGAATCCCAATGAGCTTTTCCAAGGCCCTCCCCGACCGCAGTAGCAAATAGTTTTTACAGAGCTGGTTTGCTTGTCCCAACATCTGACCCTCCTCTTTTCACAGCACGGGCTTGGGACCGGCCACGGCAGAGTTAAAAAATGTTGAAAACATTATTTATTTATTCATTTATTTGTTTGAGATTCTGAGGAATCCCAATGAGCTTTTCCAAGGCCCTCCCTTACCGCAGTAGCAAATATTTTTTTTACAGAGCTGGTTTGCTTGTCCCAGCATCTGACCCCCTTCTTTTCACAGCACGGGCTTTGGACCGGCCACGGCAGAGTTAAAAAAATGTTGAAAACCTTATTTATTTATTCATTTATTTCTTTGAGATCCTGAGGAATCCCAATGAGCTTTTCCAAGGCCCTCCCTGACCGCAGTAGCAAATAGTTTTTACATAGCTGGTTTGCTTGTCCCAGCATCTAACCCTCCTCTTTTCACAGCACGGGCTTGAGACCGGCCACGGCAGAGTTAAAAAAATGTTGAAAACATTATTTATTTATTCATTTAATTGTTTGAGATCCTGAGGAATCCCAATGAGCTTTTCCAAGGCCCTCCCTGACCGCAGTAGCAAATCGTTTTTACAGAGCTGGTTTGCTTGTCCCAACATCTGACCCTCCTCTTTTCACAGCACGGGCTTGGGACCGGCCACGGCAGAGTTAAAAAATGTTGAAAACATTATTTATTTATTTATTCATTTATTTGTTTGAGATTCTGAGGAATCCCAATGAGCTTTTCCAAGGCCCTCCCTGACCGCAGTAGCAAATAGTTTTTTTTACAGAGCTGGTTTGCTTGTCCCAGCATCTGACCCTCTTCTTTTCACAGCACGGGCTTGGGACCGGACACGGCAGAGTTAAAAAAATGTTGAAAACATTATTTATTTATTCATTTATTTGTTTGAGATCCTGAGGAATCCCAATGAGCTTTTCCAAGGCCCTCCCTGACTGCAGTAGCAAATAGTTTTTACAGAGCTGGTTTGCTTGTCCCAGCATCTGACCCTCCTCTTTTCACAGCACGGGCTTGGGACCGGCCACGGCAGAGTTAAAAAAATGTTGAAAACATTATTTATTCATTTATTTGTTTGAGATCCTGAGGAATCCCAATGAGCTTTTCCAAGGCCCTCCCTGACCGCAGTAGCAAATAGTTTTTACAGAGCTGGTTTGCTTGTCCCAGCATCTGACCCTCCTCTTTTCACAGCACGGGCTTGGGACCGGCCATGGCAGAGTTAAAAAAATGTTGAAAACATTATTTATTTATTTATTCATTTATTTGTTTGAGATCCTGAGGAATCCCAATGAGCTTTTCCAAGGCACTCCCTGGCTGCAGTATCAAATAGTTTTTACAGAGCTGGTTTGCTTATCCCAGCATCTGACCCTCCTCTTTTCACAGCACGGGCTTGGGACCGGCCACGGCAGAGTTAAAAAAATGTTGAAAACATTATTTATTTATTCATTTATTTGTTTGAGATCCTGAGGAATCCCAATGAGCTTTTCCAAGGCCCTCCCCGACCGCAGTAGCAAATAGTTTTTACAGAGCTGGTTTGCTTGTCCCAGCATCTGACCCTCCTCTATTCACAGCACGGGCTTGGGACCGGCCATGGCAGAGTTAAAAAATGTTGAAAACATTATTTATTTATTTAATAATTTATTTGTTTGAGATCCTGAGGAATCCCAATGAGCTTTTCCAAGGCCCTCCCTGACCGCAGTAGCAAATAGTTTTTACAGAGCTGGTTTGCTTGTCCCAGCATCTGACCCTCCTCTTTTCACAGCACGGGCTTGGGACCGGCCACGGCAGAGTTAAAAAAATGTTGAAAACATTATTTATTTATTCATTTATTTGTTTGAGATCATGAGGAATCCCAATGAGCTTTTACAAGGCCCTCCCTGACTGCACTAGCAAATAGTTTTTACAGAGCTGGATTGCTTGTCCCAGCATCTGACCCTCCTCTTTTCACAGCATGGGCTTGGGACTGTCCACGGCAGAGTTAAAAAATGTTGAAAACATTATTTATTTATTTATTCATTTATTTGTTTGAGATCCTGAGGAATCCCAATGAGCTTTTCCAAGGCCCTCCCTGACCGCAGTAGCAAATAGTTTTTTTTACAGAGCTGGTTTGCTTGTCTCAGCATCTGACCCTCCTCTTTTCACAGCACGGGCTTGGGACCGTCCACGGCAGAGTTTAAAAAATGTTGAAAACATTATTTATTTATTCATTTATTTGTTTGAGATCCTGAGGAATCCCAATGAGCTTTTCCAAGGCCCTCCCTGACCGTAGTAGCAAATAGTTTTTACAGAGCTGGTTTGCTTGTCCCAGCATCTGACCCTCCTCTTTTCACAGCACGGGCTTGGGACCGGCCACGGCAGAGTTAAAAAATGTTGAGAACATTATTTATTTATTTATTCATTTATTTGTTTGAGATCCTAAGGAATCCCAATGAGCTTTTCCAAGGCCCTCCCTGACCGCAGTAGCAAATAGTTTTTTTTTACAGAGCTGGTTTGCTTGTCCCAGCATCTGACCCTCTTCTTTTCACAGCACGGGCTTGGGACCGGCCACGGCAGAGTTAAAAAAAATGTTGAAAACATTATTTATTTATTCATTTATTTGTTTGAGATCATGAGGAATCCCAATGAGTTTTTCAAAGGCCCTCCCTGACTGCACTAGCAAATAGTTTTTACAGAGCTGGTTTGCTTGTCCCAGCATCTGACCCTCCTCTTTTCACAGCACGGGCTTGGGACCAGCCACGGTAGAGTTAAAAAAATGTTGAAAACATTATTTATTTATTTATTCATTTATTTGTTTGAGATCCTGAGGAATCCCAATGAGCTTTTCCAAGGCCCTCCCTGACCGCAGTAGCAAATAGATTTTACAGAGCTGGTTTGCTTGTCCCAGCATCTGACCCTCCTCTTTTCACAGCACGGGCTTGGGACCGGCCACGGCAGAGTTAAAAAAATGTTGAAAACATTATTTATTTATTTGTTCATTTATTTGTTTGAGATCTTGAGGAATCCCAATGAGTTTTTCGAAGGCCCTCCCTGACCGCAGTAGAAAATAGTTTTTACAGAGCTGGTTTGCTTGTCCCAGCATCTGACCCTCCTCTTTTCACAGCACGGGCTTGGGACCGGCCACGGCAGAGTTAAAAAAATGTTGAAAACATTATTTATTTATTCATTTATTTGTTTGAGATCCTGAGGAATCCCAATGAGCTTTTCCAAGGCCCTCCCTGACCGCAGTAGCAAATAGATTTTACAGAGCTGGTTTGCTTGTCCCAGCATCTGACCCTCCTCTTTTCACAGCACGGGCTTGGGACCGACCACGGCAGAGTTAAAAAAAATGTTGAAAACATTATTTATTTATTCATTTATTTGTTTGAGATCATGAGGAATCCCAATGAGCTTTTCCAAGGCCCTTCCTGACTGCACTAGCAAATAGTTTTTACAGAGCTGGTTTGCTTGTCCCAGCATCTGACCCTCCTCTTTTCCCAGCACGGGCTTGGGACCAGCCACGGTAGAGTTAAAAAAATGTTGAAAACATTATTTATTTATTTATTCATTTATTTGTTTGAGATCCTGAGGAATCCCAATGAGCTTTTCCAAGGCCCTCCCTGACCGCAGTAGCAAATAGATTTTACAGAGCTGGTTTGCTTGTCCCAGCATCTGACCCTCCTCTTTTCACAGCACGGGCTTGGGACCGGCCACGGCAGAGTTAAAAAAATGTTGAAAACATTATTTATTTATTTGTTCATTTATTTGTTTGAGATCTTGAGGAATCCCAATGAGTTTTTCGAAGGCCCTCCCTGACCGCAGTAGAAAATAGTTTTTACAGAGCTGGTTTGCTTGTCCCAGCATCTGACCCTCCTCTTTTCACAGCACGGGCTTGGGACCGGCCACGGCAGAGTTAAAAAAATGTTGAAAACATTATTTATTTATTCATTTATTTGTTTGAGATCCTGAGGAATCCCAATGAGCTTTTCCAAGGCCCTCCCTGACCGAAGTAGCAAATAGTTTTTACAGAGTTGGTTTGCTTGTCCCAGCATCTGACCCTCCTCTTTTCACAGCACGGGCTTGGGACCGACCACGGCAGAGTTAAAAAAAATGTTGAAAACATTATTTATTTATTTATTCATTTATTTGTTTGAGATCATGAGGAATCCCAATGAGCTTTTCCAAGGCCCTCCCTGACCGCAGTAGCAAATAGTTTTTTTTACAGAGCTGGTTTGCTTGTCCCAGCATCTGACCCTCTTCTTTTCACAGCACGGGCTTGGGACCGGCCACGGCAGAGTTAAAAAATGTTGAAAACATTATTTATTTATTTATTAATTTATTTGTTTGAGATCCTGAGGAATCCCAATGAGCTTTTCCAAGGCCCTCCCTGACCGCAGTAGCAAATAGTTTTTACAGAGCTGGTTTGCTTGTCCCAGCATCTGACCCTCCTCTTTTCACAGCACGGGCTTGGGACCGGCGACGGCAGAGTTAAAAAATGTTGAAAACTTTATTTATTTATTTGATTGAGATCCTGAGGAATCCCAATGAGCTTTTCCAAGGCCCTCCCTGACCGCAGTAGCAAATAGTTTTTACAGAGCTGGTTTGCTTGTCCCAGCATCTGACCCTCCTCTTTTCACAGCACGGGCTTGGGACCGGCGACGGCAGAGTTAAAAAATGTTGAAAACATTATTTATTTATTTGATTGAGATCCTGAGGAATCCCAATGAGCTTTTCCAAGGCACTCCCTGACCACAGTAGAAAATAGTTTTTACAGAGCTGGTTTGCTTGTCCCAGCATCTGACCCTCCTCTTTTCACAGCACGGGCTTGGGACCGGCCACGGCAGAGTTAAAAAAATGTTGAAAACATTATTTATTTATTCATTTATTTGTTTGAGATCCTGAGGAATCCCAATGAGCTTTTCCAAGGCCCTCCCCGACCGCAGTAGCAAATAGTTTTTACAGAGCTGGTTTGCTTGTCCCAACATCTGACCCTCCTCTTTTCACAGCACGGGCTTGGGACCGGCCACGGCAGAGTTAAAAAATGTTGAAAACATTATTTATTTATTCATTTATTTGTTTGAGATTCTGAGGAATCCCAATGAGCTTTTCCAAGGCCCTCCCTTACCGCAGTAGCAAATATTTTTTTTACAGAGCTGGTTTGCTTGTCCCAGCATCTGACCCCCTTCTTTTCACAGCACGGGCTTTGGACCGGCCACGGCAGAGTTAAAAAAATGTTGAAAACCTTATTTATTTATTCATTTATTTCTTTGAGATCCTGAGGAATCCCAATGAGCTTTTCCAAGGCCCTCCCTGACCGCAGTAGCAAATAGTTTTTACGGAGCTGGTTTGCTTGTCCCAGCATCTGACCCTCCTCTTTTCACAGCACGGGCTTGGGACCGACCACGGCAGAGTTAAAAAAAATGTTGAAAACATTATTTATTTATTCATTTATTTGTTTGAGATCATGAGGAATCCCAATGAGCTTTTCCAAGGCCCTCCCTGACCGCAGTAGCAAATCATTTTTACAGAGCTGGTTTGCTTGTCCCAGCATCTGACCCTCTTCTTTTCACAGCACGGGCTTGGGACCGGCCATGGCAGAGTTAAAAAATGTTGAAAACATTATTTATTTATTCATTTATTTGTTTGAGATCCTGAGGAATCCCAATGAGCTTTTCCAAGGCCCTCCCTGACCGCAGTAGCAAATAGTTTTTACAGAGCTGGTTTCCTTGTCCCAGCATCTGACCCTCCTCTTTTCACAGCACGGGCTTGGGACCGGCCACGGCAGAGTTAAAAAATGTTGAAAACATTATTTATTTATTTATTCATTTATTTGTTTGAGATCCTGAGGAATCCCAATGAGCTTTTCCAAGGCCCTCCCTGACTGCACTAGCAAATAGTTTTTACAGAGCTGGTTTGCTTGTCCCAGCATCTGACCCTCCTCTTTTCACAGCACGGGCTTGGGACCGGCCACGGCAGAGTTAAAAAATGTTGAAAACATTATTTATTTATTTATTCATTTATTTGTTTGAGATCCTGAGGAATCCCAATGAGCTTTTGCAAGGCCCTCCCTGACCGCAGTAGCAAATAGTTTTTACAGAGCTGGTTTGCTTGTCCCAGCATCTGACCCTCCTCTTTTCACAGTTCGGGCTTGGGACCGGCCATGGCAGAGTTAAAAAAATGTTGAAAACATTATTTATTTATTCATTTATTTGTTTGAGATCCTGAGGAATCCCAATGAGCTTTTCCAAGGCCCTCCCTGACCGCAGTAGCAAATAGTTTTTACAGAGCTGGTTTGCTTGTCCCAGCATCTGACCCTCCTCTATTCACAGCACGGGCTTGGGACCGGCCATGGCAGAGTTAAAAAATGTTGAAAACATTATTTATTTATTCATTTATTTGTTTGAGATCCTGAGGAATCCCAATGAGCTTTTCCAAGGCCCTCCCTGACCGCAGTAGCAAATAGTTTTTACAGAGCTGGTTTCCTTGTCCCAGCATCTGACCCTCCTCTTTTCACAGCACGGGCTTGGGACCGGCCATGGCAGAGTTAAAAAAATGTTGAAAACATTATTTATTTATTCATTTAATTGTTTGAGATCCTGAGGAATCCCAATGAGCTTTTCCAAGGCCCTCCCTGACCGCAGTAGCAAATCGTTTTTACAGAGCTGGTTTGCTTGTCCCAACATCTGACCCTCCTCTTTTCACAGCACGGGCTTGGGACCGGCCACAGCAGAGTTAAAAAATGTTGAAAACATTATTTATTTATTTATTCATTTATTTGTTTGAGATTCTGAGGAATCCCAATGAGCTTTTCCAAGGCCCTCCCTGACCGCAGTAGCAAATAGTTTTTTTTTACAGAGCTGGTTTGCTTGTCCCAGCATCTGACCCTCTTCTTTTCACAGCACGGGCTTGGGACCGGACACGGCAGAGTTAAAAAAATGTTGAAAACATTATTTATTTATTCATTTATTTGTTTGAGATCCTGAGGAATCCCAATGAGCTTTTCCAAGGCCCTCCCTGACCGCAGTAGCAAATAGTTTTTACAGAGCTGGTTTGCTTGTCCCAGCATCTGACCCTCCTCTTTTCACAGCAGGGGCTTGGGACCGGCCACGGCAGAGTTAAAAAAATGTTGAAAACATTATTTATTCATTTATTTGTTTGAGATCCTGAGGAATCCCAATGAGCTTTTCCAAGGCCCTCCCTGACCGCAGTAGCAAATAGTTTTTACAGAGCTGGTTTGCTTGTCCCAGCATCTGACCCTCCTCTTTTCACAGCACGGGCTTGGGACCGGCCATGGCAGAGTTAAAAAAATGTTGAAAACATTATTTATTTATTTATTTATTCATTTATTTGTTTGAGATCCTGAGGAATCCCAATGAGCTTTTCCAAGGCACTCCCTGGCTGCAGTATCAAATAGTTTTTACAGAGCTGGTTTGCTTATCCCAGCATCTGACCCTCCTCTTTTCACAGCACGGGCTTGGGACCGGCCACGGCAGAGTTAAAAAAATGTTGAAAACATTATTTATTTATTCATTTATTTGTTTGAGATCCTGAGGAATCCCAATGAGCTTTTCCAAGGCCCTCCCCGACCGCAGTAGCAAATAGTTTTTACAGAGCTGGTTTGCTTGTCCCAGCATCTGACCCTCCTCTATTCACAGCACGGGCTTGGGACCGGCCATGGCAGAGTTAAAAAATGTTGAAAACATTATTTATTTATTTAATAATTTATTTGTTTGAGATCCTGAGGAATCCCAATGAGCTTTTCCAAGGCCCTCCCTGACCGCAGTAGCAAATAGTTTTTACAGAGCTGGTTTGCTTGTCCCAGCATCTGACCCTCCTCTTTTCACAGCACGGGCTTGGGACCGGCCACGGCAGAGTTAAAAAAATGTTGAAAACATTATTTATTTATTCATTTATTTGTTTGAGATCATGAGGAATCCCAATGAGCTTTTACAAGGCCCTCCCTGACTGCACTAGCAAATAGTTTTTACAGAGCTGGATTGCTTGTCCCAGCATCTGACCCTCCTCTTTTCACAGCATGGGCTTGGGACTGTCCACGGCAGAGTTAAAAAATGTTGAAAACATTATTTATTTATTTATTCATTTATTTGTTTGAGATCCTGAGGAATCCCAATGAGCTTTTCCAAGGCCCTCCCTGACCGCAGTAGCAAATAGTTTTTTTTACAGAGCTGGTTTGCTTGTCTCAGCATCTGACCCTCCTCTTTTCACAGCACGGGCTTGGGACCGTCCACGGCAGAGTTTAAAAAATGTTGAAAACATTATTTATGTATTCATTTATTTGTTTGAGATCCTGAGGAATCCCAATGAGCTTTTCCAAGGCCCTCCCTGACCGTAGTAGCAAATAGTTTTTACAGAGCTGGTTTGCTTGTCCCAGCATCTGACCCTCCTCTTTTCACAGCACGGGCTTGGGACCGGCCACGGCAGAGTTAAAAAATGTTGAGAACATTATTTATTTATTTATTCATTTATTTGTTTGAGATCCTAAGGAATCCCAATGAGCTTTTCCAAGGCCCTCCCTGACCGCAGTAGCAAATAGTTTTTACAGAGCTGGTTTGCTTGTCCCAGCATCTGACCCTCCTCTTTTCACAGTTCGGGCTTGGGACCGGCCATGGCAGAGTTAAAAAAATGTTGAAAACATTATTTATTTATTCATTTATTTGTTTGAGATCCTGAGGAATCCCAATGAGCTTTTCCAAGGCCCTCCCTGACCGCAGTAGCAAATAGTTTTTACAGAGCTGGTTTGCTTGTCCCAGCATCTGACCCTCCTCTATTCACAGCACGGGCTTGGGACCGGCCATGGCAGAGTTAAAAAATGTTGAAAACATTATTTATTTATTCATTTATTTGTTTGAGATCCTGAGGAATCCCAATGAGCTTTTCCAAGGCCCTCCCTGACCGCAGTAGCAAATAGATTTTACAGAGCTGGTTTCCTTGTCCCAGCATCTGACCCTCCTCTTTTCACAGCACGGGCTTGGGACCGGCCATGGCAGAGTTAAAAAAATGTTGAAAACATTATTTATTTATTCATTTAATTGTTTGAGATCCTGAGGAATCCCAATGAGCTTTTCCAAGGCCCTCCCTGACCGCAGTAGCAAATCGTTTTTACAGAGCTGGTTTGCTTGTCCCAACATCTGACCCTCCTCTTTTCACAGCACGGGCTTGGGACCGGCCACAGCAGAGTTAAAAAATGTTGAAAACATTATTTATTTATTTATTCATTTATTTGTTTGAGATTCTGAGGAATCCCAATGAGCTTTTCCAAGGCCCTCCCTGACCGCAGTAGCAAATAGTTTTTTTTTACAGAGCTGGTTTGCTTGTCCCAGCATCTGACCCTCTTCTTTTCACAGCACGGGCTTGGGACCGGACACGGCAGAGTTAAAAAAATGTTGAAAACATTATTTATTTATTCATTTATTTGTTTGAGATCCTGAGGAATCCCAATGAGCTTTTCCAAGGCCCTCCCTGACCGCAGTAGCAAATAGTTTTTACAGAGCTGGTTTGCTTGTCCCAGCATCTGACCCTCCTCTTTTCACAGCAGGGGCTTGGGACCGGCCACGGCAGAGTTAAAAAAATGTTGAAAACATTATTTATTCATTTATTTGTTTGAGATCCTGAGGAATCCCAATGAGCTTTTCCAAGGCCCTCCCTGACCGCAGTAGCAAATAGTTTTTACAGAGCTGGTTTGCTTGTCCCAGCATCTGACCCTCCTCTTTTCACAGCACGGGCTTGGGACCGGCCATGGCAGAGTTAAAAAAATGTTGAAAACATTATTTATTTATTTATTCATTTATTTGTTTGAGATCCTGAGGAATCCCAATGAGCTTTTCCAAGGCACTCCCTGGCTGCAGTATCAAATAGTTTTTACAGAGCTGGTTTGCTTATCCCAGCATCTGACCCTCCTCTTTTCACAGCACGGGCTTGGGACCGGCCACGGCAGAGTTAAAAAAATGTTGAAAACATTATTTATTTATTCATTTATTTGTTTGAGATCCTGAGGAATCCCAATGAGCTTTTCCAAGGCCCTCCCCGACCGCAGTAGCAAATAGTTTTTACAGAGCTGGTTTGCTTGTCCCAGCATCTGACCCTCCTCTATTCACAGCACGGGCTTGGGACCGGCCATGGCAGAGTTAAAAAATGTTGAAAACATTATTTATTTATTTAATAATTTATTTGTTTGAGATCCTGAGGAATCCCAATGAGCTTTTCCAAGGCCCTCCCTGACCGCAGTAGCAAATAGTTTTTACAGAGCTGGTTTGCTTGTCCCAGCATCTGACCCTCCTCTTTTCACAGCACGGGCTTGGGACCGGCCACGGCAGAGTTAAAAAAATGTTGAAAACATTATTTATTTATTCATTTATTTGTTTGAGATCATGAGGAATCCCAATGAGCTTTTACAAGGCCCTCCCTGACTGCACTAGCAAATAGTTTTTACAGAGCTGGATTGCTTGTCCCAGCATCTGACCCTCCTCTTTTCACAGCATGGGCTTGGGACTGTCCACGGCAGAGTTAAAAAATGTTGAAAACATTATTTATTTATTTATTCATTTATTTGTTTGAGATCCTGAGGAATCCCAATGAGCTTTTCCAAGGCCCTCCCTGACCGCAGTAGCAAATAGTTTTTTTTACAGAGCTGGTTTGCTTGTCTCAGCATCTGACCCTCCTCTTTTCACAGCACGGGCTTGGGACCGTCCACGGCAGAGTTTAAAAAATGTTGAAAACATTATTTATGTATTCATTTATTTGTTTGAGATCCTGAGGAATCCCAATGAGCTTTTCCAAGGCCCTCCCTGACCGTAGTAGCAAATAGTTTTTACAGAGCTGGTTTGCTTGTCCCAGCATCTGACCCTCCCCTTTTCACAGCACGGGCTTGGGACCGGCCACGGCAGAGTTAAAAAATGTTGAGAACATTATTTATTTATTTATTCATTTATTTGTTTGAGATCCTAAGGAATCCCAATGAGCTTTTCCAAGGCCCTCCCTGACCGCAGTAGCAAATAGTTTTTTTTACAGAGCTGGTTTGCTTGTCCCAGCATCTGACCCTCTTCTTTTCACAGCACGGGCTTGGGACCGGCCACGGCAGAGTTAAAAAAAATGTTGAAAACATTATTTATTTATTCATTTATTTGTTTGAGATCATGAGGAATCCCAATGAGCTTTTCAAAGGCCCTCCCTGACTGCACTAGCAAATAGTTTTTACAGAGCTGGTTTGCTTGTCCCAGCATCTGACCCTCCTCTTTTCACAGCACGGGCTTGGGACCAGCCACGGTAGAGTTAAAAAAATGTTGAAAACATTATTTATTTATTTATTCATTTATTTGTTTGAGATCCTGAGGAATCCCAATGAGCTTTTCCAAGGCCCTCCCTGACCGCAGTAGCAAATAGATTTTACAGAGCTGGTTTGCTTGTCCCAGCATCTGACCCTCCTCTTTTCACAGCACGGGCTTGGGACCGGCCACGGCAGAGTTAAAAAAATGTTGAAAACATTATTTATTTATTTGTTCATTTATTTGTTTGAGATCTTGAGGAATCCCAATGAGTTTTTCGAAGGCCCTCCCTGACCGCAGTAGAAAATAGTTTTTACAGAGCTGGTTTGCTTGTCCCAGCATCTGACCCTCCTCTTTTCACAGCACGGGCTTGGGACCGGCCACGGCAGAGTTAAAAAAATGTTGAAAACATTATTTATTTATTCATTTATTTGTTTGAGATCCTGAGGAATCCCAATGAGCTTTTCCAAGGCCCTCCCTGACCGCAGTAGCAAATAGATTTTACAGAGCTGGTTTGCTTGTCCCAGCATCTGACCCTCCTCTTTTCACAGCACGGGCTTGGGACCGACCACGGCAGAGTTAAAAAAAATGTTGAAAACATTATTTATTTATTCATTTATTTGTTTGAGATCATGAGGAATCCCAATGAGCTTTTCCAAGGCCCTCCCTGACTGCACTAGCAAATAGTTTTTACAGAGCTGGTTTGCTTGTCCCAGCATCTGACCCTCCTCTTTTCCCAGCACGGGCTTGGGACCAGCCACGGTAGAGTTAAAAAAATGTTGAAAACATTATTTATTTATTTATTCATTTATTTGTTTGAGATCCTGAGGAATCCCAATGAGCTTTTCCAAGGCCCTCCCTGACCGCAGTAGCAAATAGATTTTACAGAGCTGGTTTGCTTGTCCCAGCATCTGACCCTCCTCTTTTCACAGCACGGGCTTGGGACCGGCCAAGGCAGAGTTAAAAAAATGTTGAAAACATTATTTATTTATTTGTTCATTTATTTGTTTGAGATCTTGAGGAATCCCAATGAGTTTTTCGAAGGCCCTCCCTGACCGCAGTAGAAAATAGTTTTTACAGAGCTGGTTTGCTTGTCCCAGCATCTGACCCTCCTCTTTTCACAGCACGGGCTTGGGACCGGCCACGGCAGAGTTAAAAAAATGTTGAAAACATTATTTATTTATTCATTTATTTGTTTGAGATCCTGAGGAATCCCAATGAGCTTTTCCAAGGCCCTCCCTGACCGAAGTAGCAAATAGTTTTTACAGAGTTGGTTTGCTTGTCCCAGCATCTGACCCTCCTCTTTTCACAGCACGGGCTTGGGACCGACCACGGCAGAGTTAAAAAAAATGTTGAAAACATTATTTATTTATTTATTCATTTATTTGTTTGAGATCATGAGGAATCCCAATGAGCTTTTCCAAGGCCCTCCCTGACCGCAGTAGCAAATAGTTTTTTTTACAGAGCTGGTTTGCTTGTCCCAGCATCTGACCCTCTTCTTTTCACAGCACGGGCTTGGGACCGGCCACGGCAGAGTTAAAAAATGTTGAAAACATTATTTATTTATTTATTAATTTATTTGTTTGAGATCCTGAGGAATCCCAATGAGCTTTTCCAAGGCCCTCCCTGACCGCAGTAGCAAATAGTTTTTACAGAGCTGGTTTGCTTGTCCCAGCATCTGACCCTCCTCTTTTCACAGCACGGGCTTGGGACCGGCGACGGCAGAGTTAAAAAATGTTGAAAACTTTATTTATTTATTTGATTGAGATCCTGAGGAATCCCAATGAGCTTTTCCAAGGCCCTCCCTGACCGCAGTAGCAAATAGTTTTTAGAGAGCTGGTTTGCTTGTCCCAGCATCTGACCCTCCTCTTTTCACAGCACGGGCTTGGGACCGGCGACGGCAGAGTTAAAAAATGTTGAAAACATTATTTATTTATTTGATTGAGATCCTGAGGAATCCCAATGAGCTTTTCCAAGGCACTCCCTGACCACAGTAGAAAATAGTTTTTACAGAGCTGGTTTGCTTGTCCCAGCATCTGACCCTCCTCTTTTCACAGCACGGGCTTGGGACCGGCCACGGCAGAGTTAAAAAAATGTTGAAAACATTATTTATTTATTCATTTATTTGTTTGAGATCCTGAGGAATCCCAATGAGCTTTTCCAAGGCCCTCCCCGACCGCAGTAGCAAATAGTTTTTACAGAGCTGGTTTGCTTGTCCCAACATCTGACCCTCCTCTTTTCACAGCACGGGCTTGGGACCGGCCACGGCAGAGTTAAAAAATGTTGAAAACATTATTTATTTATTCATTTATTTGTTTGAGATTCTGAGGAATCCCAATGAGCTTTTCCAAGGCCCTCCCTTACCGCAGTAGCAAATATTTTTTTTACAGAGCTGGTTTGCTTGTCCCAGCATCTGACCCCCTTCTTTTCACAGCACGGGCTTTGGACCGGCCACGGCAGAGTTAAAAAAATGTTGAAAACCTTATTTATTTATTCATTTATTTGTTTGAGATCATGAGGAATCCCAATGAGCTTTTCCAAGGCCCTCCCTGACCGCAGTAGCAAATCATTTTTACAGAGCTGGTTTGCTTGTCCCAGCATCTGACCCTCTTCTTTTCACAGCACGGGCTTGGGACCGGCCATGGCAGAGTTAAAAAATGTTGAAAACATTATTTATTTATTCATTTATTTGTTTGAGATCCTGAGGAATCCCAATGAGCTTTTCCAAGGCCCTCCCTGACCGCAGTAGCAAATAGTTTTTACAGAGCTGGTTTCCTTGTCCCAGCATCTGACCCTCCTCTTTTTACAGCACGGGCTTGGGACCGGCCACGGCAGAGTTAAAAAATGTTGAAAACATTATTTATTTATTTATTCATTTATTTGTTTGAGATCCTGAGGAATCCCAATGAGCTTTTCCAAGGCCCTCCCTGACTGCACTAGCAAATAGTTTTTACAGAGCTGGTTTGCTTGTCCCAGCATCTGACCCTCCTCTTTTCACAGCACGGGCTTGGGACCGGCCACGGCAGAGTTAAAAAATGTTGAAAACATTATTTATTTATTTATTCATTTATTTGTTTGAGATCCTGAGGAATCCCAATGAGCTTTTCCAAGGCCCTCCCTGACCGCAGTAGCAAATAGTTTTTACAGAGCTGGTTTGCTTGTCCCAGCATCTGACCCTCCTCTTTTCACAGCACGGGCTTGGGACCGGCCATGGCAGAGTTAAAAAAATGTTGAAAACATTATTTATTTATTCATTTATTTGTTTGAGATCCTGAGGAATCCCAATGAGCTTTTCCAAGGCCCTCCCTGACCGCAGTAGCAAATAGTTTTTACAGAGCTGGTTTGCTTGTCCCAGCATCTGACCCTCCTCTATTCACAGCACGGGCTTGGGACCGGCCATGGCAGAGTTAAAAAATGTTGAAAACATTATTTATTTATTCATTTATTTGTTTGAGATCCTGAGGAATCCCAATGAGCTTTTCCAAGGCCCTCCCTGACCGCAGTAGCAAATAGTTTTTACAGAGCTGGTTTCCTTGTCCCAGCATCTGACCCTCCTCTTTTCACAGCACGGGCTTGGGACTGGCCACGGCAGAGTTAAAAAAATGTTGAAAACATTATTTATTTAATAATTTATTTGTTTGAGATCCTGAGGAATCCCAATGAGCTTTTCCAAGGCCCTCCCTGACCGCAGTAGCAAATAGTTTTTACAGAGCTGGTTTGCTTGTCCCAGCATCTAACCCTCCTCTTTTCACAGCACGGGCTTGAGACCGGCCACGGCAGAGTTAAAAAAATGTTGAAAACATTATTTATTTATTCATTTAATTGTTTGAGATCCTGAGGAATCCCAATGAGCTTTTCCAAGGCCCTCCCTGACCGCAGTAGCAAATCGTTTTTACAGAGCTGGTTTGCTTGTCCCAACATCTGACCCTCCTCTTTTCACAGCACGGGCTTGGGACCGGCCACGGCAGAGTTAAAAAATGTTGAAAACATTATTTATTTATTTATTCATTTATTTGTTTGAGATTCTGAGGAATCCCAATGAGCTTTTCCAAGGCCCTCCCTGACCGCAGTAGCAAATAGTTTTTTTTACAGAGCTGGTTTGCTTGTCCCAGCATCTGACCCTCTTCTTTTCACAGCACGGGCTTGGGACCGGACACGGCAGAGTTAAAAAAATGTTGAAAACATTATTTATTTATTCATTTATTTGTTTGAGATCCTGAGGAATCCCAATGAGCTTTTCCAAGGCCCTCCCTGACCGCAGTAGCAAATAGTTTTTACAGAGCTGGTTTGCTTGTCCCAGCATCTGACCCTCCTCTTTTCACAGCACGGGCTTGGGACCGGCCACGGCAGAGTTAAAAAAATGTTGAAAACATTATTTATTTATTTATTCATTTATTTGTTTGAGATCCTGAGGAATCCCAATGAGCTTTTCCAAGGCCCTCCCTGACTGCAGTATCAAATAGTTTTTAAAGAGCTGGTTTGCTTATCCCAGCATCTGACCCTCCTCTTTTCACAGCACGGGCTTGGGACCGGCCACGGCAGAGTTAAAAAAATGTTGAAAACATTATTTATTCATTTATTTGTTTGAGATCCTGAGGAATCCCAATGAGCTTTTCCAAGGCCCTCCCTGACCGCAGTAGCAAATAGTTTTTACAGAGCTGGTTTGCTTGTCCCAGCATCTGACCCTCCTCTATTCACAGCACGGGCTTGGGACCGGCCATGGCAGAGTTAAAAAATGTTGAAAACATTATTTATTTATTCATTTATTTGTTTGAGATCCTGAGGAATCCCAATGAGCTTTTCCAAGGCCCTCCCTGACCGCAGTAGCAAATAGTTTTTACAGAGCTGGTTTGCTTGTCCCAGTATCTGACCCTCCTCTTTTCACAGCACGGGCTTGGGACCGGCCACGGCAGAGTTAAAAAAATGTTGAAAACATTATTTATTTATTTATTCATTTATTTGTTTGAGATCCTGAGGAATCCCAATGAGCTTTTCCAAGGCCCTCCCTGACTGCAGTATCAAATAGTTTTTACAGAGCTGGTTTGCTTATCCCAGCATCTGACCCTCCTCTTTTCACAGCACGGGCTTGGGACCGGCCACGGCAGAGTTAAAAAAATGTTGAAAACATTATTTATTCATTTATTTGTTTGAGATCCTGAGGAATCCCAATGAGCTTTTCCAAGGCCCTCCCTGACCGCAGTAGCAAATAGTTTTTACAGAGCTGGTTTGCTTGTCCCAGCATCTGACCCTCCTCTTTTCACAGCACGGGCTTGGGACCGGCCATGGCAGAGTTAAAAAAATGTTGAAAACATTATTTATTTATTTATTCATTTATTTGTTTGAGATCCTGAGGAATCCCAATGAGCTTTTCCAAGGCCCTCCCTGACCGCAGTAGCAAATAGTTTTTACAGAGCTGGTTTGCTTGTCCCAGCATCTGACCCTCCTCTATTCACAGCACGGGCTTGGGACCGGCCATGGCAGAGTTAAAAAATGTTGAAAACATTATTTATTTATTCATTTATTTGTTTGAGATCCTGAGGAATCCCAATGAGCTTTTCCAAGGCCCTCCCTGACCGCAGTAGCAAATAGTTTTTACAGAGCTGGTTTCCTTGTCCCAGCATCTGACCCTCCTCTTTTCACAGCACGGGCTTGGGACCGGCCACGGCAGAGTTAAAAAAATGTTGAAAACATTATTTATTTATTTAATAATATATTTGTTTGAGATCCTGAGGAATCCCAATGAGCTTTTCCAAGGCCCTCCCTGACCACAGTAGCAAATAGTTTTTACAGAGCTGGTTTGCTTGTCCCAGCATCTGACCCTCCTCTTTTCACAGCACGGGCTTGGGACCGGCCACGGCAGAGTTAAAAAAATGTTGAAAACATTATTTATTTATTCATTTAATTGTTTGAGATCCTGAGGAATCCCAATGAGCTTTTCCAAGGCCCTCCCTGACCGCAGTAGCAAATCGCTTTTACAGAGCTGGTTTGCTTGTCCCAACATCTGACCCTCCTCTTTTCACAGCATGGGCTTGGGACCGGCCACGGCAGAGTTAAAAAATGTTGAAAACATTATTTATTTATTTATTCATTTATTTGTTTGAGATTCTGAGGAATCCCAATGAGCTTTTCCAAGGCCCTCCCTGACCACAGTAGCAAATAGTTTTTTTTACAGAGCTGGTTTGCTTGTCCCAGCATCTGACCCTCTTCTTTTCACAGCACGGGCTTGGGACCGGACACGGCAGAGTTAAAAAAATGTTGAAAACATTATTTATTTATTCATTTATTTGTTTGAGATCCTGAGGAATCCCAATGAGCTTTTCCAAGGCCCTCCCTGACCGCAGTAGCAAATAGTTTTTACAGAGCTGGTTTGCTTGTCCCAGCATCTGACCCTCCTCTTTTCACAGCACGGGCTTGGGACCGGCCACGGCAGAGTTAAAAAAATGTTGAAAACATTATTTATTTATTTATTCATTTATTTGTTTGAGATCCTGAGGAATCCCAATGAGCTTTTCCAAGGCCCTCCCTGACTGCAGTATCAAATAGTTTTTAAAGAGCTGGTTTGCTTATCCCAGCATCTGACCCTCCTCTTTTCACAGCACGGGCTTGGGACCGGCCACGGCAGAGTTAAAAAAATGTTGAAAACATTATTTATTCATTTATTTGTTTGAGATCCTGAGGAATCCCAATGAGCTTTTCCAAGGCCCTCCCTGACCGCAGTAGCAAATAGTTTTTACAGAGCTGGTTTGCTTGTCCCAGCATCTGACCCTCCTCTATTCACAGCACGGGCTTGGGACCGGCCATGGCAGAGTTAAAAAATGTTGAAAACATTATTTATTTATTCATTTATTTGTTTGAGATCCTGAGGAATCCCAATGAGCTTTTCCAAGGCCCTCCCTGACCGCAGTAGCAAATAGTTTTTACAGAGCTGGTTTGCTTGTCCCAGTATCTGACCCTCCTCTTTTCACAGCACGGGCTTGGGACCGGCCACGGCAGAGTTAAAAAAATGTTGAAAACATTATTTATTTATTTATTCATTTATTTGTTTGAGATCCTGAGGAATCCCAATGAGCTTTTCCAAGGCCCTCCCTGACTGCAGTATCAAATAGTTTTTACAGAGCTGGTTTGCTTATCCCAGCATCTGACCCTCCTCTTTTCACAGCACGGGCTTGGGACCGGCCACGGCAGAGTTAAAAAAATGTTGAAAACATTATTTATTCATTTATTTGTTTGAGATCCTGAGGAATCCCAATGAGCTTTTCCAAGGCCCTCCCTGACCGCAGTAGCAAATAGTTTTTACAGAGCTGGTTTGCTTGTCCCAGCATCTGACCCTCCTCTTTTCACAGCACGGGCTTGGGACCGGCCATGGCAGAGTTAAAAAAATGTTGAAAACATTATTTATTTATTTATTCATTTATTTGTTTGAGATCCTGAGGAATCCCAATGAGCTTTTCCAAGGCCCTCCCTGACCGCAGTAGCAAATAGTTTTTACAGAGCTGGTTTGCTTGTCCCAGCATCTGACCCTCCTCTATTCACAGCACGGGCTTGGGACCGGCCATGGCAGAGTTAAAAAATGTTGAAAACATTATTTATTTATTCATTTATTTGTTTGAGATCCTGAGGAATCCCAATGAGCTTTTCCAAGGCCCTCCCTGACCGCAGTAGCAAATAGTTTTTACAGAGCTGGTTTCCTTGTCCCAGCATCTGACCCTCCTCTTTTCACAGCACGGGCTTGGGACCGGCCACGGCAGAGTTAAAAAAATGTTGAAAACATTATTTATTTATTTAATAATATATTTGTTTGAGATCCTGAGGAATCCCAATGAGCTTTTCCAAGGCCCTCCCTGACCAAAGTAGCAAATAGTTTTTACAGAGCTGGTTTGCTTGTCCCAGCATCTGACCCTCCTCTTTTCACAGCACGGGCTTGGGACCGGCCACGGCAGAGTTAAAAAAATGTTGAAAACATTATTTATTTATTCATTTAATTGTTTGAGATCCTGAGGAATCCCAATGAGCTTTTCCAAGGCCCTCCCTGACCGCAGTAGCAAATCGCTTTTACAGAGCTGGTTTGCTTGTCCCAACATCTGACCCTCCTCTTTTCACAGCATGGGCTTGGGACCGGCCACGGCAGAGTTAAAAAATGTTGAAAACATTATTTATTTATTTATTCATTTATTTGTTTGAGATTCTGAGGAATCCCAATGAGCTTTTCCAAGGCCCTCCCTGACCACAGTAGCAAATAGTTTTTTTTACAGAGCTGGTTTGCTTGTCCCAGCATCTGACCCTCTTCTTTTCACAGCACGGGCTTGGGACCGGACACGGCAGAGTTAAAAAAATGTTGAAAACATTATTTATTTATTCATTTATTTGTTTGAGATCCTGAGGAATCCCAATGAGCTTTTCCAAGGCCCTCCCTGACTGCAGTATCAAATAGTTTTTACAGAGCTGGTTTGCTTATCCCAGCATCTGACCCTCCTCTTTTCACAGCACGGGCTTGGGACCGGCCACGGCAGAGTTAAAAAAATGTTGAAAACATTATTTATTCATTTATTTGTTTGAGATCCTGAGGAATCCCAATGAGCTTTTCCAAGGCCCTCCCTGACCGCAGTAGCAAATAGTTTTTACAGAGCTGGTTTGCTTGTCCCAGCATCTGACCCTCCTCTATTCACAGCATGGGCTTGGGACCGGCCATGGCAGAGTTAAAAAATGTTGAAAACATTATTTATTTATTCATTTATTTGTTTGAGATCCTGAGGAATCCCAATGAGCTTTTCCAAGGCCCTCCCTGACCGCAGTAGCAAATAGTTTTTACAGAGCTGGTTTGCTTGTCCCAGTATCTGACCCTCCTCTTTTCACAGCACGGGCTTGGGACCGGCCACGGCAGAGTTAAAAAAATGTTGAAAACATTATTTATTTATTTATTCATTTATTTGTTTGAGATCCTGAGGAATCCCAATGAGCTTTTCCAAGGCCCTCCCTGACTGCAGTATCAAATAGTTTTTACAGAGCTGGTTTGCTTATCCCAGCATCTGACCCTCCTCTTTTCACAGCACGGGCTTGGGACCGGCCACGGCAGAGTTAAAAAAATGTTGAAAACATTATTTATTCATTTATTTGTTTGAGATCCTGAGGAATCCCAATGAGCTTTTCCAAGGCCCTCCCTGACCGCAGTAGCAAATAGTTTTTACAGAGCTGGTTTGCTTGTCCCAGCATCTGACCCTCCTCTTTTCACAGCACGGGCTTGGGACCGGCCATGGCAGAGTTAAAAAAATGTTGAAAACATTATTTATTTATTTATTCATTTATTTGTTTGAGATCCTGAGGAATCCCAATGAGCTTTTCCAAGGCCCTCCCTGACTGCAGTATCAAATAGTTTTTACAGAGCTGGTTTGCTTATCCCAGCATCTGACCCTCCTCTTTTCACAGCACGGGCTTGGGACCGGCCACGGCAGAGTTTAAAAAATGTTGAAAACATTATTTATTCATTTATTTGTTTGAGATCCTGAGGAATCCCAATGAGCTTTTCCAAGGCCCTCCCTGACCGCAGTAGCAAATAGTTTTTACAGAGCTGGTTTCCTTGTCCCAGCATCTGACCCTCCTCTTTTCACAGCACGGGCTTGGGACCGGCCACGGCAAAGTTAAAAAAATGTTGAAAACATTATTTATTTATTTAATAATTTATTTGTTTGAGATCCTGAGAAATCCCAATGAGCTTTTCCAAGGCCCTCCCTGACCGCAGTAGCAAATAGTTTTTACAGAGCTGGTTTGCTTGTCCCAGCATCTGACCCTCCTCTTTTCACAGCACGGGATTGGGACCGGCCACGGCAGAGTTAAAAAAATGTTGAAAACATTATTTATTTATTCATTTAATTGTTTGAGATCCTGAGGAATCCCAATGAGCTTTTCCAAGGCCCTCCCTGACCGCAGTAGCAAATCGTTTTCACAGAGCTGGTTTGCTTGTCCCAACATCTGACCCTCCTCTTTTCACAGCACGGGCTTGGGACCGGCCACGGCAGAGTTAAAAAATGTTGAAAACATTATTTATTTATTTATTCATTTATTTGTTTGAGATTCTGAGGAATCCCAATGAGCTTTTCCAAGGCCCTCCCTGACCGCAGTAGCAAATAGTTTTTTTTACAGAGCTGGTTTGCTTGTCCCAGCATCTGACCCTCTTCTTTTCACAGCACGGGCTTGGGACCGGACACGGCAGAGTTAAAAAAATGTTGAAAACATTATTTATTTATTCATTTATTTGTTTGAGATCCTGAGGAATCCCAATGAGCTTTTCCAAGGCCCTCCCTGACCGCAGTAGCAAATAGTTTTTACAGAGCTGGTTTGCTTGTCCCAGCATCTGACCCTCCTCTTTTCACAGCACGGGCTTGGGACCGGCCACGGCAGAGTTAAAAAAATGTTGAAAACATTATTTATTTATTTATTCATTTATTTGTTTGAGATCCTGAGGAATCCCAATGAGCTTTTCCAAGGCCCTCCCTGACCGCAGTAGCAAATAGTTTTTACAGAGCTGGTTTGCTTGTCCCAGCATCTGACCCTCCTCTTTTCACAGCACGGGCTTGGGACCGGCCATGGCAGAGTTAAAAAAATGTTGAAAACATTATTTATTTATTCATTTATTTGTTTGAGATCCTGAGGAATCCCAATGAGCTTTTCCAAGGCCCTCCCTGACCGCAGTAGCAAATAGTTTTTACAGAGCTGGTTTGCTTGTCCCAGCATCTGACCCTCCTCTATTCACAGCACGGGCTTGGGACCGGCCATGGCAGAGTTAAAAAATGTTGAAAACATTATTTATTTATTCATTTATTTGTTTGAGATCCTGAGGAATCCCAATGAGCTTTTCCAAGGCCCTCCCTGACCGCAGTAGCAAATAGTTTTTACAGAGCTGGTTTCCTTGTCCCAGCATCTGACCCTCCTCTTTTCACAGCACGGGCTTGGGACTGGCCACGGCAGAGTTAAAAAAATGTTGAAAACATTATTTATTTAATAATTTATTTGTTTGAGATCCTGAGGAATCCCAATGAGCTTTTCCAAGGCCCTCCCTGACCGCAGTAGCAAATAGTTTTTACAGAGCTGGTTTGCTTGTCCCAGCATCTAACCCTCCTCTTTTCACAGCACGGGCTTGAGACCGGCCACGGCAGAGTTAAAAAAATGTTGAAAACATTATTTATTTATTCATTTAATTGTTTGAGATCCTGAGGAATCCCAATGAGCTTTTCCAAGGCCCTCCCTGACCGCAGTAGCAAATCGTTTTTACAGAGCTGGTTTGCTTGTCCCAACATCTGACCCTCCTCTTTTCACAGCACGGGCTTGGGACCGGCCACGGCAGAGTTAAAAAATGTTGAAAACATTATTTATTTATTTATTCATTTATTTGTTTGAGATTCTGAGGAATCCCAATGAGCTTTTCCAAGGCCCTCCCTGACCGCAGTAGCAAATAGTTTTTTTTACAGAGCTGGTTTGCTTGTCCCAGCATCTGACCCTCTTCTTTTCACAGCACGGGCTTGGGACCGGACACGGCAGAGTTAAAAAAATGTTGAAAACATTATTTATTTATTCATTTATTTGTTTGAGATCCTGAGGAATCCCAATGAGCTTTTCCAAGGCCCTCCCTGACCGCAGTAGCAAATAGTTTTTACAGAGCTGGTTTGCTTGTCCCAGCATCTGACCCTCCTCTTTTCACAGCACGGGCTTGGGACCGGCCACGGCAGAGTTAAAAAAATGTTGAAAACATTATTTATTTATTTATTCATTTATTTGTTTGAGATCCTGAGGAATCCCAATGAGCTTTTCCAAGGCCCTCCCTGACTGCAGTATCAAATAGTTTTTACAGAGCTGGTTTGCTTATCCCAGCATCTGACCCTCCTCTTTTCACAGCACGGGCTTGGGACCGGCCACGGCAGAGTTAAAAAAATGTTGAAAACATTATTTATTCATTTATTTGTTTGAGATCCTGAGGAATCCCAATGAGCTTTTCCAAGGCCCTCCCTGACCGCAGTAGCAAATAGTTTTTACAGAGCTGGTTTGCTTGTCCCAGCATCTGACCCTCCTCTATTCACAGCACGGGCTTGGGACCGGCCATGGCAGAGTTAAAAAATGTTGAAAACATTATTTATTTATTCATTTATTTGTTTGAGATCCTGAGGAATCCCAATGAGCTTTTCCAAGGCCCTCCCTGACCGCAGTAGCAAATAGTTTTTACAGAGCTGGTTTGCTTGTCCCAGTATCTGACCCTCCTCTTTTCACAGCACGGGCTTGGGACCGGCCACGGCAGAGTTAAAAAAATGTTGAAAACATTATTTATTTATTTATTCATTTATTTGTTTGAGATCCTGAGGAATCCCAATGAGCTTTTCCAAGGCCCTCCCTGACTGCAGTATCAAATAGTTTTTACAGAGCTGGTTTGCTTATCCCAGCATCTGACCCTCCTCTTTTCACAGCACGGGCTTGGGACCGGCCACGGCAGAGTTAAAAAAATGTTGAAAACATTATTTATTCATTTATTTGTTTGAGATCCTGAGGAATCCCAATGAGCTTTTCCAAGGCCCTCCCTGACCGCAGTAGCAAATAGTTTTTACAGAGCTGGTTTGCTTGTCCCAGCATCTGACCCTCCTCTTTTCACAGCACGGGCTTGGGACCGGCCATGGCAGAGTTAAAAAAATGTTGAAAACATTATTTATTTATTTATTCATTTATTTGTTTGAGATCCTGAGCAATCCCAATGAGCTTTTCCAAGGCACTCCCTGGCTGCAGTATCAAATAGTTTTTACAGAGCTGGTTTGCTTATCCCAGCATCTGACCCTCCTCTTTTCACAGCACGGGCTTGGGACCGGCCACGGCAGAGTTAAAAAAATGTTGAAAACATTATTTATTTATTCATTTATTTGTTTGAGATCCTGAGGAATCCCAATGAGCTTTTCCAAGGCCCTCCCCGACCGCAGTAGCAAATAGTTTTTACAGAGCTGGTTTGCTTGTCCCAGCATCTGACCCTCCTCTATTCAAAGCACGGGCTTGGGACCGGCCATGGCAGAGTTAAAAAATGTTGAAAACATTATTTATTTATTTAATAATTTATTTGTTTGAGATCCTGAGGAATCCCAATGAGCTTTTCCAAGGCCCTCCCTGACTGCAGTATCAAATAGTTTTTACAGAGCTGGTTTGCTTATCCCAGCATCTGACCCTCCTCTTTTCACAGCACGGGCTTGGGACCGGCCACGGCAGAGTTAAAAAAATGTTGAAAACATTATTTATTCATTTATTTGTTTGAGATCCTGAGGAATCCCAATGAGCTTTTCCAAGGCCCTCCCTGACCGCAGTAGCAAATAGTTTTTAGAGAGCTGGTTTGCTTGTCCCAGCATCTGACCCTCCTCTTTTCACAGCACGGGCTTGGGACCGGCCACGGCAGAGTTAAAAAAATGTTGAAAACATTATTTATTTATTCATTTATTTGTTTGAGATCATGAGGAATCCCAATGAGCTTTTACAAGGCCCTCCCTGACTGCACTAGCAAATAGTTTTTACAGAGCTGGATTGCTTGTCCCAGCATCTGACCCTCCTCTTTTCACAGCATGGGCTTGGGACTGTCCACGGCAGAGTTAAAAAATGTTGAAAACATTATTTATTTATTTATTCATTTATTTGTTTGAGATCCTGAGGAATCCCAATGAGCTTTTCCAAGGCCCTCCCTGACCGCAGAAGCAAATAGTTTTTTTTACAGAGCTGGTTTGCTTGTCTCAGCATCTGACCCTCCTCTTTTCACAGCACGGGCTTGGGACCGTCCACGGCAGAGTTTAAAAAATGTTGAAAACATTATTTATTTATTCATTTATTTGTTTGAGATCCTGAGGAATCCCAATGAGCTTTTCCAAGGCCCTCCCTGACCGTAGTAGCAAATAGTTTTTACAGAGCTGGTTTGCTTGTCCCAGCATCTGACCCTCCTCTTTTCACAGCACGGGCTTGGGACCGGCCACGGCAGAGTTAAAAAATGTTGAGAACATTATTTATTTATTTATTCATTTATTTGTTTGAGATCCTAAGGAATCCCAATGAGCTTTTCCAAGGCCCTCCCTGACCGCAGTAGCAAATAGTTTTTTTTACAGAGCTGGTTTGCTTGTCCCAGCATCTGACCCTCTTCTTTTCACAGCACGGGCTTGGGACCGGCCACGGCAGAGTTAAAAAAAATGTTGAAAACATTATTTATTTATTCATTTATTTGTTTGAGATCATGAGGAATCCCAATGAGCTTTTCAAAGGCCCTCCCTGACTGCACTAGCAAATAGTTTTTACAGAGCTGGTTTGCTTGTCCCAGCATCTGACCCTCCTCTTTTCACAGCACGGGCTTGGGACCAGCTACGGTAGAGTTAAAAAAATGTTGAAAACATTATTTATTTATTTATTCATTTATTTGTTTGAGATCCTGAGGAATCCCAATGAGCTTTTCCAAGGCCCTCCCTGACCGCAGTAGCAAATAGATTTTACAGAGCTGGTTTGCTTGTCCCAGCATCTGACCCTCCTCTTTTCACAGCACGGGCTTGGGACCGGCCACGGCAGAGTTAAAAAAATGTTGAAAACATTATTTATTTATTTGTTCATTTATTTGTTTGAGATCTTGAGGAATCCCAATGAGTTTTTCGAAGGCCCTCCCTGACCGCAGTAGAAAATAGTTTTTACAGAGCTGGTTTGCTTGTCCCAGCATCTGACCCTCCTCTTTTCACAGCACGGGCTTGGGACCGGCCACGGCAGAGTTAAAAAAATGTTGAAAACATTATTTATTTATTCATTTATTTGTTTGAGATCCTGAGGAATCCCAATGAGCTTTTCCAAGGCCCTCCCTGACCGCAGTAGCAAATAGATTTTACAGAGCTGGTTTGCTTGTCCCAGCATCTGACCCTCCTCTTTTCACAGCACGGGCTTGGGACCGACCACGGCAGAGTTAAAAAAAATGTTGAAAACATTATTTATTTATTCATTTATTTGTTTGAGATCATGAGGAATCCCAATGAGCTTTTCCAAGGCCCTCCCTGACTGCACTAGCAAATAGTTTTTACAGAGCTGGTTTGCTTGTCCCAGCATCTGACCCTCCTCTTTTCCCAGCACGGGCTTGGGACCAGCCACGGTAGAGTTAAAAAAATGTTGAAAACATTATTTATTTATTTATTCATTTATTTGTTTGAGATCCTGAGGAATCCCAATGAGCTTTTCCAAGGCCCTCCCTGACCGCAGTAGCAAATAGATTTTACAGAGCTGGTTTGCTTGTCCTAGCATCTGACCCTCCTCTTTTCACAGCACGGGCTTGGGACCGGCCACGGCAGAGTTAAAAAAATGTTGAAAACATTATTTATTTATTTGTTCATTTATTTGTTTGAGATCTTGAGGAATCCCAATGAGTTTTTCGAAGGCCCTCCCTGACCGCAGTAGAAAATAGTTTTTACAGAGCTGGTTTGCTTGTCCCAGCATCTGACCCTCCTCTTTTCACAGCACGGGCTTGGGACCGGCCACGGCAGAGTTAAAAAAATGTTGAAAACATTATTTATTTATTTGTTCATTTATTTGTTTGAGATCTTGAGGAATCCCAATGAGTTTTTCGAAGGCCCTCCCTGACCGCAGTAGAAAATAGTTTTTACAGAGCTGGTTTGCTTGTCCCAGCATCTGACCCTCCTCTTTTCACAGCACGGGCTTGGGACCGGCCACGGCAGAGTTAAAAAAATGTTGAAAACATTATTTATTTATTCATTTATTTGTTTGAGATCCTGAGGAATCCCAATGAGCTTTTCCAAGGCCCTCCCTGACCGCAGTAGCAAATAGATTTTACAGAGCTGGTTTGCTTGTCCCAGCATCTGACCCTCCTCTTTTCACAGCACGGGCTTGGGACCGACCACGGCAGAGTTAAAAAAAATGTTGAAAACATTATTTATTTATTCATTTATTTGTTTGAGATCATGAGGAATCCCAATGAGCTTTTCCAAGGCCCTCCCTGACTGCACTAGCAAATAGTTTTTACAGAGCTGGTTTGCTTGTCCCAGCATCTGACCCTCCTCTTTTCACAGCACGGGCTTGGGACCGGCCACGGCAGAGTTAAAAAAAATGTTGAAAACATTATTTATTTATTCATTTATTTGTTTGAGATCCTGAGGAATCCCAATGAGCTTTTCCAAGACCCTCCCTGACCGAAGTAGCAAATAGTTTTTACAGAGTTGGTTTGCTTGTCCCAGCATCTGACCCTCCTCTTTTCACAGCACGGGCTTGGGACCGACCACGGCAGAGTTAAAAAAAATGTTGAAAACATTATTTATTTATTTAGTTATTCATTTATTTGTTTGAGATCATGAGGAATCCCAATGAGCTTTTCCAAGGCCCTCCCTGACCGCAGTAGCAAATAGTTTTTTTTACAGAGCTGGTTTGCTTGTCCCAGCATCTGACCCTCTTCTTTTCACAGCACGGGCTTGGGACCGGCCATGGCAGAGTTAAAAAAATGTTGAAAACATTATTTATTTATTCATTTATTTGTTTGAGATCCTGAGGAATCCCAATGAGCTTTTCCAAGGCCCTCCCTGACCGCAGTAGCAAATAGTTTTTACAGAGCTGGTTTGCTTGTCCCAGCATCTGACCCTCCTCTTTTCACAGCACGGGCTTGGGACCGGCCACGGCAGAGTTAAAAAAATGTTGAAAACATTATTTATTTATTCATTTATTTGTTTGAGATCCTGAGGAATCCCAATGAGCTTTTCCAAGGCCCTCCCTGACCGCAGTAGCAAATAGTTTTTACAGAGCTGGTTTGCTTGTCCCAGCATCTGACCCTCCTCTTTTCACAGCACGGGCTTGGGACCGGCCATGGCAGAGTTAAAAAAATGTTGAAAACATTATTTATTTATTTATTCATTTATTTGTTTGAGATCCTGAGGAATCCCAATGAGCTTTTCCAAGGCCCTCCCTGACCGCAGTAGCAAATAGATTTTACAGAGCTGGTTTGCTTGTCCCAGCATCTGACCCTCCTCTTTTCACAGCACGGGCTTGGGACCGACCACGGCAGAGTTAAAAAAAATGTTGAAAACATTATTTATTTATTCATTTATTTGTTTGAGATCATGAGGAATCCCAATGAGCTTTTCCAAGGCCCTCCCTGACTGCACTAGCAAATAGTTTTTACAGAGCTGGTTTGCTTGTCCCAGCATCTGACCCTCCTCTTTTCCCAGCACGGGCTTGGGACCAGCCACGGTAGAGTTAAAAAAATGTTGAAAACATTATTTATTTATTTATTCATTTATTTGTTTGAGATCCTGAGGAATCCCAATGAGCTTTTCCAAGGCCCTCCCTGACCGCAGTAGCAAATATATTTTACAGAGCTGGTTTGCTTGTCCCAGCATCTGACCCTCCTCTTTTCACAGCACGGGCTTGGGACCGGCCACGGCAGAGTTAAAAAAATGTTGAAAACATTATTTATTTATTTGTTCATTTATTTGTTTGAGATCTTGAGGAATCCCAATGAGTTTTTCGAAGGCCCTCCCTGACCGCAGTAGAAAATAGTTTTTACAGAGCTGGTTTGCTTGTCCCAGCATCTGACCCTCCTCTTTTCACAGCACGGGCTTGGGACCGGCCACGGCAGAGTTAAAAAATGTTGAAAACATTATTTATTTATTCATTTATTTGTTTGAGATCCTGAGGAATCCCAATGAGCTTTTCCAAGGCCCTCCCTGACCGAAGTAGCAAATAGTTTTTACAGAGTTGGTTTGCTTGTCCCAGCATCTGACCCTCCTCTTTTCACAGCACGGGCTTGGGACCGACCACGGCAGAGTTAAAAAAAATGTTGAAAACATTATTTATTTATTTATTCATTTATTTGTTTGAGATCATGAGGAATCCCAATGAGCTTTTCCAAGGCCCTCCCTGACCGCAGTAGCAAATAGTTTTTTTTACAGAGCTGGTTTGCTTGTCCCAGCATCTGACCCTCTTCTTTTCACAGCACGGGCTTGGGACCGGCCATGGCAGAGTTAAAAAAATGTTGAAAACATTATTTATTTATTCATTTATTTGTTTGAGATCCTGAGGAATCCCAATGAGCTTTTCCAAGGCCCTCCCTGACCGCAGTAGCAAATAGTTTTTACAGAGCTGGTTTGCTTGTCCCAGCATCTGACCCTCCTCTTTTCACAGCACGGGCTTGGGACCGGCGACGGCAGAGTTAAAAAATGTTGAAAACATTATTTATTTATTTGATTGAGATCCTGAGGAATCCCAATGAGCTTTTCCAAGGCACTCCCTGACCACAGTAGAAAATAGTTTTTACAGAGCTGGTTTGCTTGTCCCAGCATCTGACCCTCCTCTTTTCACAGCACGGGCTTGGGACCGGCCACGGCAGAGTTAAAAAAATGTTGAAAACATTATTTATTTATTCATTTATTTGTTTGAGATCCTGAGGAATCCCAATGAGCTTTTCCAAGGCCCTCCCCGACCGCAGTAGCAAATAGTTTTTACAGAGCTGGTTTGCTTGTCCCAACATCTGACCCTCCTCTTTTCACAGCACGGGCTTGGGACCGGCCACGGCAGAGTTAAAAAATGTTGAAAACATTATTTATTTATTCATTTATTTGTTTGAGATTCTGAGGAATCCCAATGAGCTTTTCCAAGGCCCTCCCTTACCGCAGTAGCAAATTTTTTTTTTACAGAGCTGGTTTGCTTGTCCCAGCATCTGACCCCCTTCTTTTCACAGCACGGGCTTTGGACCGGCCACGGCAGAGTTAAAAAAATGTTGAAAACCTTATTTATTTATTCATTTATTTCTTTGAGATCCTGAGGAATCCCAATGAGCTTTTCCAAGGCCCTCCCTGACCGCAGTAGCAAATAGTTTTTACAGAGCTGGTTTGCTTGTCCCAGCATCTGACCCTCCTCTTTTCACAGCACGGGCTTGGGACCGACCACGGCAGAGTTAAAAAAAATGTTGAAAACGTTATTTATTTATTCATTTATTTGTTTGAGATCATGAGGAATCCCAATGAGCTTTTCCAAGGCCCTCCCTGACCGCAGTAGCAAATCATTTTTACAGAGCTGGTTTGCTTGTCCCAGCATCTGACCCTCTTCTTTTCACAGCACGGGCTTGGGACCGGCCATGGCAGAGTTAAAAAATGTTGAAAACATTATTTATTTATTCATTTATTTGTTTGAGATCCTGAGGAATCCCAATGAGCTTTTCCAAGGCCCTCCCTGACCGCAGTAGCAAATAGTTTTTACAGAGCTGGTTTCCTTGTCCCAGCATCTGACCCTCCTCTTTTCACAGCACGGGCTTGGGACCGGCCACGGCAGAGTTAAAAAATGTTGAAAACATTATTTATTTATTTATTCATTTATTTGTTTGAGATCCTGAGGAATCCCAATGAGCTTTTCCAAGGCCCTCCCTGACTGCACTAGCAAATAGTTTTTACAGAGCTGGTTTGCTTGTCCCAGCATCTGACCCTCCTCTTTTCACAGCACGGGCTTGGGACCGGCCACGGCAGAGTTAAAAAATGTTGAAAACATTATTTATTTATTTATTCATTTATTTGTTTGAGATCCTGAGGAATCCCAATGAGCTTTTCCAAGGCCCTCCCTGACCGCAGTAGCAAATAGTTTTTACAGAGCTGGTTTGCTTGTCCCAGCATCTGACCCTCCTCTTTTCACAGCACGGGCTTGGGACCGGCCATGGCAGAGTTAAAAAAATGTTGAAAACATTATTTATTTATTCATTTATTTGTTTGAGATCCTGAGGAATCCCAATGAGCTTTTCCAAGGCCCTCCCTGACCGCAGTAGCAAATAGTTTTTACAGAGCTGGTTTGCTTGTCCCAGCATCTGACCCTCCTCTATTCACAGCACGGGCTTGGGACCGGCCATGGCAGAGTTAAAAAATGTTGAAAACATTATTTATTTATTCATTTATTTGTTTGAGATCCTGAGGAATCCCAATGAGCTTTTCCAAGGCCCTCCCTGACCGCAGTAGCAAATGGTTTTTACAGAGCTGGTTTCCTTGTCCCAGCATCTGACCCTCCTCTTTTCACAGCACGGGCTTGGGACTGGCCACGGCAGAGTTAAAAAAATGTTGAAAACATTATTTATTTAATAATTTATTTGTTTGAGATCCTGAGGAATCCCAATGAGCTTTTCCAAGGCCCTCCCTGACCGCAGTAGCAAATAGTTTTTACAGAGCTGGTTTGCTTGTCCCAGCATCTAACCCTCCTCTTTTCACAGCACGGGCTTGAGACCGGCCACGGCAGAGTTAAAAAAATGTTGAAAACATTATTTATTTATTCATTTAATTGTTTGAGATCCTGAGGAATCCCAATGAGCTTTTCCAAGGCCCTCCCTGACCGCAGTAGCAAATCGTTTTTACAGAGCTGGTTTGCTTGTCCCAACATCTGACCCTCCTCTTTTCACAGCACGGGCTTGGGACCGGCCACGGCAGAGTTAAAAAATGTTGAAAACATTATTTATTTATTTATTCATTTATTTGTTTGAGATTCTGAGGAATCCCAATGAGCTTTTCCAAGGCCCTCCCTGACCGCAGTAGCAAATAGTTTTTTTTACAGAGCTGGTTTGCTTGTCCCAGCATCTGACCCTCTTCTTTTCACAGCACGGGCTTGGGACCGGACACGGCAGAGTTAAAAAAATGTTGAAAACATTATTTATTTATTCACTTATTTGTTTGAGATCCTGAGGAATCCCAATGAGCTTTTCCAAGGCCCTCCCTGACCGCAGTAGCAAATAGTTTTTACAGAGCTGGTTTGCTTGTCCCAGCATCTGACCCTCCTCTTTTCACAGCACGGGCTTGGGACCGGCCACGGCAGAGTTAAAAAAATGTTGAAAACATTATTTATTTATTTATTCATTTATTTGTTTGAGATCCTGAGGAATCCCAATGAGCTTTTCCAAGGCCCTCCCTGACTGCAGTATCAAATAGTTTTTACAGAGCTGGTTTGCTTATCCCAGCATCTGACCCTCCTCTTTTCACAGCACGGGCTTGGGACCGGCCACGGCAGAGTTAAAAAAATGTTGAAAACATTATTTATTCATTTATTTGTTTGAGATCCTGAGGAATCCCAATGAGCTTTTCCAAGGCCCTCCCTGACCGCAGTAGCAAATAGTTTTTACAGAGCTGGTTTGCTTGTCCCAGCATCTGACCCTCCTCTATTCACAGCACGGGCTTGGGACCGGCCATGGCAGAGTTAAAAAATGTTGAAAACATTATTTATTTATTCATTTATTTGTTTGAGATCCTGAGGAATCCCAATGAGCTTTTCCAAGGCCCTCCCTGACCGCAGTAGCAAATAGTTTTTACAGAGCTGGTTTGCTTGTCCCAGTATCTGACCCTCCTCTTTTCACAGCACGGGCTTGGGACCGGCCACGGCAGAGTTAAAAAAATGTTGAAAACATTATTTATTTATTTATTCATTTATTTGTTTGAGATCCTGAGTAGGGTTGAGCGGACACCTAGATGTCCGTGTTCGACGGGTTCGGCCGAACTTTAAAAAAAAGTCCGGGTCCGTGTCCCGGACTTTTACCGAACTTTTCCCGGACACCGAACCCCATTGAAGTCAATGGGGACCCGAACTTTAAGGCACTAAAATGGCTCTAAAACACCAAAGGAAAGGGCTAGAGTGCTGCAAATGGCAGCAAAACGTAATTAAGAGCATGGCAAGTGCTCTGCAAACAAATGTGGATAGGGAAATAACTTAAAACAACAAAAAAAAACAGAAAAATAAAACAATGTTCTTCTTCATCTCTGAAGGACGAGGCCCATATGGAGTAGGAGGGAGGTTGAGGTGGTGGTGGATGTGGCGGTGACATAGGCGTGCGCACAGGGTGTGCTGGGTGTGCCTGGGCACACCCTAATCACCTAGGGCACATAGCATTGCCAGTGAGGAGATGGGAAAGATCTCCCTGGGACCTGCTCTGCTCTATTTCTCCTTGCCTACAGGTACATGGCCCCGATACATTACTCTCCCTGCTGGCAAACACATGCATGTGTATTTCAACTTTGGGGTGCACACCTTAATGCAATAGGCTGCGCACACCTATGGGCGGTGTAGGTGGAAGCGGCGGTGGAGGAGGACCAGGGCCGGATTAACAGCATCATGGGCTTGGTGCTGAGGATTTTGAAGGGCCTTAAGGGCCGTGCCTTGCCATGCACCCAGAGGAGGAAGGGTGCAGCCATGCATGCCTAATTCAACATGGGATGCTGTCTCTGAAGCCCATAAACACATCCATGCATCGCCAACTGTCCCTCCTTGTCCGGCCTTCACGCTGTGTGGGGAGGTTCTGAGGGTGCTGCCTGGGGAAGCGAGCATAGAAGCCAGACTTCTGTGTTTACAAGTGACAGAAGAGCGGTAACAGTGAATATGGCCAACCCGGGGCCTATATAAAAGGTAGGGGCCTGGAGCTGCAGCTCCAATAGCCCCTACATTAATCTGGCCCTGAGGAGGAGGACGAGGTAGCCAACACTGCTTCTTTTCAAAAATTTTAAATGAGGGTACACCCCAAAAGAGTGAGAAAGAGCAAAAATGGAACAATGGGTGGGTAAGGTCGGTATCCATTGCTATTCTGCATAAGGTACGGAAAAGTCCCGTGGGATCCATGCCTGGTTCATTTTAATGAACGTGAGCTTGTCCACATTGTCTCTGGACAGGCGGCTGCGCTTGTCTGTTATAACGCCCCCAGCCGTGCTAAATACCCGTTCAGATAATACACTGGCTGCAGGGCACGCCAGCACCTCCAAGGCGTAAAGGGCAAGCTCAGGCCATGTGCCCAATTTGGAGACCCAGAAGTTGAAGGGGGCAGACCCGTCATTCACTACATGTAGGCGTGTGCACACATACTGCTCCACCATGTTGGTAAAATGCTGCCTCCTGCTAAGACGTTCCATCTGAGCTGCTGGTGCTGCTGTTTGTTGTGGCGTGCTGACAAAGCTTTTCCACATTTCGGCCATGCTAACCCTGCCTTCTGAGGTGCTGGCGGTGCCCTGGTTGCGTTGGCGACCTCCTCCTCCTCCTCCTCTGCCTTGTGCTTCCACTGTGGCCCCGCTGTCAGATGGGAATGCCAGCAGCATGGCGTCTACCAGCGTGCGCTTGTACTCGCGCATCTTGCGATCGCGCTCCAGTGAGTGAATTAAGGACGGTACGTTGTCCTTGTAACGGGGATCCAGCAGCGTGGCCACCCAGTAATCAGCACAAGTTAGAATGTGGGCAACTCGGCGGTCGTTGTGGAGACACTGCAGCATGTAATCGCTCATGTGTGCCAGGCTGCCCAGAGGCAACGAAAGGCTGTCCTCTGTGGGAGGTGTATCATCCGTGTCCTCTGTATCCCCCCAGCCACGCACCAGTGATGGCCATGAGCTGGCCTGGGTGCCACCCTGCTGTGAACATGGTTCCATCTCCTCCTCCAGCTCCTCCTCCTCCTCATCCTCCTCATCCTCCAGAACTGTGCCCCTGCTGGACAATTGCGTCCCTGGCGTTTGCGTGTGCAGGAACCCACCCTCGGAGCCCCTTGCGAATGACTGCCCTGAAAGCCTTGGAAATGTTACCTCTTCATCCTCCTCCTCCTCCTCATCCTGTGCCACATCCTCTTCCATCATCGCCCGAATTGTTTTTTCAAGGAGGCATAGAAGTGGGATAGTTAAGCTGAGAACGGCGTCATTGCCACTGGCCATGTTGGTGGAGTACTCAAAACAGCGCAACAAGGCACACAGGTCTCGCATGGAGGCCCAGTTAAATTAAATAGCGGAATAGAAAATATGATCCAAAAAAAGTGTATGTATATCACACGTACACAACCACACTGGGCCCCAATTACTATTGTTTGTACCCCTAAAAGGCTAGATGAGGAGTAGGGGGAGTATGGAACAGGCAGCACCCTCAAACCTTCAGAAGTATGAGATGAACCCCAACAACTTGGAAAGGTGGATCTCTCTCACACGTACCAACACAGACTATCCCCCAATTTAACTGATCCCCAAAGGTTTTTGATTAAATAGCGGAATAGAAAATATGATCCAAAAAAAGTGTATGTATATCACACGTACACAACCACACTGGGCCCCAATTACTATTGTTTGTACCCCTAAAAGGCTAGATGAGGAGTAGGGGGAGTATGGAACAGGCAGCACCCTCAAACCTTCAGAAGTATGAGATGAACCCCAACAACTTGGAAAGGTGGATCTCTCTCACACGTACCAACACAGACTATCCCCCAATTTAACTGATCCCCAAAGGTTTTTGATTAAATAGCGGAATAGAAAATATGATCCAAAAAAAGTGTATGTATATCACACGTACACAACCACACTGGGCCCCAATTACTATTGTTTGTACCCCTAAAAGGCTAGATGAGGAGTAGGGGGAGTATGGAACAGGCAGCACCCTCAAACCTTCAGAAGTATGAGATGAACCCCAACAACTTGGAAAGGTGGATCTCTCTCACACGTACCAACACAGACTATCCCCCAATTTAACTGATCCCCAAAGGTTTTTGATTAAATAGCGGAATAGAAAATATGATCCAAAAAAAGTGTATGTATATCACACGTACACAACCACACTAGGCCCCAATTACTATTGTTTGTACCCCTAAAAGGCTAGATGAGGAGTAGGGGGAGTATGGAACAGGCAGCACCCTCAAACCTTCAGAAGTATGAGATGAACCCCAACAACTTGGAAAGGTGGATCTCTCTCACACGTACCAACACAGACTATCCCCCAATTTAACTGATCCCCAAAGGTTTTTGATTAAATAGCGGAATAGAAAATATGATCCAAAAAAAGTGTATGTATATCACACGTACACAACCACACTAGGCCCCAATTACTATTGTTTGTACCCCTAAAAGGCTAGATGAGGAGTAGGGGGGGTATGGAACAGGCAGCACCCTCAAACCTTCAGAAGTATGAGATGAACCCCAACAACTTGGAAAGGTGGATCTCTCTCACACGTACCAACACAGACTATCCCCCAATTTAACTGATCCCCAAAGGTTTTTGATTAAATAGCGGAATAGAAAATATGATCCAAAAAAAGTGTATGTATATCACACGTACACAACCACACTAGGCCCCAATTACTATTGTTTGTACCCCTAAAAGGCTAGATGAGGAGTAGGGGGGGTATGGAACAGGCAGCACCCTCAAACCTTCAGAAGTATGAGATGAACCCCAACAACTTGGAAAGGTGGATCTCTCTCACACGTACCAACACAGACTATCCCCCAATTTAACTGATCCCCAAAGGTTTTTGATTAAATAGCGGAATAGAAAATATGATCCAAAAAAAGTGTATGTATATCACACGTACACAACCACACTAGGCCCCAATTACTATTGTTTGTACCCCTAAAAGGCTAGATGAGGAGTAGGGGGGGTATGGAACAGGCAGCACCCTCAAACCTTCAGAAGTATGAGATGAACCCCAACAACTTGGAAAGGTGGATCTCTCTCACACGTACCAACACAGACTATCCCCCAATTTAACTGATCCCCAAAGGTTTTTGATTAAATAGCGGAATAGAAAATATGATCCAAAAAAAGTGTATGTATATCACACGTACACAACCACACTAGGCCCCAATTACTATTGTTTGTACCCCTAAAAGGCTAGGAGTAGGGGGAGTATGGAACAGGCAGCACCCTCAAACCTTCAGAAGTATGAGATGAACCCCAACAACTTGGAAAGGTGGATCTCTCTCACACGTACCAACACAGACTATCCCCCAATTTAACTGATCCCCAAAGGTTTTTGATTAAATAGCGGAATAGAAAATATGATCCAAAAAAAGTGTATGTATATCACACGTACACAACCACACTAGGCCCCAATTACTATTGTTTGTACCCCTAAAAGGCTAGATGAGGAGTAGGGGGAGTATGGAACAGGCAGCACCCTCAAATCTTCAGAAGTATGAGATTGTGTTCACTGTACCCCACAAAGATTGAGTTCACTGCACCCCACAATGATTGTGTTCACTGCACCCCACAAAGATTGTGTTCACTGCACCTCACAAAGATTGTGTTCACTGTACCCCCCAAAGATTGTGTTCACTGCACCCCACAAAGATTCTGTTCACTGTACCCCACAAAGATTGTGTTCACTGCACCCTAAAAGGATGTTGTTCACTGCACCCCACAAAGATTGTGTTCACTGCACCCTAAAAGGATGTTGTTCACTGCACCCCAAAAAGATTGTGTTCACTGTACCCCCCCAAAGATTGTGTTCACTGCACCCCACAAAGATTGTGTTCACTGCACCCCAAAAAGATTGTGTTCACTGTACCCCCCAAAGATTGTGTTCACTGCACCCCAAAAAGATTGTGTTCACTGTACCCCCCAAAGATTGTGTTCACTGCACCCCACAAAGATTCTGTTCACTGTACCCCACAAAGATTGTGTTCACTGCACCCCAAAAAGATTGTGTTCACTGTACCCCCCCAAAGATTGTGTTCACTGCACCCCACAAAGATTCTGTTCACTGCACCCCACAAAGGATTTTGTTCACTGCACCCCAAAAAGATTGTGTTCACTGCACCCCAAAAAGGATTTTGATCACTGCACCCCAAAAAGGATGTTGTTCACTGCACCCCAAAAATGATTTTGTTCACTCCACCCCAAAAATATTGTGTTCACTGCACCCCACAAAGATTGTGTTCACTGCACCCCAAAAAGATTGTGTTCACTGTACCCCCCAAAGATTGTGTTCACTGCACCCCACAAAGATTCTGTTCACTGTACCCCACAAAGATTGTGTTCACTGCACCCCAAAAAGATTGTGTTCACTGCACCCCAAAAATGATGTTGTTCACTGCACCCCAAAAAGGATGTTGTTCACTCCACCCCAAAAAGATTGTGTTCACTGCACCCCACAAAGATTGTGTTCACTGCACCCCAAAAAGATTGTGTTCACTGCACCCCAAAAATGATTTTGTTCACTGCACCCCAAAAAGGATTTTGTTCACTGCACCCCAAAAAGGATGTTGTTCACTCCACCCCAAAAAGATTGTGTTCACTGCACCCCAAAAAGATTGTGTTCACTGCACCCCACAAAGGATTTTGTTCACTGCACCCCAAAAAGATTGTGTTCACTGCACCCCACAAAGGATTTTGTTCACTGCACCCCACAAAGATTGTGTTCACTGCACACCAAAAAGGATTGTGTTCACTGCACCCCAAAAAGATTTTGTTCACTGCACCCCAAAAAGATTGTGTTCACTGCAGCCCAAAAAGATTGTGTTCACTGCAGCCCAAAAAGATTGTGTTCACTGCAGCCCAAAAAGATTGTGTTCACTGCAGCTCACACACAGAAAAATGGATGTGGATCACTGACACCTGCCTATCTCCAATCCCACACCACACAGCAATATCGATTGTAGTTTGTAGAACACAGTTTCCCTAAAATTCAGCAGACTCTGTCCCTAACAGGATTGAGAAGAGATCGTAGATCAGGATTGAGTGCAGATTCACCCCACCCCCCACACAGCAATATCGATTGTAGTTTGTAGAAGACACTGACCCTATAATTCAGCAGACTCTATCCCTAAAATGCCTACAACTCGCCCTGCCTAAACACTCCGACCTGTCCCTCAATTCTATCCGGACACAAATGGTTTTTTCCTGCCTATCTTTCCCTAATCAGCAGCCAGCACATTGATGTGTGCTCTGTCCCTTAGCTAAGCAGCAGAATGACGCTGCTGCGGCGGCTGCCTCGAACTTATAAAGACTTGGTCACATGCTTCAGACGGCCAATCACAGCTACTAAGACATTTGCAGGCATGGCTGGGATGGCTTAAGGCACACCAGTTAAACGATTGTTGATTGGCTGTTGAAAGCCCGCCATGAAAAGAGCGCCAAAGCATGCAAAACCCGGAAATAAAACGACCGAACACGGATTTTTACCCGAACATACAGTAAAGTGTCCGTGTCCGTGTTCGGGTAAAAAAAATCCAATTATTCGGTACGAACACGAATAATACAGTCCGTGTTCGCTCAACACTAATCCTGAGGAATCCCAATGATCTTTTCCAAGGCCCTCCCTGACTGCAGTATCAAATAGTTTTTACAGAGCTGGTTTGCTTATCCCAGCATCTGACCCTCCTCTTTTCACAGCACGGGCTTGGGACCGGCCACGGCAGAGTTAAAAAAATGTTGAAAACATTATTTATTCATTTATTTGTTTGAGATCCTGAGGAATCCCAATGAGCTTTTCCAAGGCCCTCCCTGACCGCAGTAGCAAATAGTTTTTACAGAGCTGGTTTGCTTGTCCCAGCATCTGACCCTCCTCTTTTCACAGCACGGGCTTGGGACCGGCCATGGCAGAGTTAAAAAAATGTTGAAAACATTATTTATTTATTTATTCATTTATTTGTTTGAGATCCTGAGGAATCCCAATGAGCTTTTCCAAGGCACTCCCTGGCTGCAGTATCAAATAGTTTTTACAGAGCTGGTTTGCTTATCCCAGCATCTGACCCTCCTCTTTTCACAGCACGGGCTTGGGACCGGCCACGGCAGAGTTAAAAAAATGTTGAAAACATTATTTATTTATTCATTTATTTGTTTGAGATCCTGAGGAATCCCAATGAGCTTTTCCAAGGCCCTCCCCGACCGCAGTAGCAAATAGTTTTTACAGAGCTGGTTTGCTTGTCCCAGCATCTGACCCTCCTCTATTCACAGCACGGGCTTGGGACCGGCCATGGCAGAGTTAAAAAATGTTGAAAACATTATTTATTTATTTAATAATTTATTTGTTTGAGATCCTGAGGAATCCCAATGAGCTTTTCCAAGGCCCTCCCTGACCGCAGTAGCAAATAGTTTTTACAGAGCTGGTTTGCTTGTCCCAGCATCTGACCCTCCTCTTTTCACAGCACGGGCTTGGGACCGGCCACGGCAGAGTTAAAAAAATGTTGAGAACATTATTTATTTATTTATTCATTTATTTGTTTGAGATCCTAAGGAATCCCAATGAGCTTTTCCAAGGCCCTCCCTGACCGCAGTAGCAAATAGTTTTTTTTACAGAGCTGGTTTGCTTGTCCCAGCATCTGACCCTCTTCTTTTCACAGCACGGGCTTGGGACCGGCCACGGCAGAGTTAAAAAAAATGTTGAAAACATTATTTATTTATTCATTTATTTGTTTGAGATCATGAGGAATCCCAATGAGCTTTTCAAAGGCCCTCCCTGACTGCACTAGCAAATAGTTTTTACAGAGCTGGTTTGCTTGTCCCAGCATCTGACCCTCCTCTTTTCACAGCACGGGCTTGGGACCAGCCACGGTAGAGTTAAAAAAATGTTGAAAACATTATTTATTTATTTATTCATTTATTTGTTTGAGATCCTGAGGAATCCCAATGAGCTTTTCCAAGGCCCTCCCTGACCGCAGTAGCAAATAGATTTTACAGAGCTGGTTTGCTTGTCCCAGCATCTGACCCTCCTCTTTTCACAGCACGGGCTTGGGACCGGCCACGGCAGAGTTAAAAAAATGTTGAAAACATTATTTATTTATTTGTTCATTTATTTGTTTGAGATCTTGAGGAATCCCAATGAGTTTTTCGAAGGCCCTCCCTGACCGCAGTAGAAAATAGTTTTTACAGAGCTGGTTTGCTTGTCCCAGCATCTGACCCTCCTCTTTTCACAGCACGGGCTTGGGACCGGCCACGGCAGAGTTAAAAAAATGTTGAAAACATTATTTATTTATTCATTTATTTGTTTGAGATCCTGAGGAATCCCAATGAGCTTTTCCAAGGCCCTCCCTGACCGCAGTAGCAAATAGATTTTACAGAGCTGGTTTGCTTGTCCCAGCATCTGACCCTCCTCTTTTCACAGCACGGGCTTGGGACCGACCACGGCAGAGTTAAAAAAAATGTTGAAAACATGATTTATTTATTCATTTATTTGTTTGAGATCATGAGGAATCCCAATGAGCTTTTCCAAGGCCCTCCCTGACTGCACTAGCAAATAGTTTTTACAGAGCTGGTTTGCTTGTCCCAGCATCTGACCCTCCTCTTTTCCCAGCACGGGCTTGGGACCAGCCACGGTAGAGTTAAAAAAATGTTGAAAACATTATTTATTTATTTATTCATTTATTTGTTTGAGATCCTGAGGAATCCCAATGAGCTTTTCCAAGGCCCTCCCTGACCGCAGTAGCAAATAGATTTTACAGAGCTGGTTTGCTTGTCCCAGCATCTGACCCTCCTCTTTTCACAGCACGGGCTTGGGACCGGCCACGGCAGAGTTAAAAAAATGTTGAAAACATTATTTATTTATTTGTTCATTTATTTGTTTGAGATCTTGAGGAATCCCAATGAGTTTTTCGAAGGCCCTCCCTGACCGCAGTAGAAAATAGTTTTTACAGAGCTGGTTTGCTTGTCCCAGCATCTGACCCTCCTCTTTTCACAGCACGGGCTTGGGACCGGCCACGGCAGAGTTAAAAAAATGTTGAAAACATTATATATTTATTCATTTATTTGTTTGAGATCCTGAGGAATCCCAATGAGCTTTTCCAAGGCCCTCCCTGACCGAAGTAGCAAATAGTTTTTACAGAGTTGGTTTGCTTGTCCCAGCATCTGACCCTCCTCTTTTCACAGCACGGGCTTGGGACCGACCACGGCAGAGTTAAAAAAAATGTTGAAAACATTATTTATTTATTTATTCATTTATTTGTTTGAGATCATGAGGAATCCCAATGAGCTTTTCCAAGGCCCTCCCTGACCGCAGTAGCAAATAGTTTTTTTTAAAGAGCTGGTTTGCTTGTCCCAGCATCTGACCCTCTTCTTTTCACAGCACGGGCTTGGGACCGGCCACGGCAGAGTTAAAAAATGTTGAAAACATTATTTATTTATTTATTAATTTATTTGTTTGAGATCCTGAGGAATCCCAATGAGCTTTTCCAAGGCCCTCCCTGACCGCAGTAGCAAATAGTTTTTACAGAGCTGGTTTGCTTGTCCCAGCATCTGACCCTCCTCTTTTCACAGCACGGGCTTGGGACCGGCGACGGCAGAGTTAAAAAATGTTGAAAACTTTATTTATTTATTTGATTGAGATCCTGAGGAATCCCAATGAGCTTTTCCAAGGCCCTCCCTGACCGCAGTAGCAAATAGTTTTTACAGAGCTGGTTTGCTTGTCCCAGCATCTGACCCTCCTCTTTTCACAGCACGGGCTTGGGACCGGCGACGGCAGAGTTAAAAAATGTTGAAAACATTATTTATTTATTTGATTGAGATCCTGAGGAATCCCAATGAGCTTTTCCAAGGCACTCCCTGACCACAGTAGAAAATAGTTTTTACAGAGCTAGTTTGCTTGTCCCAGCATCTGACCCTCCTCTTTTCACAGCACGGGCTTGGGACCGGCCACGGCAGAGTTAAAAAAATGTTGAAAACATTATTTATTTATTCATTTATTTGTTTGAGATCCTGAGGAATCCCAATGAGCTTTTCCAAGGCCCTCCCCGACCGCAGTAGCAAATAGTTTTTACAGAGCTGGTTTGCTTGTCCCAACATCTGACCCTCCTCTTTTCACAGCACGGGCTTGGGACCGGCCACGGCAGAGTTAAAAAATGTTGAAAACATTATTTATTTATTCATTTATTTGTTTGAGATTCTGAGGAATCCCAATGAGCTTTTCCAAGGCCCTCCCTTACCGCAGTAGCAAATATTTTTTTACAGAGCTGGTTTGCTTGTCCCAGCATCTGACCCCCTTCTTTTCACAGCACGGGCTTTGGACCGGCCACGGCAGAGTTAAAAAAATGTTGAAAACCTTATTTATTTATTCATTTATTTCTTTGAGATCCTGAGGAATCCCAATGAGCTTTTCCAAGGCCCTCCCTGACCGCAGTAGCAAATAGTTTTTACAGAGCTGGTTTGCTTGTCCCAGCATCTGACCCTCCTCTGTTCACAGCACGGGCTTGGGACCGACCACGGCAGAGTTAAAAAAAATGTTGAAAACATTATTTATTTATTCATTTATTTGTTTGAGATCATGAGGAATCCCAATGAGCTTTTCCAAGGCCCTCCCTGACCGCAGTAGCAAATCATTTTTACAGAGCTGGTTTGCTTGTCCCAGCATCTGACCCTCTTCTTTTCACAGCACGGGCTTGGGACCGGCCATGGCAGAGTTAAAAAATGTTGAAAACATTATTTATTTATTCATTTATTTGTTTGAGATCCTGAGGAATCCCAATGAGCTTTTCCAAGGCCCTCCCTGACCGCAGTAGCAAATAGTTTTTACAGAGCTGGTTTCCTTGTCCCAGCATCTGACCCTCCTCTTTTCACAGCACGGGCTTGGGACCGGCCACGGCAGAGTTAAAAATGTTGAAAACATTATTTATTTATTTATTCATTTATTTGTTTGAGATCCTGAGGAATCCCAATGAGCTTTTCCAAGGCCCTCCCTGACTGCACTAGCAAATAGTTTTTACAGAGCTGGTTTGCTTGTCCCAGCATCTGACCCTCCTCTTTTCACAGCACGGGCTTGGGACCGGCCACGGCAGAGTTAAAAAATGTTGAAAACATTATTTATTTATTTATTCATTTATTTGTTTGAGATCCTGAGGAATCCCAATGAGCTTTTCCAAGGCCCTCCCTGACCGCAGTAGCAAATAGTTTTTACAGAGCTGGTTTGCTTGTCCCAGCATCTGACCCTCCTCTTTTCACAGCACGGGCTTGGGACCGGCCATGGCAGAGTTAAAAAAATGTTGAAAACATTATTTATTTATTCATTTATTTGTTTGAGATCCTGAGGAATCCCAATGAGCTTTTCCAAGGCCCTCCCTGACCGCAGTAGCAAATAGTTTTTACAGAGCTGGTTTGCTTGTCCCAGCATCTGACCCTCCTCTTTTCACAGCACGGGCTTGGGACTGGCCACGGCAGAGTTAAAAAAATGTTGAAAACATTATTTATTTAATAATTTATTTGTTTGAGATCCTGAGGAATCCCAATGAGCTTTTCCAAGGCCCTCCCTGACCGCAGTAGCAAATAGTTTTTACAGAGCTGGTTTGCTTGTCCCAGCATCTAACCCTCCTCTTTTCACAGCACGGGCTTGAGACCGGCCACGGCAGAGTTAAAAAAATGTTGAAAACATTATTTATTTATTCATTTAATTGTTTGAGATCCTGAGGAATCCCAATGAGCTTTTCCAAGGCCCTCCCTGACCGCAGTAGCAAATAGTTTTTACAGAGCTGGTTTGCTTGTCCCAACATCTGACCCTCCTCTTTTCACAGCACGGGCTTGGGACCGGCCACGGCAGAGTTAAAAAATGTTGAAAACATTATTTATTTATTTATTCATTTATTTGTTTGAGATCCTGAGGAATCCCAATGAGCTTTTCCAAGGCCCTCCCTGACCGCAGTAGCAAATAGTTTTTACAGAGCTGGTTTGCTTGTCCCAACATCTGACCCTCCTCTTTTCACAGCACGGGCTTGGGACCGGCCACGGCAGAGTTAAAAAATGTTGAAAACATTATTTATTTATTTATTCATTTATTTGTTTGAGATTCTGAGGAATCCCAATGAGCTTTTCCAAGGCCCTCCCTGACCGCAGTAGCAAATAGTTTTTTTTACAGAGCTGGTTTGCTTGTCCCAGCATCTGACCCTCCTCTTTTCACAGCACGGGCTTGGGACCGGCCACGGCAGAGTTAAAAAAATGTTGAAAACATTATTTATTTATTTATTCATTTATTTGTTTGAGATCCTGAGGAATCCCAATGAGCTTTTCCAAGGCCCTCCCTGACTGCAGTATCAAATAGTTTTTACAGAGCTGGTTTGCTTATCCCAGCATCTGACCCTCCTCTTTTCACAGCACGGGCTTGGAACCGGCCACGGCAGAGTTAAAAAAATGTTGAAAACATTATTTATTCATTTATTTGTTTGAGATCCTGAGGAATCCCAATGAGCTTTTCCAAGGCCCTCCCTGACCGCAGTAGCAAATAGTTTTTACAGAGCTGGTTTGCTTGTCCCAGCATCTGACCCTCCTCTATTCACAGCACGGGCTTGGGACCGGCCATGGCAGAGTTAAAAAATGTTGAAAACATTATTTATTTATTCATTTATTTGTTTGAGATCCTGAGGAATCCCAATGAGCTTTTCCAAGGCCCTCCCTGACCGCAGTAGCAAATAGTTTTTACAGAGCTGGTTTGCTTGTCCCAGTATCTGACCCTCCTCTTTTCACAGCACGGGCTTGGGACCGGCCACGGCAGAGTTAAAAAAATGTTGAAAACATTATTTATTTATTTATTCATTTATTTGTTTGAGATCCTGAGGAATCCCAATGAGCTTTTCCAAGGCCCTCCCTGACTGCAGTATCAAATAGTTTTTACAGAGCTGGTTTGCTTATCCCAGCATCTGACCCTCCTCTTTTCACAGCACGGGCTTGGGACCGGCCACGGCAGAGTTAAAAAAATGTTGAAAACATTATTTATTCATTTATTTGTTTGAGATCCTGAGGAATCCCAATGAGCTTTTCCAAGGCCCTCCCTGACCGCAGTAGCAAATAGTTTTTAAAGAGCTGGTTTGCTTGTCCCAGCATCTGACCCTCCTCTTTTCACAGCACGGGCTTGGGACCGGCCATGGCAGAGTTAAAAAAATGTTGAAAACATTATTTATTTATTTATTCATTTATTTGTTTGAGATCCTGAGGAATCCCAATGAGCTTTTCCAAGGCCCTCCCTGACTGCAGTATCAAATAGTTTTTACAGAGCTGGTTTGCTTATCCCAGCATCTGACCCTCCTCTTTTCACAGCACGGGCTTGGGACCGGCCACGGCAGAGTTTAAAAAATGTTGAAAACATTATTTATTAATTTATTTGTTTGAGATCCTGAGGAATCCCAATGAGCTTTTCCAAGGCCCTCCCTGACTGCAGTATCAAATAGTTTTTACAGAGCTGGTTTGCTTGTCCCAGCATCTGACCCTCCTCTTTTCACAGCACGGGCTTGGGACCAGCCACGGCAGAGTTAAAAAAATGTTGAAAACATTATTTATTTATTTATTTATTTATTTGTTTGAGATCCTGAGGAATCCCAATGAGCTTTTCCAAGGCCCTCCCTGACTGCAGTATCAAATAGTTTTTACAGAGCTGGTTTGCTTATCCCAGCATCTGACCCTCCTCTTTTCACAGCACGGGCTTGGGACCGGCCACGGCAGAGTTTAAAAAATGTTGAAAACATTATTTATTTATTTAATAATTTATTTGTTTGAGATCCTGAGGAATCCCAATGAGCTTTTCCAAGGCCCTCCCTGACCGCAGTAGCAAATAGTTTTTACAGAGCTGGTTTGCTTGTCCCAGCATCTGACCCTCCTCTTTTCACAGCACGGGCTTGGGACCGGCCACGGCAGAGTTAAAAAAATGTTGAAAACATTATTTATTTATTCATTTAATTGTTTGAGATCCTGAGGAATCCCAATGAGCTTTTCCAAGGCCCTCCCTGACCGCAGTAGCAAATCGTTTTTACAGAGCTGGTTTGCTTGTCCCAACATCTGACCCTCCTCTTTTCACAGCACGGGCTTGGGACCGGCCACGGCAGAGTTAAAAAATGTTGAAAACATTATTTATTTATTTATTCATTTATTTGTTTGAGATTCTGAGGAATCCCAATGAGCTTTTCCAAGGCCCTCCCTGACCGCAGTAGCAAATATTTTTTTTTACAGAGCTGGTTTGCTTGTCCCAGCATCTGACCCTCTTCTTTTCACAGCACGGGCTTGGGACCGGACACGGCAGAGTTAAAAAAATGTTGAAAACATTATTTATTTATTCATTTATTTGTTTGAGATCCTGAGGAATCCCAATGAGCTTTTCCAAGGCCCTCCCTGACCGCAGTAGCAAATAGTTTTTACAGAGCTGGTTTGCTTGTCCCAGCATCTGACCCTCCTCTATTCACAGCATGGGCTTGGGACCGGCCATGGCAGAGTTAAAAAATGTTGAAAACATTATTTATTTATTCATTTATTTGTTTGAGATCCTGAGGAATCCCAATGAGCTTTTCCAAGGCCCTCCCTGACCGCAGTAGCAAATAGTTTTTACAGAGCTGGTTTGCTTGTCCCAGTATCTGACCCTCCTCTTTTCACAGCACGGGCTTGGGACCGGCCACGGCAGAGTTAAAAAAATGTTGAAAACATTATTTATTTATTTATTCATTTATTTGTTTGAGATCCTGAGGAATCCCAATGAGCTTTTCCAAGGCCCTCCCTGACTGCAGTATCAAATAGTTTTTACAGAGCTGGTTTGCTTATCCCAGCATCTGACCCTCCTCTTTTCACAGCACGGGCTTGGGACCGGCCACGGCAGAGTTAAAAAAACGTTGAAAACATTATTTATTCATTTATTTGTTTGAGATCCTGAGGAATCCCAATGAGCTTTTCCAAGGCCCTCCCTGACCGCAGTAGCAAATAGTTTTTACAGAGCTGGTTTGCTTGTCCCAGCATCTGACCCTCCTCTTTTCACAGCACGGGCTTGGGACCGGCCATGGCAGAGTTAAAAAAATGTTGAAAACATTATTTATTTATTTATTCATTTATTTGTTTGAGATCCTGAGGAATCCCAATGAGCTTTTCCAAGGCCCTCCCTGACTGCAGTATCAAATAGTTTTTACAGAGCTGGTTTGCTTATCCCAGCATCTGACCCTCCTCTTTTCACAGCACGGGCTTGGGACCGGCCACGGCAGAGTTTAAAAAATGTTGAAAACATTATTTATTAATTTATTTGTTTGAGATCCTGAGGAATCCCAATGAGCTTTTCCAAGGCCCTCCCTGACTGCAGTATCAAATAGTTTTTACAGAGCTGGTTTGCTTGTCCCAGCATCTGACCCTCCTCTTTTCACAGCACGGGCTTGGGACCAGCCACGGCAGAGTTAAAAAAATGTTGAAAACATTATTTATTTATTTATTTGTTTGAGATCCTGAGGAATCCCAATGAGCTTTTCCAAGGCCCTCCCTGACTGCAGTATCAAATAGTTTTTACAGAGCTGGTTTGCTTATCCCAGCATCTGACCCTCCTCTTTTCACAGCACGGGCTTGGGACCGGCCACGGCAGAGTTAAAAAAATGTTGAAAACATTATTTATTTATTTAATAATTTATTTGTTTGAGATCCTGAGGAATCCCAATGAGCTTTTCCAAGGCCCTCCCTGACCGCAGTAGCAAATAGTTTTTACAGAGCTGGTTTGCTTGTCCCAGCATCTGACCCTCCTCTTTTCACAGCACGGGCTTGGGACCGGCCACGGCAGAGTTAAAAAATGTTGAAAACATTATTTATTTATTTATTCATTTATTTGTTTGAGATTCTGAGGAATCCCAATGAGCTTTTCCAAGGCCCTCCCTGACCGCAGTAGCAAATATTTTTTTTTACAGAGCTGGTTTGCTTGTCCCAGCATCTGACCCTCTTCTTTTCACAGCACGGGCTTGGGACCGGACACGGCAGAGTTAAAAAAATGTTGAAAACATTATTTATTTATTCATTTATTTGTTTGAGATCCTGAGGAATCCCAATGAGCTTTTCCAAGGCCCTCCCTGACCGCAGTAGCAAATCGTTTTTACAGAGCTGGTTTGCTTGTCCCAACATCTGACCCTCCTCTTTTCACAGCACGGGCTTGGGACCGGCCACGGCAGAGTTAAAAAATGTTGAAAACATTATTTATTTATTTATTCATTTATTTGTTTGAGATTCTGAGGAATCCCAATGAGCTTTTCCAAGGCCCTCCCTGACCGCAGTAGCAAATATTTTTTTTTACAGAGCTGGTTTGCTTGTCCCAGCATCTGACCCTCTTCTTTTCACAGCACGGGCTTGGGACCGGACACGGCAGAGTTAAAAAAATGTTGAAAACATTATTTATTTATTCATTTATTTGTTTGAGATCCTGAGGAATCCCAATGAGCTTTTCCAAGGCCCTCCCTGACTGCAGTAGCAAATAGTTTTTACAGAGCTGGTTTGCTTGTCCCAGCATCTGACCCTCCTCTTTTCACAGCACGGGCTTGGGACCGGCCACGGCAGAGTTAAAAAAATGTTGAAAACATTATTTATTTATTCATTTAATTGTTTGAGATCCTGAGGAATCCCAATGAGCTTTTCCAAGGCCCTCCCTGACCGCAGTAGCAAATAGTTTTTACAGAGCTGGTTTGCTTGTCCCAGCATCTGACCCTCCTCTATTCACAGCACGGGCTTGGGACCGGCCATGGCAGAGTTAAAAAATGTTGAAAACATTATTTATTTATTCATTTATTTGTTTGAGATCCTGAGGAATCCCAATGAGCTTTTCCAAGGCCCTCCCTGACCGCAGTAGCAAATAGTTTTTACAGAGCTGGTTTCCTTGTCCCAGCATCTGACCCTCCTCTTTTCACAGCACGGGCTTGGGACCGGCCACGGCAGAGTTAAAAAAATGTTGAAAACATTATTTATTTATTTAATAATTTATTTGTTTGAGATCCTGAGGAATCCCAATGAGCTTTTCCAAGGCCCTCCCTGACCGCAGTAGCAAATAGTTTTTACAGAGCTGGTTTGCTTGTCCCAGCATCTGACCCTCCTCTTTTCACAGCACGGGCTTGGGACCGGCCACGGCAGAGTTAAAAAAATGTTGAAAACATTATTTATTTATTCATTTAATTGTTTGAGATCCTGAGGAATCCCAATGAGCTTTTCCAAGGCCCTCCCTGACCGCAGTAGCAAATCGCTTTTACAGAGCTGGTTTGCTTGTCCCAACATCTGACCCTCCTCTTTTCACAGCACGGGCTTGGGACCGTCCACGGCAGAGTTTAAAAAATGTTGAAAACATTATTTATTTATTCATTTATTTGTTTGAGATCCTGAGGAATCCCAATGAGCTTTTCCAAGGCCCTCCCTGACCGTAGTAGCAAATAGTTTTTACAGAGCTGGTTTGCTTGTCCCAGCATCTGACCCTCCTCTTTTCACAGCACGGGCTTGGGACCGGCCACGGCAGAGTTAAAAAATGTTGAGAACATTATTTATTTATTTATTCATTTATTTGTTTGAGATCCTAAGGAATCCCTATGAGCTTTTTCAAGGCCCTCCCTGACCGCAGTAGCAAATAGTTTTTTTTACAGAGCTGGTTTGCTTGTCCCAGCATCTGACCCTCTTCTTTTCACAGCACGGGCTTGGGACCGGCCACGGCAGAGTTAAAAAAAATGTTGAAAACATTATTTATTCATTTATTTGTTTGAGATCCTGAGGAATCCCAATGAGCTTTTCCAAGGCCCTCCCTGACCGCAGTAGCAAATAGTTTTTACAGAGCTGGTTTGCTTGTCCCAGCATCTGACCCTCCTCTTTTCACAGCACGGGCTTGGGACCGGCCACGGCAGAGTTAAAAAAATGTTGAAAACATTATTTATTTATTTAATAATTTATTTGTTTGAGATCCTGAGGAATCCCAATGAGCTTTTCCAAGGCCCTCCCTGACCGCAGTAGCAAATAGTTTTTACAGAGCTGGTTTGCTTGTCCCAGCATCTGACCCTCCTCTTTTCACAGCACGGGCTTGGGACCGGCCACGGCAGAGTTAAAAAAATGTTGAAAACATTATTTATTTATTCATTTAATTGTTTGAGATCCTGAGGAATCCCAATGAGCTTTTCCAAGGCCCTCCCTGACCGCAGTAGCAAATCGCTTTTACAGAGCTGGTTTGCTTGTCCCAACATCTGACCCTCCTCTTTTCACAGCACGGGCTTGGGACCGTCCACGGCAGAGTTTAAAAAATGTTGAAAACATTATTTATTTATTCATTTATTTGTTTGAGATCCTGAGGAATCCCAATGAGCTTTTCCAAGGCCCTCCCTGACCGCAGTAGCAAATAGATTTTACAGAGCTGGTTTGCTTGTCCCAGCATCTGACCCTCCTCTTTTCACAGCACGGGCTTGGGACCGGCCACGGCAGAGTTAAAAAAATGTTGAAAACATTATTTATTTATTTGTTCATTTATTTGTTTGAGATCTTGAGGAATCCCAATGAGTTTTTCGAAGGCCCTCCCTGACCGCAGTAGAAAATAGTTTTTACAGAGCTGGTTTGCTTGTCCCAGCATCTGACCCTCCTCTTTTCACAGCACGGGCTTGGGACCGGCCACGGCAGAGTTAAAAAAATGTTGAAAACATTATTTATTTATTCATTTATTTGTTTGAGATCCTGAGGAATCCCAATGAGCTTTTCCAAGGCCCTCCCTGACCGCAGTAGCAAATAGATTTTACAGAGCTGGTTTGCTTGTCCCAGCATCTGACCCTCCTCTTTTCACAGCACGGGCTTGGGACCGACCACGGCAGAGTTAAAAAAAATGTTGAAAACATGATTTATTTATTCATTTATTTGTTTGAGATCATGAGGAATCCCAATGAGCTTTTCCAAGGCCCTCCCTGACTGCACTAGCAAATAGTTTTTACAGAGCTGGTTTGCTTGTCCCAGCATCTGACCCTCCTCTTTTCCCAGCACGGGCTTGGGACCAGCCACGGTAGAGTTAAAAAAATGTTGAAAACATTATTTATTTATTTATTCATTTATTTGTTTGAGATCCTGAGGAATCCCAATGAGCTTTTCCAAGGCCCTCCCTGACCGCAGTAGCAAATAGATTTTACAGAGCTGGTTTGCTTGTCCCAGCATCTGACCCTCCTCTTTTCACAGCACGGGCTTGGGACCGGCCACGGCAGAGTTAAAAAAATGTTGAAAACATTATTTATTTATTTGTTCATTTATTTGTTTGAGATCTTGAGGAATCCCAATGAGTTTTTCGAAGGCCCTCCCTGACCGCAGTAGAAAATAGTTTTTACAGAGCTGGTTTGCTTGTCCCAGCATCTGACCCTCCTCTTTTCACAGCACGGGCTTGGGACCGGCCACGGCAGAGTTAAAAAAATGTTGAAAACATTATATATTTATTCATTTATTTGTTTGAGATCCTGAGGAATCCCAATGAGCTTTTCCAAGGCCCTCCCTGACCGAAGTAGCAAATAGTTTTTACAGAGTTGGTTTGCTTGTCCCAGCATCTGACCCTCCTCTTTTCACAGCACGGGCTTGGGACCGACCACGGCAGAGTTAAAAAAAATGTTGAAAACATTATTTATTTATTTATTCATTTATTTGTTTGAGATCATGAGGAATCCCAATGAGCTTTTCCAAGGCCCTCCCTGACCGCAGTAGCAAATAGTTTTTTTTACAGAGCTGGTTTGCTTGTCCCAGCATCTGACCCTCTTCTTTTCACAGCACGGGCTTGGGACCGGCCACGGCAGAGTTAAAAAATGTTGAAAACATTATTTATTTATTTATTAATTTATTTGTTTGAGATCCTGAGGAATCCCAATGAGCTTTTCCAAGGCCCTCCCTGACCGCAGTAGCAAATAGTTTTTACAGAGCTGGTTTGCTTGTCCCAGCATCTGACCCTCCTCTTTTCACAGCACGGGCTTGGGACCGGCGACGGCAGAGTTAAAAAATGTTGAAAACTTTATTTATTTATTTGATTGAGATCCTGAGGAATCCCAATGAGCTTTTCCAAGGCCCTCCCTGACCGCAGTAGCAAATAGTTTTTACAGAGCTGGTTTGCTTGTCCCAGCATCTGACCCTCCTCTTTTCACAGCACGGGCTTGGGACCGGCCACGGCAGAGTTTAAAAAATGTTGAAAACATTATTTATTAATTTATTTGTTTGAGATCCTGAGGAATCCCAATGAGCTTTTCCAAGGCCCTCCCTGACTGCAGTATCAAATAGTTTTTACAGAGCTGGTTTGCTTGTCCCAGCATCTGACCCTCCTCTTTTCACAGCACGGGCTTGGGACCAGCCACGGCAGAGTTAAAAAAATGTTGAAAACATTATTTATTTATTTATTTATTTATTTGTTTGAGATCCTGAGGAATCCCAATGAGCTTTTCCAAGGCCCTCCCTGACTGCAGTATCAAATAGTTTTTACAGAGCTGGTTTGCTTATCCCAGCATCTGACCCTCCTCTTTTCACAGCACGGGCTTGGGACCGGCCACGGCAGAGTTTAAAAAATGTTGAAAACATTATTTATTTATTTAATAATTTATTTGTTTGAGATCCTGAGGAATCCCAATGAGCTTTTCCAAGGCCCTCCCTGACCGCAGTAGCAAATAGTTTTTACAGAGCTGGTTTGCTTGTCCCAGCATCTGACCCTCCTCTTTTCACAGCACGGGCTTGGGACCGGCCACGGCAGAGTTAAAAAAATGTTGAAAACATTATTTATTTATTCATTTAATTGTTTGAGATCCTGAGGAATCCCAATGAGCTTTTCCAAGGCCCTCCCTGACCGCAGTAGCAAATCGTTTTTACAGAGCTGGTTTGCTTGTCCCAACATCTGACCCTCCTCTTTTCACAGCACGGGCTTGGGACCGGCCACGGCAGAGTTAAAAAATGTTGAAAACATTATTTATTTATTTATTCATTTATTTGTTTGAGATTCTGAGGAATCCCAATGAGCTTTTCCAAGGCCCTCCCTGACCGCAGTAGCAAATATTTTTTTTTACAGAGCTGGTTTGCTTGTCCCAGCATCTGACCCTCTTCTTTTCACAGCACGGGCTTGGGACCGGACACGGCAGAGTTAAAAAAATGTTGAAAACATTATTTATTTATTCATTTATTTGTTTGAGATCCTGAGGAATCCCAATGAGCTTTTCCAAGGCCCTCCCTGACCGCAGTAGCAAATAGTTTTTACAGAGCTGGTTTGCTTGTCCCAGCATCTGACCCTCCTCTATTCACAGCATGGGCTTGGGACCGGCCATGGCAGAGTTAAAAAATGTTGAAAACATTATTTATTTATTCATTTATTTGTTTGAGATCCTGAGGAATCCCAATGAGCTTTTCCAAGGCCCTCCCTGACCGCAGTAGCAAATAGTTTTTACAGAGCTGGTTTGCTTGTCCCAGTATCTGACCCTCCTCTTTTCACAGCACGGGCTTGGGACCGGCCACGGCAGAGTTAAAAAAATGTTGAAAACATTATTTATTTATTTATTCATTTATTTGTTTGAGATCCTGAGGAATCCCAATGAGCTTTTCCAAGGCCCTCCCTGACTGCAGTATCAAATAGTTTTTACAGAGCTGGTTTGCTTATCCCAGCATCTGACCCTCCTCTTTTCACAGCACGGGCTTGGGACCGGCCACGGCAGAGTTAAAAAAACGTTGAAAACATTATTTATTCATTTATTTGTTTGAGATCCTGAGGAATCCCAATGAGCTTTTCCAAGGCCCTCCCTGACCGCAGTAGCAAATAGTTTTTACAGAGCTGGTTTGCTTGTCCCAGCATCTGACCCTCCTCTTTTCACAGCACGGGCTTGGGACCGGCCATGGCAGAGTTAAAAAAATGTTGAAAACATTATTTATTTATTTATTCATTTATTTGTTTGAGATCCTGAGGAATCCCAATGAGCTTTTCCAAGGCCCTCCCTGACTGCAGTATCAAATAGTTTTTACAGAGCTGGTTTGCTTATCCCAGCATCTGACCCTCCTCTTTTCACAGCACGGGCTTGGGACCGGCCACGGCAGAGTTTAAAAAATGTTGAAAACATTATTTATTAATTTATTTGTTTGAGATCCTGAGGAATCCCAATGAGCTTTTCCAAGGCCCTCCCTGACTGCAGTATCAAATAGTTTTTACAGAGCTGGTTTGCTTGTCCCAGCATCTGACCCTCCTCTTTTCACAGCACGGGCTTGGGACCAGCCACGGCAGAGTTAAAAAAATGTTGAAAACATTATTTATTTATTTATTTATTTATTTGTTTGAGATCCTGAGGAATCCCAATGAGCTTTTCCAAGGCCCTCCCTGACTGCAGTATCAAATAGTTTTTACAGAGCTGGTTTGCTTATCCCAGCATCTGACCCTCCTCTTTTCACAGCACGGGCTTGGGACCGGCCACGGCAGAGTTAAAAAAATGTTGAAAACATTATTTATTTATTTAATAATTTATTTGTTTGAGATCCTGAGGAATCCCAATGAGCTTTTCCAAGGCCCTCCCTGACCGCAGTAGCAAATAGTTTTTACAGAGCTGGTTTGCTTGTCCCAGCATCTGACCCTCCTCTTTTCACAGCACGGGCTTGGGACCGGCCACGGCAGAGTTAAAAAATGTTGAAAACATTATTTATTTATTTATTCATTTATTTGTTTGAGATTCTGAGGAATCCCAATGAGCTTTTCCAAGGCCCTCCCTGACCGCAGTAGCAAATATTTTTTTTTACAGAGCTGGTTTGCTTGTCCCAGCATCTGACCCTCTTCTTTTCACAGCACGGGCTTGGGACCGGACACGGCAGAGTTAAAAAAATGTTGAAAACATTATTTATTTATTCATTTATTTGTTTGAGATCCTGAGGAATCCCAATGAGCTTTTCCAAGGCCCTCCCTGACCGCAGTAGCAAATCGTTTTTACAGAGCTGGTTTGCTTGTCCCAACATCTGACCCTCCTCTTTTCACAGCACGGGCTTGGGACCGGCCACGGCAGAGTTAAAAAATGTTGAAAACATTATTTATTTATTTATTCATTTATTTGTTTGAGATTCTGAGGAATCCCAATGAGCTTTTCCAAGGCCCTCCCTGACCGCAGTAGCAAATATTTTTTTTTACAGAGCTGGTTTGCTTGTCCCAGCATCTGACCCTCTTCTTTTCACAGCACGGGCTTGGGACCGGACACGGCAGAGTTAAAAAAATGTTGAAAACATTATTTATTTATTCATTTATTTGTTTGAGATCCTGAGGAATCCCAATGAGCTTTTCCAAGGCCCTCCCTGACTGCAGTAGCAAATAGTTTTTACAGAGCTGGTTTGCTTGTCCCAGCATCTGACCCTCCTCTTTTCACAGCACGGGCTTGGGACCGGCCACGGCAGAGTTAAAAAAATGTTGAAAACATTATTTATTTATTCATTTAATTGTTTGAGATCCTGAGGAATCCCAATGAGCTTTTCCAAGGCCCTCCCTGACCGCAGTAGCAAATAGTTTTTACAGAGCTGGTTTGCTTGTCCCAGCATCTGACCCTCCTCTATTCACAGCACGGGCTTGGGACCGGCCATGGCAGAGTTAAAAAATGTTGAAAACATTATTTATTTATTCATTTATTTGTTTGAGATCCTGAGGAATCCCAATGAGCTTTTCCAAGGCCCTCCCTGACCGCAGTAGCAAATAGTTTTTACAGAGCTGGTTTCCTTGTCCCAGCATCTGACCCTCCTCTTTTCACAGCACGGGCTTGGGACCGGCCACGGCAGAGTTAAAAAAATGTTGAAAACATTATTTATTTATTTAATAATTTATTTGTTTGAGATCCTGAGGAATCCCAATGAGCTTTTCCAAGGCCCTCCCTGACCGCAGTAGCAAATAGTTTTTACAGAGCTGGTTTGCTTGTCCCAGCATCTGACCCTCCTCTTTTCACAGCACGGGCTTGGGACCGGCCACGGCAGAGTTAAAAAAATGTTGAAAACATTATTTATTTATTCATTTAATTGTTTGAGATCCTGAGGAATCCCAATGAGCTTTTCCAAGGCCCTCCCTGACCGCAGTAGCAAATCGCTTTTACAGAGCTGGTTTGCTTGTCCCAACATCTGACCCTCCTCTTTTCACAGCACGGGCTTGGGACCGTCCACGGCAGAGTTTAAAAAATGTTGAAAACATTATTTATTTATTCATTTATTTGTTTGAGATCCTGAGGAATCCCAATGAGCTTTTCCAAGGCCCTCCCTGACCGTAGTAGCAAATAGTTTTTACAGAGCTGGTTTGCTTGTCCCAGCATCTGACCCTCCTCTTTTCACAGCACGGGCTTGGGACCGGCCACGGCAGAGTTAAAAAATGTTGAGAACATTATTTATTTATTTATTCATTTATTTGTTTGAGATCCTAAGGAATCCCTATGAGCTTTTTCAAGGCCCTCCCTGACCGCAGTAGCAAATAGTTTTTTTTACAGAGCTGGTTTGCTTGTCCCAGCATCTGACCCTCTTCTTTTCACAGCACGGGCTTGGGACCGGCCACGGCAGAGTTAAAAAAAATGTTGAAAACATTATTTATTCATTTATTTGTTTGAGATCCTGAGGAATCCCAATGAGCTTTTCCAAGGCCCTCCCTGACCGCAGTAGCAAATAGTTTTTACAGAGCTGGTTTGCTTGTCCCAGCATCTGACCCTCCTCTTTTCACAGCACGGGCTTGGGACCGGCCACGGCAGAGTTAAAAAAATGTTGAAAACATTATTTATTTATTTAATAATTTATTTGTTTGAGATCCTGAGGAATCCCAATGAGCTTTTCCAAGGCCCTCCCTGACCGCAGTAGCAAATAGTTTTTACAGAGCTGGTTTGCTTGTCCCAGCATCTGACCCTCCTCTTTTCACAGCACGGGCTTGGGACCGGCCACGGCAGAGTTAAAAAAATGTTGAAAACATTATTTATTTATTCATTTAATTGTTTGAGATCCTGAGGAATCCCAATGAGCTTTTCCAAGGCCCTCCCTGACCGCAGTAGCAAATCGCTTTTACAGAGCTGGTTTGCTTGTCCCAACATCTGACCCTCCTCTTTTCACAGCACGGGCTTGGGACCGTCCACGGCAGAGTTTAAAAAATGTTGAAAACATTATTTATTTATTCATTTATTTGTTTGAGATCCTGAGGAATCCCAATGAGCTTTTCCAAGGCCCTCCCTGACCGCAGTAGCAAATAGATTTTACAGAGCTGGTTTGCTTGTCCCAGCATCTGACCCTCCTCTTTTCACAGCACGGGCTTGGGACCGGCCACGGCAGAGTTAAAAAAATGTTGAAAACATTATTTATTTATTTGTTCATTTATTTGTTTGAGATCTTGAGGAATCCCAATGAGTTTTTCGAAGGCCCTCCCTGACCGCAGTAGAAAATAGTTTTTACAGAGCTGGTTTGCTTGTCCCAGCATCTGACCCTCCTCTTTTCACAGCACGGGCTTGGGACCGGCCACGGCAGAGTTAAAAAAATGTTGAAAACATTATTTATTTATTCATTTATTTGTTTGAGATCCTGAGGAATCCCAATGAGCTTTTCCAAGGCCCTCCCTGACCGCAGTAGCAAATAGATTTTACAGAGCTGGTTTGCTTGTCCCAGCATCTGACCCTCCTCTTTTCACAGCACGGGCTTGGGACCGACCACGGCAGAGTTAAAAAAAATGTTGAAAACATGATTTATTTATTCATTTATTTGTTTGAGATCATGAGGAATCCCAATGAGCTTTTCCAAGGCCCTCCCTGACTGCACTAGCAAATAGTTTTTACAGAGCTGGTTTGCTTGTCCCAGCATCTGACCCTCCTCTTTTCCCAGCACGGGCTTGGGACCAGCCACGGTAGAGTTAAAAAAATGTTGAAAACATTATTTATTTATTTATTCATTTATTTGTTTGAGATCCTGAGGAATCCCAATGAGCTTTTCCAAGGCCCTCCCTGACCGCAGTAGCAAATAGATTTTACAGAGCTGGTTTGCTTGTCCCAGCATCTGACCCTCCTCTTTTCACAGCACGGGCTTGGGACCGGCCACGGCAGAGTTAAAAAAATGTTGAAAACATTATTTATTTATTTGTTCATTTATTTGTTTGAGATCTTGAGGAATCCCAATGAGTTTTTCGAAGGCCCTCCCTGACCGCAGTAGAAAATAGTTTTTACAGAGCTGGTTTGCTTGTCCCAGCATCTGACCCTCCTCTTTTCACAGCACGGGCTTGGGACCGGCCACGGCAGAGTTAAAAAAATGTTGAAAACATTATTTATTTATTCATTTATTTGTTTGAGATCCTGAGGAATCCCAATGAGCTTTTCCAAGGCCCTCCCTGACCGCAGTAGCAAATAGATTTTACAGAGCTGGTTTGCTTGTCCCAGCATCTGACCCTCCTCTTTTCACAGCACGGGCTTGGGACCGACCACGGCAGAGTTAAAAAAAATGTTGAAAACATGATTTATTTATTCATTTATTTGTTTGAGATCATGAGGAATCCCAATGAGCTTTTCCAAGGCCCTCCCTGACTGCACTAGCAAATAGTTTTTACAGAGCTGGTTTGCTTGTCCCAGCATCTGACCCTCCTCTTTTCCCAGCACGGGCTTGGGACCAGCCACGGTAGAGTTAAAAAAATGTTGAAAACATTATTTATTTATTTATTCATTTATTTGTTTGAGATCCTGAGGAATCCCAATGAGCTTTTCCAAGGCCCTCCCTGACCGCAGTAGCAAATAGATTTTACAGAGCTGGTTTGCTTGTCCCAGCATCTGACCCTCCTCTTTTCACAGCACGGGCTTGGGACCGGCCACGGCAGAGTTAAAAAAATGTTGAAAACATTATTTATTTATTTGTTCATTTATTTGTTTGAGATCTTGAGGAATCCCAATGAGTTTTTCGAAGGCCCTCCCTGACCGCAGTAGAAAATAGTTTTTACAGAGCTGGTTTGCTTGTCCCAGCATCTGACCCTCCTCTTTTCACAGCACGGGCTTGGGACCGGCCACGGCTGAGTTAAAAAAATGTTGAAAACATTATATATTTATTCATTTATTTGTTTGAGATCCTGAGGAATCCCAATGAGCTTTTCCAAGGCCCTCCCTGACCGAAGTAGCAAATAGTTTTTACAGAGTTGGTTTGCTTGTCCCAGCATCTGACCCTCCTCTTTTCACAGCACGGGCTTGGGACCGACCACGGCAGAGTTAAAAAAAATGTTGAAAACATTATTTATTTATTTATTCATTTATTTGTTTGAGATCATGAGGAATCCCAATGAGCTTTTCCAAGGCCCTCCCTGACCGCAGTAGCAAATAGTTTTTTTTACAGAGCTGGTTTGCTTGTCCCAGCATCTGACCCTCTTCTTTTCACAGCACGGGCTTGGGACCGGCCACGGCAGAGTTAAAAAATGTTGAAAACATTATTTATTTATTTATTAATTTATTTGTTTGAGATCCTGAGGAATCCCAATGAGCTTTTCCAAGGCCCTCCCTGACCGCAGTAGCAAATAGTTTTTACAGAGCTGGTTTGCTTGTCCCAGCATCTGACCCTCCTCTTTTCACAGCACGGGCTTGGGACCGGCGACGGCAGAGTTAAAAAATGTTGAAAACTTTATTTATTTATTTGATTGAGATCCTGAGGAATCCCAATGAGCTTTTCCAAGGCCCTCCCTGACCGCAGTAGCAAATAGTTTTTACAGAGCTGGTTTGCTTGTCCCAGCATCTGACCCTCCTCTTTTCACAGCACGGGCTTGGGACCGGCGACGGCAGAGTTAAAAAATGTTGAAAACATTATTTATTTATTTGATTGAGATCCTGAGGAATCCCAATGAGCTTTTCCAAGGCACTCCCTGACCACAGTAGAAAATAGTTTTTACAGAGCTAGTTTGCTTGTCCCAGCATCTGACCCTCCTCTTTTCACAGCACGGGCTTGGGACCGGCCACGGCAGAGTTAAAAAAATGTTGAAAACATTATTTATTTATTCATTTATTTGTTTGAGATCCTGAGGAATCCCAATGAGCTTTTCCAAGGCCCTCCCCGACCGCAGTAGCAAATAGTTTTTACAGAGCTGGTTTGCTTGTCCCAACATCTGACCCTCCTCTTTTCACAGCACGGGCTTGGGACCGGCCACGGCAGAGTTAAAAAATGTTGAAAACATTATTTATTTATTCATTTATTTGTTTGAGATTCTGAGGAATCCCAATGAGCTTTTCCAAGGCCCTCCCTTACCGCAGTAGCAAATATTTTTTTACAGAGCTGGTTTGCTTGTCCCAGCATCTGACCCCCTTCTTTTCACAGCACGGGCTTTGGACCGGCCACGGCAGAGTTAAAAAAATGTTGAAAACCTTATTTATTTATTCATTTATTTCTTTGAGATCCTGAGGAATCCCAATGAGCTTTTCCAAGGCCCTCCCTGACCGCAGTAGCAAATAGTTTTTACAGAGCTGGTTTGCTTGTCCCAGCATCTGACCCTCCTCTGTTCACAGCACGGGCTTGGGACCGACCACGGCAGAGTTAAAAAAAATGTTGAAAACATTATTTATTTATTCATTTATTTGTTTGAGATCATGAGGAATCCCAATGAGCTTTTCCAAGGCCCTCCCTGACCGCAGTAGCAAATCATTTTTACAGAGCTGGTTTGCTTGTCCCAGCATCTGACCCTCTTCTTTTCACAGCACGGGCTTGGGACCGGCCATGGCAGAGTTAAAAAATGTTGAAAACATTATTTATTTATTCATTTATTTGTTTGAGATCCTGAGGAATCCCAATGAGCTTTTCCAAGGCCCTCCCTGACCGCAGTAGCAAATAGTTTTTACAGAGCTGGTTTCCTTGTCCCAGCATCTGACCCTCCTCTTTTCACAGCACGGGCTTGGGACCGGCCACGGCAGAGTTAAAAATGTTGAAAACATTATTTATTTATTTATTCATTTATTTGTTTGAGATCCTGAGGAATCCCAATGAGCTTTTCCAAGGCCCTCCCTGACTGCACTAGCAAATAGTTTTTACAGAGCTGGTTTGCTTGTCCCAGCATCTGACCCTCCTCTTTTCACAGCACGGGCTTGGGACCGGCCACGGCAGAGTTAAAAAATGTTGAAAACATTATTTATTTATTTATTAATTTATTTGTTTGAGATCCTGAGGAATCCCAATGAGCTTTTCCAAGGCCCTCCCTGACCGCAGTAGCAAATAGTTTTTACAGAGCTGGTTTGCTTGTCCCAGCATCTGACCCTCCTCTTTTCACAGCACGGGCTTGGGACCGGCCATGGCAGAGTTAAAAAAATGTTGAAAACATTATTTATTTATTCATTTATTTGTTTGAGATCCTGAGGAATCCCAATGAGCTTTTCCAAGGCCCTCCCTGACCGCAGTAGCAAATAGTTTTTACAGAGCTGGTTTGCTTGTCCCAGCATCTGACCCTCCTCTTTTCACAGCACGGGCTTGGGACTGGCCACGGCAGAGTTAAAAAAATGTTGAAAACATTATTTATTTAATAATTTATTTGTTTGAGATCCTGAGGAATCCCAATGAGCTTTTCCAAGGCCCTCCCTGACCGCAGTAGCAAATAGTTTTTACAGAGCTGGTTTGCTTGTCCCAGCATCTAACCCTCCTCTTTTCACAGCACGGGCTTGAGACCGGCCACGGCAGAGTTAAAAAAATGTTGAAAACATTATTTATTTATTCATTTAATTGTTTGAGATCCTGAGGAATCCCAATGAGCTTTTCCAAGGCCCTCCCTGACCGCAGTAGCAAATAGTTTTTACAGAGCTGGTTTGCTTGTCCCAACATCTGACCCTCCTCTTTTCACAGCACGGGCTTGGGACCGGCCACGGCAGAGTTAAAAAATGTTGAAAACATTATTTATTTATTTATTCATTTATTTGTTTGAGATCCTGAGGAATCCCAATGAGCTTTTCCAAGGCCCTCCCTGACCGCAGTAGCAAATAGTTTTTACAGAGCTGGTTTGCTTGTCCCAACATCTGACCCTCCTCTTTTCACAGCACGGGCTTGGGACCGGCCACGGCAGAGTTAAAAAATGTTGAAAACATTATTTATTTATTTATTCATTTATTTGTTTGAGATTCTGAGGAATCCCAATGAGCTTTTCCAAGGCCCTCCCTGACCGCAGTAGCAAATAGTTTTTTTTACAGAGCTGGTTTGCTTGTCCCAGCATCTGACCCTCCTCTTTTCACAGCACGGGCTTGGGACCGGCCACGGCAGAGTTAAAAAAATGTTGAAAACATTATTTATTTATTTATTCATTTATTTGTTTGAGATCCTGAGGAATCCCAATGAGCTTTTCCAAGGCCCTCCCTGACTGCAGTATCAAATAGTTTTTACAGAGCTGGTTTGCTTATCCCAGCATCTGACCCTCCTCTTTTCACAGCACGGGCTTGGAACCGGCCACGGCAGAGTTAAAAAAATGTTGAAAACATTATTTATTCATTTATTTGTTTGAGATCCTGAGGAATCCCAATGAGCTTTTCCAAGGCCCTCCCTGACCGCAGTAGCAAATAGTTTTTACAGAGCTGGTTTGCTTGTCCCAGCATCTGACCCTCCTCTATTCACAGCACGGGCTTGGGACCGGCCATGGCAGAGTTAAAAAATGTTGAAAACATTATTTATTTATTCATTTATTTGTTTGAGATCCTGAGGAATCCCAATGAGCTTTTCCAAGGCCCTCCCTGACCGCAGTAGCAAATAGTTTTTACAGAGCTGGTTTGCTTGTCCCAGTATCTGACCCTCCTCTTTTCACAGCACGGGCTTGGGACCGGCCACGGCAGAGTTAAAAAAATGTTGAAAACATTATTTATTTATTTATTCATTTATTTGTTTGAGATCCTGAGGAATCCCAATGAGCTTTTCCAAGGCCCTCCCTGACTGCAGTATCAAATAGTTTTTACAGAGCTGGTTTGCTTATCCCAGCATCTGACCCTCCTCTTTTCACAGCACGGGCTTGGGACCGGCCACGGCAGAGTTAAAAAAATGTTGAAAACATTATTTATTCATTTATTTGTTTGAGATCCTGAGGAATCCCAATGAGCTTTTCCAAGGCCCTCCCTGACCGCAGTAGCAAATAGTTTTTAAAGAGCTGGTTTGCTTGTCCCAGCATCTGACCCTCCTCTTTTCACAGCACGGGCTTGGGACCGGCCATGGCAGAGTTAAAAAAATGTTGAAAACATTATTTATTTATTTATTCATTTATTTGTTTGAGATCCTGAGGAATCCCAATGAGCTTTTCCAAGGCCCTCCCTGACTGCAGTATCAAATAGTTTTTACAGAGCTGGTTTGCTTATCCCAGCATCTGACCCTCCTCTTTTCACAGCACGGGCTTGGGACCGGCCACGGCAGAGTTTAAAAAATGTTGAAAACATTATTTATTAATTTATTTGTTTGAGATCCTGAGGAATCCCAATGAGCTTTTCCAAGGCCCTCCCTGACTGCAGTATCAAATAGTTTTTACAGAGCTGGTTTGCTTGTCCCAGCATCTGACCCTCCTCTTTTCACAGCACGGGCTTGGGACCAGCCACGGCAGAGTTAAAAAAATGTTGAAAACATTATTTATTTATTTATTTATTTATTTGTTTGAGATCCTGAGGAATCCCAATGAGCTTTTCCAAGGCCCTCCCTGACTGCAGTATCAAATAGTTTTTACAGAGCTGGTTTGCTTATCCCAGCATCTGACCCTCCTCTTTTCACAGCACGGGCTTGGGACCGGCCACGGCAGAGTTTAAAAAATGTTGAAAACATTATTTATTTATTTAATAATTTATTTGTTTGAGATCCTGAGGAATCCCAATGAGCTTTTCCAAGGCCCTCCCTGACCGCAGTAGCAAATAGTTTTTACAGAGCTGGTTTGCTTGTCCCAGCATCTGACCCTCCTCTTTTCACAGCACGGGCTTGGGACCGGCCACGGCAGAGTTAAAAAAATGTTGAAAACATTATTTATTTATTCATTTAATTGTTTGAGATCCTGAGGAATCCCAATGAGCTTTTCCAAGGCCCTCCCTGACCGCAGTAGCAAATCGTTTTTACAGAGCTGGTTTGCTTGTCCCAACATCTGACCCTCCTCTTTTCACAGCACGGGCTTGGGACCGGCCACGGCAGAGTTAAAAAATGTTGAAAACATTATTTATTTATTTATTCATTTATTTGTTTGAGATTCTGAGGAATCCCAATGAGCTTTTCCAAGGCCCTCCCTGACCGCAGTAGCAAATATTTTTTTTTACAGAGCTGGTTTGCTTGTCCCAGCATCTGACCCTCTTCTTTTCACAGCACGGGCTTGGGACCGGACACGGCAGAGTTAAAAAAATGTTGAAAACATTATTTATTTATTCATTTATTTGTTTGAGATCCTGAGGAATCCCAATGAGCTTTTCCAAGGCCCTCCCTGACCGCAGTAGCAAATAGTTTTTACAGAGCTGGTTTGCTTGTCCCAGCATCTGACCCTCCTCTATTCACAGCATGGGCTTGGGACCGGCCATGGCAGAGTTAAAAAATGTTGAAAACATTATTTATTTATTCATTTATTTGTTTGAGATCCTGAGGAATCCCAATGAGCTTTTCCAAGGCCCTCCCTGACCGCAGTAGCAAATAGTTTTTACAGAGCTGGTTTGCTTGTCCCAGTATCTGACCCTCCTCTTTTCACAGCACGGGCTTGGGACCGGCCACGGCAGAGTTAAAAAAATGTTGAAAACATTATTTATTTATTTATTCATTTATTTGTTTGAGATCCTGAGGAATCCCAATGAGCTTTTCCAAGGCCCTCCCTGACTGCAGTATCAAATAGTTTTTACAGAGCTGGTTTGCTTATCCCAGCATCTGACCCTCCTCTTTTCACAGCACGGGCTTGGGACCGGCCACGGCAGAGTTAAAAAAACGTTGAAAACATTATTTATTCATTTATTTGTTTGAGATCCTGAGGAATCCCAATGAGCTTTTCCAAGGCCCTCCCTGACCGCAGTAGCAAATAGTTTTTACAGAGCTGGTTTGCTTGTCCCAGCATCTGACCCTCCTCTTTTCACAGCACGGGCTTGGGACCGGCCATGGCAGAGTTAAAAAAATGTTGAAAACATTATTTATTTATTTATTCATTTATTTGTTTGAGATCCTGAGGAATCCCAATGAGCTTTTCCAAGGCCCTCCCTGACTGCAGTATCAAATAGTTTTTACAGAGCTGGTTTGCTTATCCCAGCATCTGACCCTCCTCTTTTCACAGCACGGGCTTGGGACCGGCCACGGCAGAGTTTAAAAAATGTTGAAAACATTATTTATTAATTTATTTGTTTGAGATCCTGAGGAATCCCAATGAGCTTTTCCAAGGCCCTCCCTGACTGCAGTATCAAATAGTTTTTACAGAGCTGGTTTGCTTGTCCCAGCATCTGACCTTCCTCTTTTCACAGCACGGGCTTGGGACCAGCCACGGCAGAGTTAAAAAAATGTTGAAAACATTATTTATTTATTTATTTATTTATTTGTTTGAGATCCTGAGGAATCCCAATGAGCTTTTCCAAGGCCCTCCCTGACTGCAGTATCAAATAGTTTTTACAGAGCTGGTTTGCTTATCCCAGCATCTGACCCTCCTCTTTTCACAGCACGGGCTTGGGACCGGCCACGGCAGAGTTAAAAAAATGTTGAAAACATTATTTATTTATTTAATAATTTATTTGTTTGAGATCCTGAGGAATCCCAATGAGCTTTTCCAAGGCCCTCCCTGACCGCAGTAGCAAATAGTTTTTACAGAGCTGGTTTGCTTGTCCCAGCATCTGACCCTCCTCTTTTCACAGCACGGGCTTGGGACCGGCCACGGCAGAGTTAAAAAATGTTGAAAACATTATTTATTTATTTATTCATTTATTTGTTTGAGATTCTGAGGAATCCCAATGAGCTTTTCCAAGGCCCTCCCTGACCGCAGTAGCAAATATTTTTTTTTACAGAGCTGGTTTGCTTGTCCCAGCATCTGACCCTCTTCTTTTCACAGCACGGGCTTGGGACCGGACACGGCAGAGTTAAAAAAATGTTGAAAACATTATTTATTTATTCATTTATTTGTTTGAGATCCTGAGGAATCCCAATGAGCTTTTCCAAGGCCCTCCCTGACCGCAGTAGCAAATCGTTTTTACAGAGCTGGTTTGCTTGTCCCAACATCTGACCCTCCTCTTTTCACAGCACGGGCTTGGGACCGGCCACGGCAGAGTTAAAAAATGTTGAAAACATTATTTATTTATTTATTCATTTATTTGTTTGAGATTCTGAGGAATCCCAATGAGCTTTTCCAAGGCCCTCCCTGACCGCAGTAGCAAATATTTTTTTTTACAGAGCTGGTTTGCTTGTCCCAGCATCTGACCCTCTTCTTTTCACAGCACGGGCTTGGGACCGGACACGGCAGAGTTAAAAAAATGTTGAAAACATTATTTATTTATTCATTTATTTGTTTGAGATCCTGAGGAATCCCAATGAGCTTTTCCAAGGCCCTCCCTGACTGCAGTAGCAAATAGTTTTTACAGAGCTGGTTTGCTTGTCCCAGCATCTGACCCTCCTCTTTTCACAGCACGGGCTTGGGACCGGCCACGGCAGAGTTAAAAAAATGTTGAAAACATTATTTATTTATTCATTTAATTGTTTGAGATCCTGAGGAATCCCAATGAGCTTTTCCAAGGCCCTCCCTGACCGCAGTAGCAAATAGTTTTTACAGAGCTGGTTTGCTTGTCCCAGCATCTGACCCTCCTCTATTCACAGCACGGGCTTGGGACCGGCCATGGCAGAGTTAAAAAATGTTGAAAACATTATTTATTTATTCATTTATTTGTTTGAGATCCTGAGGAATCCCAATGAGCTTTTCCAAGGCCCTCCCTGACCGCAGTAGCAAATAGTTTTTACAGAGCTGGTTTCCTTGTCCCAGCATCTGACCCTCCTCTTTTCACAGCACGGGCTTGGGACCGGCCACGGCAGAGTTAAAAAAATGTTGAAAACATTATTTATTTATTTAATAATTTATTTGTTTGAGATCCTGAGGAATCCCAATGAGCTTTTCCAAGGCCCTCCCTGACCGCAGTAGCAAATAGTTTTTACAGAGCTGGTTTGCTTGTCCCAGCATCTGACCCTCCTCTTTTCACAGCACGGGCTTGGGACCGGCCACGGCAGAGTTAAAAAAATGTTGAAAACATTATTTATTTATTCATTTAATTGTTTGAGATCCTGAGGAATCCCAATGAGCTTTTCCAAGGCCCTCCCTGACCGCAGTAGCAAATCGCTTTTACAGAGCTGGTTTGCTTGTCCCAACATCTGACCCTCCTCTTTTCACAGCACGGGCTTGGGACCGTCCACGGCAGAGTTTAAAAAATGTTGAAAACATTATTTATTTATTCATTTATTTGTTTGAGATCCTGAGGAATCCCAATGAGCTTTTCCAAGGCCCTCCCTGACCGTAGTAGCAAATAGTTTTTACAGAGCTGGTTTGCTTGTCCCAGCATCTGACCCTCCTCTTTTCACAGCACGGGCTTGGGACCGGCCACGGCAGAGTTAAAAAATGTTGAGAACATTATTTATTTATTTATTCATTTATTTGTTTGAGATCCTAAGGAATCCCTATGAGCTTTTTCAAGGCCCTCCCTGACCGCAGTAGCAAATAGTTTTTTTTACAGAGCTGGTTTGCTTGTCCCAGCATCTGACCCTCTTCTTTTCACAGCACGGGCTTGGGACCGGCCACGGCAGAGTTAAAAAAAATGTTGAAAACATTATTTATTCATTTATTTGTTTGAGATCCTGAGGAATCCCAATGAGCTTTTCCAAGGCCCTCCCTGACCGCAGTAGCAAATAGTTTTTACAGAGCTGGTTTGCTTGTCCCAGCATCTGACCCTCCTCTTTTCACAGCACGGGCTTGGGACCGGCCACGGCAGAGTTAAAAAAATGTTGAAAACATTATTTATTTATTTAATAATTTATTTGTTTGAGATCCTGAGGAATCCCAATGAGCTTTTCCAAGGCCCTCCCTGACCGCAGTAGCAAATAGTTTTTACAGAGCTGGTTTGCTTGTCCCAGCATCTGACCCTCCTCTTTTCACAGCACGGGCTTGGGACCGGCCACGGCAGAGTTAAAAAAATGTTGAAAACATTATTTATTTATTCATTTAATTGTTTGAGATCCTGAGGAATCCCAATGAGCTTTTCCAAGGCCCTCCCTGACCGCAGTAGCAAATCGCTTTTACAGAGCTGGTTTGCTTGTCCCAACATCTGACCCTCCTCTTTTCACAGCACGGGCTTGGGACCGTCCACGGCAGAGTTTAAAAAATGTTGAAAACATTATTTATTTATTCATTTATTTGTTTGAGATCCTGAGGAATCCCAATGAGCTTTTCCAAGGCCCTCCCTGACCGTAGTAGCAAATAGTTTTTACAGAGCTGGTTTGCTTGTCCCAGCATCTGACCCTCCTCTTTTCACAGCACGGGCTTGGGACTGGCCACGGCAGAGTTAAAAAATGTTGAGAACATTATTTATTTATTTATTCATTTATTTGTTTGAGATCCTAAGGAATCCCAATGAGCTTTTCCAAGGCCCTCCCTGACCGCAGTAGCAAATAGTTTTTTTTACAGAGCTGGTTTGCTTGTCCCAGCATCTGACCCTCTTCTTTTCACAGCACGGGCTTGGGACCGGCCACGGCAGAGTTAAAAAAAATGTTGAAAACATTATTTATTCATTTATTTGTTTGAGATCCTGAGGAATCCCAATGAGCTTTTCCAAGGCCCTCCCTGACCGCAGTAGCAAATAGTTTTTACAGAGCTGGTTTGCTTGTCCCAGCATCTGACCCTCCTCTATTCACAGCACGGGCTTGGGACCGGCCATGGCAGAGTTAAAAAATGTTGAAAACATTATTTATTTATTCATTTATTTGTTTGAGATCCTGAGGAATCCCAATGAGCTTTTCCAAGGCCCTCCCTGACCGCAGTAGCAAATAGTTTTTACAGAGCTGGTTTGCTTGTCCCAGCATCTGACCCTCCTCTATTCACAGCATGGGCTTGGGACCGGCCATGGCAGAGTTAAAAAATGTTGAAAACATTATTTATTTATTCATTTATTTGTTTGAGATCCTGAGGAATCCCAATGAGCTTTTCCAAGGCCCTCCCTGACCGCAGTAGCAAATAGTTTTTACAGAGCTGGTTTCCTTGTCCCAGCATCTGACCCTCCTCTTTTCACAGCACGGGCTTGGGACCGGCCACGGCAGAGTTAAAAAAATGTTGAAAACATTATTTATTTATTTAATAATTTATTTGTTTGAGATCCTGAGGAATCCCAATGAGCTTTTCCAAGGCCCTCCCTGACCGCAGTAGCAAATAGTTTTTACAGAGCTGGTTTGCTTGTCCCAGCATCTGACCCTCCTCTTTTCACAGCACGGGCTTGGGACCGGCCACGGCAGAGTTAAAAAAATGTTGAAAACATTATTTATTTATTCATTTAATTGTTTGAGATCCTGAGGAATCCCAATGAGCTTTTCCAAGGCCCTCCCTGACCGCAGTAGCAAATCGCTTTTACAGAGCTGGTTTGCTTGTCCCAACATCTGACCCTCCTCTTTTCACAGCACGGGCTTGGGACCGGCCACGGCAGAGTTAAAAAATGTTGAAAACATTATTTATTTATTTATTCATTTATTTGTTTGAGATTCTGAGGAATCCCAATGAGCTTTTCCAAGGCCCTCCCTGACCGCAGTAGCAAATAGTTTTTTTTACAGAGCTGGTTTGATTGTCCCAGCATCTGACCCTCTTCTTTTCACAGCACGGGCTTGGGACCGGACACGGCAGAGTTAAAAAAATGTTGAAAACATTATTTATTTATTCATTTATTTGTTTGAGATCCTGAGGAATCCCAATGAGCTTTTCCAAGGCCCTCCCTGACCGCAGTATCAAATAGTTTTTACAGAGCTGGTTTGCTTATCCCAGCATCTGACCCTCCTCTTTTCACAGCACGGGCTTGGGACCGGCCACGGCAGAGTTAAAAAAATGTTGAAAACATTATTTATTCATTTATTTGTTTGAGATCCTGAGGAATCCCAATGAGCTTTTCCAAGGCCCTCCCTGACCGCAGTAGCAAATAGTTTTTACAGAGCTGGTTTGCTTGTCCCAGCATCTGACCCTCCTCTATTCACAGCATGGGCTTGGGACCGGCCATGGCAGAGTTAAAAAATGTTGAAAACATTATTTATTTATTCATTTATTTGTTTGAGATCCTGAGGAATCCCAATGAGCTTTTCCAAGGCCCTCCCTGACCGCAGTAGCAAATAGTTTTTACAGAGCTGGTTTGCTTGTCCCAGTATCTGACCCTCCTCTTTTCACAGCACGGGCTTGGGACCGGCCACGGCAGAGTTAAAAAAATGTTGAAAACATTATTTATTCATTTATTTGTTTGAGATCCTGAGGAATCCCAATGAGCTTTTCCAAGGCCCTCCCTGACCGCAGTAGCAAATAGTTTTTACAGAGCTGGTTTGCTTGTCCCAGCATCTGACCCTCCTCTTTTCACAGCACGGGCTTGGGACCGGCCATGGCAGAGTTAAAAAAATGTTGAAAACATTATTTATTTATTTATTCATTTATTTGTTTGAGATCCTGAGGAATCCCAATGAGCTTTTCCAAGGCCCTCCCTGACTGCAGTATCAAATAGTTTTTACAGAGCTGGTTTGCTTATCCCAGCATCTGACCCTCCTCTTTTCACAGCACGGGCTTGGGACCGGCCACGGCAGAGTTTAAAAAATGTTGAAAACATTATTTATTCATTTATTTGTTTGAGATCCTGAGGAATCCCAATGAGCTTTTCCAAGGCCCTCCCTGACCGCAGTAGTAAATAGTTTTTACAGAGCTGGTTTCCTTGTCCCAGCATCTGACCCTCCTCTTTTCACAGCACGGGCTTGGGACCGGCCACGGCAGAGTTAAAAAAATGTTGAAAACATTATTTATTTATTCATTTAATTGTTTGAGATCCTGAGGAATCCCAATGAGCTTTTCCAAGGCCCTCCCTGACTGCAGTATCAAATAGTTTTTACAGAGCTGGTTTGCTTATCCCAGCATCTGACCCTCCTCTTTTCACAGCACGGGCTTGGGACCGGCCACGGCAGAGTTAAAGAAATGTTGAAAACATTATTTATTCATTTATTTGTTTGAGATCCTGAGGAATCCCAATGAGCTTTTCCAAGGCCCTCCCTGACCGCAGTAGCAAATAGTTTTTACAGAGCTGGTTTGCTTGTCCCAGCATCTGACCCTCCTCTTTTCACAGCACGGGCTTGGGACCGGACACGGCAGAGTTAAAAAAATGTTGAAAACATTATTTATTTATTCATTTATTTGTTTGAGATCCTGAGGAATCCCAATGAGCTTTTCCAAGGCCCTCCCTGACTGCAGTAGCAAATAGTTTTTACAGAGCTGGTTTGCTTGTCCCAGCATCTGACCCTCCTCTTTTCACAGCACGGGCTTGGGACCGGCCACGGCAGAGTTAAAAAAATGTTGAAAACATTATTTATTTATTTATTCATTTATTTGTTTGAGATCCTGAGGAATCCCAATGAGCTTTTCCAAGGCCCTCCCTGACTGCAGTATCAAATAGTTTTTACAGAGCTGGTTTGCTTATCCCAGCATCTGACCCTCCTCTTTTCACAGCACGGGCTTGGGACCGGCCACGGCAGAGTTAAAGAAATGTTGAAAACATTATTTATTCATTTATTTGTTTGAGATCCTGAGGAATCCCAATGAGCTTTTCCAAGGCCCTCCCTGACCGCAGTAGCAAATAGTTTTTACAGAGCTGGTTTGCTTGTCCCAGCATCTGACCCTCCTCTTTTCACAGCACGGGCTTGGGACCGGACACGGCAGAGTTAAAAAAATGTTGAAAACATTATTTATTTATTCATTTATTTGTTTGAGATCCTGAGGAATCCCAATGAGCTTTTCCAAGGCCCTCCCTGACTGCAGTAGCAAATAGTTTTTACAGAGCTGGTTTGCTTGTCCCAGCATCTGACCCTCCTCTTTTCACAGCACGGGCTTGGGACCGGCCATGGCAGAGTTAAAAAATGTTGAAAACATTATTTATTTATTCATTTATTTGTTTGAGATCCTGAGGAATCCCAATGAGCTTTTCCAAGGCCCTCCCTGACCGCAGTAGCAAATAGTTTTTACAGAGCTGGTTTGCTTGTCCCAGTATCTGACCCTCCTCTTTTCACAGCACAGGCTTGGGACCGGCCACGGCAGAGTTAAAAAAATGTTGAAAACATTATTTATTTATTTATTCATTTATTTGTTTGAGATCCTGAGGAATCCCAATGAGCTTTTCCAAGGCCCTCCCTGACTGCAGTATCAAATAGTTTTTACAGAGCTGGTTTGCTTATCCCAGCATCTGACCCTCCTCTTTTCACAGCACGGGCTTGGGACCGGCCACGGCAGAGTTAAAAAAATGTTGAAAACATTATTTATTCATTTATTTGTTTGAGATCCTGAGGAATCCCAATGAGCTTTTCCAAGGCCCTCCCTGACCACAGTAGCAAATAGTTTTTACAGAGCTGGTTTGCTTGTCCCAGCATCTGACCCTCCTCTTTTCACAGCACGGGCTTGGGACCGGCCATGGCAGAGTTAAAAAAATGTTGAAAACATTATTTATTTATTTATTCATTTATTTGTTTGAGATCCTGAGGAATCCCAATGAGCTTTTCCAAGGCCCTCCCTGACTGCAGTATCAAATAGTTTTTACAGAGCTGGTTTGCTTATCCCAGCATCTGACCCTCCTCTTTTCACAGCACGGGCTTGGGACCGGCCACGGCAGAGTTAAAAAAATGTTGAAAACATTATTTATTTATTCATTTATTTGTTTGAGATCCTGAGGAATCCCAATGAGCTTTTCCAAGGCCCTCCCTGACAGCAGTAGCAAATAGTTTTTACAGAGCTGGTTTGCTTGTCCCAGCATCTGACCCTCCTCTATTCACAGCACGGGCTTGGGACCGGCCATGGCAGAGTTAAAAAATGTTGAAAACATTTATTTATTTAACAATTTATTTGTTTGAGATCCTGAGGAATCCCAATGAGCTTTTCCAAGGCCCTCCAGGACCGCAGTAGCAAATAGTTTTTACAGAGCTGGTTTGCTTGTCCCAGCATCTGACCCTCCTCTATTCACAGCACGGGCTTGGGACCGGCCATGGCAGAGTTAAAAAATGTTGAAAACATTATTTATTTATTCATTTATTTGTTTGAGATCCTGAGGAATCCCAATGAGCTTTTCCAAGGCCCTCCCTGACCGCAGTAGCAAATAGATTTTACAGAGCTGGTTTGCTTGTCCCAGCATCTGACCCTCCTCTTTTCACAGCACGGGCTTGGGACCGACCACGGCAGAGTTAAAAAAAATGTTGAAAACATTATTTATTTATTCATTTATTTGTTTGAGATCATGAGGAATCCCAATGAGCTTTTCCAAGGCCCTCCCTGACTGCACTAGCAAATAGTTTTTACAGAGCTGGTTTGCTTGTCCCAGCATCTGACCCTCCTCTTTTCCCAGCACGGGCTTGGGACCAGCCACGGTAGAGTTAAAAAAATGTTGAAAACATTATTTATTTATTTATTCATTTATTTGTTTGAGATCCTGAGGAATCCCAATGAGCTTTTCCAAGGCCCTCCCTGACCGCAGTAGCAAATAGATTTTACAGAGCTGGTTTGCTTGTCCCAGCATCTGACCCTCCTCTTTTCACAGCACGGGCTTGGGACCGGCCACGGCAGAGTTAAAAAAATGTTGAAAACATTATTTATTTGAGATCCTGAGGAATCCCAATGAGCTTTTCCAAGGCCCTCCCTGACCGCAGTAGCAAATAGATTTTACAGAGCTGGTTTGCTTGTCCCAGCATCTGACCCTCCTCTTTTCACAGCACGGGCTTGGGACCGGCCACGGCAGAGTTAAAAAAATGTTGAAAACATTATTTATTTATTTGTTCATTTATTTGTTTGAGATCTTGAGGAATCCCAATGAGTTTTTCGAAGGCCCTCCCTGACCGCAGTAGAAAATAGTTTTTACAGAGCTGGTTTGCTTGTCCCAGCATCTGACCCTCCTCTTTTCACAGCACGGGCTTGGGACCGGCCACGGCAGAGTTAAAAAAATGTTGAAAACATTATTTATTTATTCATTTATTTGTTTGAGATCCTGAGGAATCCCAATGAGCTTTTCCAAGGCCCTCCCTGACCGAAGTAGCAAATAGTTTTTACAGAGTTGGTTTGCTTGTCCCAGCATCTGACCCTCCTCTTTTCACAGCACGGGCTTGGGACCGACCACGGCAGAGTTAAAAAAAATGTTGAAAACATTATTTATTTATTTATTCATTTATTTGTTTGAGATCATGAGGAATCCCAATGAGCTTTTCCAAGGCCCTCCCTGACCGCAGTAGCAAATAGTTTTTTTTACAGAGCTGGTTTGCTTGTCCCAGCATCTGACCCTCTTCTTTTAACAGCACGGGCTTGGGACCGGCCACGGCAGAGTTAAAAAAATGTTGAAAACATTATTTATTCATTTATTTGTTTGAGATCCTGAGGAATCCCAATGAGCTTTTCCAAGGCCCTCCCTGACCGCAGTAGCAAATAGTTTTTACAGAGCTGGTTTGCTTGTCCCAGCATCTGACCCTCCTCTTTTCACAGCACGGGCTTGGGACAGACCACGGCAGAGTTAAAAAAAATGTTGAAAACATTATTTATTTATTCATTTATTTGTTTGAGATCATGAGGAATCCCAATGAGCTTTTCCAAGGCCCTCCCTGACTGCAGTAGCAAATAGTTTTTTTTACAGAGCTGGTTTGCTTGTCTCAGCATCTGACCCTCCTCTTTTCACAGCACAGGCTTGGGACAGACCACGGCAGAGTTAAAAAAAATGTTGAAAACATTATTTATTTATTCATTTATTTGTTTGAGATCCTGAGGAATCCCAATGAGCTTTTCCAAGGCCCTCCCTGACCGAAGTAGCAAATAGTTTTTACAGAGTTGGTTTGCTTGTCCCAGCATCTGACCCTCCTCTTTTCACAGCACGGGCTTGGGACCGGCCACGGCAGAGTTAAAAAAATGTTGAAAACATTATTTATTCATTTATTTGTTTGAGATCCTGAGGAATCCCAATGAGCTTTTCCAAGGCCCTCCCTGACCGCAGTAGCAAATAGTTTTTACAGAGCTGGTTTGCTTGTCCCAGCATCTGACCCTCCTCTATTCACAGCACGGGCTTGGGACCGGCCATGGCAGAGTTAAAAAATGTTGAAAACATTATTTATTTATTCATTTATTTGTTTGAGATCCTGAGGAATCCCAATGAGCTTTTCCAAGGCCCTCCCTGACCGCAGTAGCAAATAGTTTTTACAGAGCTGGTTTCCTTGTCCCAGCATCTGACCCTCCTCTTTTCACAGCACGGGCTTGGGACCGGCCACGGCAGAGTTAAAAAAATGTTGAAAACATTATTTATTTATTTAATAATTTATTTGTTTGAGATCCTGAGGAATCCCAATGAGCTTTTCCAAGGCCCTCCCTGACCGCAGTAGCAAATAGTTTTTACAGAGCTGGTTTGCTTGTCCCAGCATCTGACCCTCCTCTTTTCACAGCACGGGCTTGGGACCGGCCACGGCAGAGTTAAAAAAATGTTGAAAACATTATTTATTTATTCATTTAATTGTTTGAGATCCTGAGGAATCCCAATGAGCTTTTCCAAGGCCCTCCCTGACCGCAGTAGCAAATCGCTTTTACAGAGCTGGTTTGCTTGTCCCAACATCTGACCCTCCTCTTTTCACAGCACGGGCTTGGGACCGGCCACGGCAGAGTTAAAAAATGTTGAAAACATTATTTATTTATTTATTCATTTATTTGTTTGAGATTCTGAGGAATCCCAATGAGCTTTTCCAAGGCCCTCCCTGACCGCAGTAGCAAATAGTTTTTTTTACAGAGCTGGTTTGCTTGTCCCAGCATCTGACCCTCTTCTTTTCACAGCACGGGCTTGGGACCGGACACGGCAGAGTTAAAAAAATGTTGAAAACATTATTTATTTATTCATTTATTTGTTTGAGATCCTGAGGAATCCCAATGAGCTTTTCCAAGGCCCTCCCTGACTGCAGTATCAAATAGTTTTTACAGAGCTGGTTTGCTTATCCCAGCATCTGACCCTCCTCTTTTCACAGCACGGGCTTGGGACCGGCCACGGCAGAGTTAAAAAAATGTTGAAAACATTATTTATTCATTTATTTGTTTGAGATCCTGAGGAATCCCAATGAGCTTTTCCAAGGCCCTCCCTGACCGCAGTAGCAAATAGTTTTTACAGAGCTGGTTTGCTTGTCCCAGCATCTGACCCTCCTCTATTCACAGCATGGGCTTGGGACCGGCCATGGCAGAGTTAAAAAATGTTGAAAACATTATTTATTTATTCATTTATTTGTTTGAGATCCTGAGGAATCCCAATGAGCTTTTCCAAGGCCCTCCCTGACCGCAGTAGCAAATAGTTTTTACAGAGCTGGTTTGCTTGTCCCAGTATCTGACCCTCCTCTTTTCACAGCACGGGCTTGGGACCGGCCACGGCAGAGTTAAAAAAATGTTGAAAACATTATTTATTTATTTATTCATTTATTTGTTTGAGATCCTGAGGAATCCCAATGAGCTTTTCCAAGGCCCTCCCTGACTGCAGTATCAAATAGTTTTTACAGAGCTGGTTTGCTTATCCCAGCATCTGACCCTCCTCTTTTCACAGCACGGGCTTGGGACCGGCCACGGCAGAGTTAAAAAAATGTTGAAAACATTATTTATTCATTTATTTGTTTGAGATCCTGAGGAATCCCAATGAGCTTTTCCAAGGCCCTCCCTGACCGCAGTAGCAAATAGTTTTTACAGAGCTGGTTTGCTTGTCCCAGCATCTGACCCTCCTCTTTTCACAGCACGGGCTTGGGACCGGCCATGGCAGAGTTAAAAAAATGTTGAAAACATTATTTATTTATTTATTCATTTATTTGTTTGAGATCCTGAGGAATCCCAATGAGCTTTTCCAAGGCCCTCCCTGACTGCAGTATCAAATAGTTTTTACAGAGCTGGTTTGCTTATCCCAGCATCTGACCCTCCTCTTTTCACAGCACGGGCTTGGGACCGGCCACGGCAGAGTTTAAAAAATGTTGAAAACATTATTTATTCATTTATTTGTTTGAGATCCTGAGGAATCCCAATGAGCTTTTCCAAGGCCCTCCCTGACCGCAGTAGCAAATAGTTTTTACAGAGCTGGTTTCCTTGTCCCAGCATCTGACCCTCCTCTTTTCACAGCACGGGCTTGGGACCGGCCACGGCAGAGTTAAAAAAATGTTGAAAACATTATTTATTTATTCATTTAATTGTTTGAGATCCTGAGGAATCCCAATGAGCTTTTCCAAGGCCCTCCCTGACCGCAGTAGCAAATCGTTTTTACAGAGCTGGTTTGCTTGTCCCAACATCTGACCCTCCTCTTTTCACAGCACGGGCTTGGGACCGGCCACGGCAGAGTTAAAAAATGTTGAAAACATTATTTATTTATTTATTCATTTATTTGTTTGAGATTCTGAGGAATCCCAATGAGCTTTTCCAAGGCCCTCCCTGACCGCAGTAGCAAATAGTTTTTTTTACAGAGCTGGTTTGCTTGTCCCAGCATCTGACCCTCTTCTTTTCACAGCACGGGCTTGGGACCGGACACGGCAGAGTTAAAAAAATGTTGAAAACATTATTTATTTATTCATTTATTTGTTTGAGATCCTGAGGAATCCCAATGAGCTTTTCCAAGGCCCTCCCTGACTGCAGTAGCAAATAGTTTTTACAGAGCTGGTTTGCTTGTCCCAGCATCTGACCCTCCTCTTTTCACAGCACGGGCTTGGGACCGGCCACGGCAGAGTTAAAAAAATGTTGAAAACATTATTTATTTATTTATTCATTTATTTGTTTGAGATCCTGAGGAATCCCAATGAGCTTTTCCAAGGCCCTCCCTGACTGCAGTATCAAATAGTTTTTACAGAGCTGGTTTGCTTATCCCAGCATCTGACCCTCCTCTTTTCACAGCACGGGCTTGGGACCGGCCACGGCAGAGTTAAAAAAATGTTGAAAACATTATTTATTCATTTATTTGTTTGAGATCCTGAGGAATCCCAATGAGCTTTTCCAAGGCCCTCCCTGACCGCAGTAGCAAATAGTTTTTACAGAGCTGGTTTGCTTGTCCCAGCATCTGACCCTCCTCTATTCACAGCACGGGCTTGGGACCGGCCATGGCAGAGTTAAAAAATGTTGAAAACATTATTTATTTATTCATTTATTTGTTTGAGATCCTGAGGAATCCCAATGAGCTTTTCCAAGGCCCTCCCTGACCGCAGTAGCAAATAGTTTTTACAGAGCTGGTTTGCTTGTCCCAGTATCTGACCTTCCTCTTTTCACAGCACAGGCTTGGGACCGGCCACGGCAGAGTTAAAAAAATGTTGAAAACATTATTTATTTATTTATTCATTTATTTGTTTGAGATCCTGAGGAATCCCAATGAGCTTTTCCAAGGCCCTCCCTGACTGCAGTATCAAATAGTTTTTACAGAGCTGGTTTGCTTATCCCAGCATCTGACCCTCCTCTTTTCACAGCACGGGCTTGGGACCGGCCACGGCAGAGTTAAAAAAATGTTGAAAACATTATTTATTCATTTATTTGTTTGAGATCCTGAGGAATCCCAATGAGCTTTTCCAAGGCCCTCCCTGACCGCAGTAGCAAATAGTTTTTACAGAGCTGGTTTGCTTGTCCCAGCATCTGACCCTCCTCTTTTCACAGCACGGGCTTGGGACCGGCCATGGCAGAGTTAAAAAAATGTTGAAAACATTATTTATTTATTTATTCATTTATTTGTTTGAGATCCTGAGGAATCCCAATGAGCTTTTCCAAGGCCCTCCCTGACTGCAGTATCAAATAGTTTTTACAGAGCTGGTTTGCTTATCCCAGCATCTGACCCTCCTCTTTTCACAGCACGGGCTTGGGACCGGCCACGGCAGAGTTAAAAAAATGTTGAAAACATTATTTATTTATTCATTTATTTGTTTGAGATCCTGAGGAATCCCAATGAGCTTTTCCAAGGCCCTCCCTGACTGCACTAGCAAATAGTTTTTACAGAGCTGGTTTGCTTGTCCCAGCATCTGACCCTCCTCTTTTCACAGCACGGGCTTGGGACCAGCCACGGTAGAGTTAAAAAAATGTTGAAAACATTATTTATTTATTTATTCATTTATTTGTTTGAGATCCTGAGGAATCCCAATGAGCTTTTCCAAGGCCCTCCCTGACCGCAGTAGCAAATAGATTTTACAGAGCTGGTTTGCTTGTCCCAGCATCTGACCCTCCTCTTTTCACAGCACGGGCTTGGGACCGACCACGGCAGAGTTAAAAAAAATGTTGAAAACATTATTTATTTATTCATTTATTTGTTTGAGATCATGAGGAATCCCAATGAGCTTTTCCAAGGCCCTCCCTGACTGCACTAGCAAATAGTTTTTACAGAGCTGGTTTGCTTGTCCCAGCATCTGACCCTCCTCTTTTCCCAGCACGGGCTTGGGACCAGCCACGGTAGAGTTAAAAAAATGTTGAAAACATTATTTATTTATTTATTCATTTATTTGTTTGAGATCCTGAGGAATCCCAATGAGCTTTTCCAAGGCCCTCCCTGACCGCAGTAGCAAATAGATTTTACAGAGCTGGTTTGCTTGTCCCAGCATCTGACCCTCCTCTTTTCACAGCACGGGCTTGGGACCGGCCACGGCAGAGTTAAAAAAATGTTGAAAACATTATTTCTTTGAGATCCTGAGGAATCCCAATGAGCTTTTCCAAGGCCCTCCCTGACCGCAGTAGCAAATAGATTTTACAGAGCTGGTTTGCTTGTCCCAGCATCTGACCCTCCTCTTTTCACAGCACGGGCTTGGGACCGGCCACGGCAGAGTTAAAAAAATGTTGAAAACATTATTTATTTATTTGTTCATTTATTTGTTTGAGATCTTGAGGAATCCCAATGAGTTTTTCGAAGGCCCTCCCTGACCGCAGTAGAAAATAGTTTTTACAGAGCTGGTTTGCTTGTCCCAGCATCTGACCCTCCTCTTTTCACAGCACGGGCTTGGGACCGGCCACGGCAGAGTTAAAAAAATGTTGAAAACATTATTTATTTATTCATTTATTTGTTTGAGATCCTGAGGAATCCCAATGAGCTTTTCCAAGGCCCTCCCTGACCGAAGTAGCAAATAGTTTTTACAGAGTTGGTTTGCTTGTCCCAGCATCTGACCCTCCTCTTTTCACAGCACGGGCTTGGGACCGACCACGGCAGAGTTAAAAAAAATGTTGAAAACATTATTTATTTATTTATTCATTTATTTGTTTGAGATCATGAGGAATCCCAATGAGCTTTTCCAAGGCCCTCCCTGACCGCAGTAGCAAATAGTTTTTTTTACAGAGCTGGTTTGCTTGTCCCAGCATCTGACCCTCTTCTTTTAACAGCACGGGCTTGGGACCGGCCACGGCAGAGTTAAAAAAATGTTGAAAACATTATTTATTCATTTATTTGTTTGAGATCCTGAGGAATCCCAATGAGCTTTTCCAAGGCCCTCCCTGACCGCAGTAGCAAATAGTTTTTACAGAGCTGGTTTGCTTGTCCCAGCATCTGACCCTCCTCTTTTCACAGAACGGGCTTGGGACAGACCACGGCAGAGTTAAAAAAAATGTTGAAAACATTATTTATTTATTCATTTATTTGTTTGAGATCATGAGGAATCCCAATGAGCTTTTCCAAGGCCCTCCCTGACTGCAGTAGCAAATAGTTTTTTTTACAGAGCTGGTTTGCTTGTCTCAGCATCTGACCCTCCTCTTTTCACAGCACGGGCTTGGGACAGACCACGGCAGAGTTAAAAAAAATGTTGAAAACATTATTTATTTATTCATTTATTTGTTTGAGATCCTGAGGAATCCCAATGAGCTTTTCCAAGGCCCTCCCTGAACAAAGTAGCAAATAGTTTTTACAGAGTTGGTTTGCTTGTCCCAGCATCTGACCCTCCTCTTTTCACAGCAGGGGCTTGGGACCGACCACGGCAGAGTTAAAAAAAATGTTGAAAACATTATTTATTTATTTATTCATTTATTTGTTTGAGATCATGAGGAATCCCAATGAGCTTTTCCAAGGCCCTCCCTGACCGCAGTAGCAAATAGTTTTTTTTACAGAGCTGGTTTGCTTGTCCCAGCATCTGACCCTCTTCTTTTAACAGCACAGGCTTGGGACCGGCCACGGCAGAGTTAAAAAAATGTTGAAAACATTATTTATTCATTTATTTGTTTGAGATCCTGAGGAATCCCAATGAGCTTTTCCAAGGCCCTCCCTGACCGCAGTAGCAAATAGTTTTTACAGAGCTGGTTTGCTTGTCCCAGCATCTGACCCTCCTCTTTTCACAGCACGGGCTTGGGACAGACCACGGCAGAGTTAAAAAAAATGTTGAAAACATTATTTATTTATTCATTTATTTGTTTGAGATCATGAGGAATCCCAATGAGCTTTTCCAAGGCCCTCCCTGACTGCACTAGCAAATAGTTTTTACAGAGCTGGTTTGCTTGTCCCAGCATCTGACCCTCCTCTTTTCACAGCACGGGCTTTGGACCGGCCACGGCAGAGTTAAAAAAATGTTGAAAACATTATTTATTTATTTATTCATTTATTTGTTTGAGATCCTGAGGAATCCCAATGAGCTTTTCCAAGGCCCTCCCTGACCGCAGTAGCAAATAGTTTTTTTTACAGAGCTGGTTTGCTTGTCCCAGCATCTGACCCTCTTCTTTTCACAGCACAGGCTTGGGACCGGCCACAGCAGAGTTAAAAAAATGTTGAAAACATTATTTATTTATTCATTTATTTGTTTGAGATCCTGAGGAATCCCAGTGAGCTTTTCCAAGGCCCTCCCTGACTGCAGTAGCAAATAGTTTTTACAGAACTGGTTTCCTTGTCCCAGCATCTGACCCTCCTCTTTTCACAGCACGGGCTTGGGACCGGCCACGGCAGAGTTAAAAAATGTTGAAAACATTATTTATTTATTTATTAATTTATTTGTTTGAGATCCTGAGGAATCCCAATGAGCTTTTCCAAGGCCCTCCCTGACCGCAGTAGCAAATAGTTTTTACAGAGCTGGTTTGCTTGTCCCAGCATCTGACCCTCCTCTTTTCACAGCACGGTTTTGGGACCGACCACGGCAGAGTTAAAAAAATGTTGAAAACATTATTTATTTATTCATTTATTTGTTTGAGATCATGAGGAATCCCAATGAGCTTTTCCAAGGCCCTCCCTGACCGCAGTAGCAAATAGTTTTTACAGAACTGGTTTCCTTGTCCCAGCATCTGACCCTCCTCTTTTCACAGCACGGGCTTGGGACCGGCCACGGCAGAGTTAAAAAATGTTGAAAACATTATTTATTTATTTATTAATTTATTTGTTTGAGATCCTGAGGAATCCCAATGAGCTTTTCCAAGGCCCTCCCTGACCGAAGTAGCAAATAGTTTTTACAGAGTTGGTTTGCTTGTCCCAGCATCTGACCCTCCTCTTTTCACAGCACGGGCTTGGGAAAGACCACGGCAGAGTTAAAAAAAATGTTGAAAACATTATTTATTTATTCATTTATTTGTTTGAGATCATGAGGAATCCCAATGAGCTTTTCCAAGGCCCTCCCTGACCGCAGTAGCAAATAGTTTTTACAGAGCTGGTTTGCTTGTCCCAGTATCTGACCCTCCTCTTTTCACAGCACGGGCTTGGGACCGGCCACGGCAGAGTTAAAAAAATGTTGAAAACATTATTTATTCATTTATTTGTTTGAGATCCTGAGGAATCCCAATGAGCTTTTCCAAGGCCCTCCCTGACCGCAGTAGCAAATAGTTTTTACAGAGCTGGTTTGCTTGTCCCAGCATCTGACCCTCCTCTTTTCACAGCACGGGCTTGGGACCGGCCATGGCAGAGTTAAAAAAATGTTGAAAACATTATTTATTTATTTATTCATTTATTTGTTTGAGATCCTGAGGAATCCCAATGAGCTTTTCCAAGGCCCTCCCTGACTGCAGTATCAAATAGTTTTTACAGAGCTGGTTTGCTTATCCCAGCATCTGACCCTCCTCTTTTCACAGCACGGGCTTGGGACCGGCCACGGCAGAGTTAAAAAAATGTTGAAAACATTATTTATTTATTCATTTATTTGTTTGAGATCCTGAGGAATCCCAATGAGCTTTTCCAAGGCCCTCCCTGACCGCAGTAGCAAATAGTTTTTACAGAGCTGGTTTGCTTGTCCCAGCATCTGACCCTCCTCTATTCACAGCACGGGCTTGGGACCGGCCATGGCAGAGTTAAAAAATGTTGAAAACATTTATTTATTTAACAATTTATTTGTTTGAGATCCTGAGGAATCTCAATGAGCTTTTCCAAGGCCCTCCAGGACCGCAGTAGCAAATAGTTTTTACAGAGCTGGTTTGCTTGTCCCAGCATCTGACCCTCCTCTTTTCACAGCACGGGCTTGGGACCGGCCACGGCAGAGTTAAAAAAATGTTGAAAACATTATTTATTTATTCATTTATTTGTTTGAGATCCTAAGGAATCCCAATGAGCTTTTCCAAGGCCCTCCCTGACCGCAGTAGCAAATAGTTTTTTTTACAGAGCTGGTTTGCTTGTCCCAGCATCTGACCCTCTTCTTTTCACAGCACGGGCTTGGGACCGGCCACGGCAGAGTTAAAAAAAATGTTGAAAACATTATTTATTTATTCATTTATTTGTTTGAGATCATGAGGAATCCCAATGAGCTTTTCCAAGGCCCTCCCTGACTGCACTAGTAAATAGTTTTTACAGAGCTGGTTTGCTTGTCCCAGCATCTGACCCTCCTCTTTTCACAGCACGGGCTTGGGACCAGCCACAGTAGAGTTAAAAAAATGTTGAAAACATTATTTATTTATTTATTCATTTATTTGTTTGAGATCCTGAGGAATCCCAATGAGCTTTTCCAAGGCCCTCCCTGACCGCAGTAGCAAATAGATTTTACAGAGCTGGTTTGCTTGTCCCAGCATCTGACCCTCCTCTTTTCACAGCACGGGCTTGGGACCGACCACGGCAGAGTTAAAAAAAATGTTGAAAACATTATTTATTTATTCATTTATTTGTTTGAGATCATGAGGAATCCCAATGAGCTTTTCCAAGGCCCTCCCTGACCGCAGTAGCAAATAGTTTTTTTTACAGAGCTGGTTTGCTTGTCCCAGCATCTGACCCTCTTCTTTTAACAGCACGGGCTTGGGACCGGCCACGGCAGAGTTAAAAAAATGTTGAAAACATTATTTATTCATTTATTTGTTTGAGATCCTGAGGAATCCCAATGAGCTTTTCCAAGGCCCTCCCTGACCGCAGTAGCAAATAGTTTTTACAGAGCTGGTTTGCTTGTCCCAGCATCTGACCCTCCTCTTTTCACAGCACATGCTTGGGACAGACCACAGCAGAGTTAAAAAAAATGTTGAAAACATTATTTATTTATTCATTTATTTGTTTGAGATCATGAGGAATCCCAATGAGCTTTTCCAAGGCCCTCCCTGACTGCACTAGCAAATAGTTTTTACAGAGCTGGTTTGCTTGTCCCAGCATCTGACCCTCCTCTTTTCACAGCACGGGCTTTGGACCGGCCACGGCAGAGTTAAAAAAATGTTGAAAACATTATTTATTTATTTATTCATTTATTTGTTTGAGATCCTGAGGAATCCCAATGAGCTTTTCCAAGGCCCTCCCTGACCGCAGTAGCAAATAGTTTTTTTTACAGAGCTGGTTTGCTTGTCCCAGCATCTGACCCTCTTCTTTTCACAGCACGGGCTTGGGACCGGCCACAGCAGAGTTAAAAAAATGTTGAAAACATTATTTATTTATTCATTTATTTGTTTGAGATCCTGAGGAATCCCAGTGAGCTTTTCCAAGGCCCTCTCTGACTGCCGTAGCAAATAGTTTTTACAGAACTGGTTTCCTTGTCCCAGCATCTGACCCTCCTCTTTTCACAGCACGGGCTTGGGACCGGCCACGGCAGAGTTAAAAAATGTTGAAAACATTATTTATTTATTTATTAATTTATTTGTTTGAGATCCTGAGGAATCCCAATGAGCTTTTCCAAGGCCCTCCCTGACCGCAGTAGCAAATAGTTTTTACAGAGCTGGTTTGCTTGTCCCAGCATCTGACCCTCCTCTTTTCACAGCACGGTTTTGGGACCGACCACGGCAGAGTTAAAAAAATGTTGAAAACATTATTTATTTATTCATTTATTTGTTTGAGATCATGAGGAATCCCAATGAGCTTTTCCAAGGCCCTCCCTGACCGCAGTAGCAAATAGTTTTTACAGAACTGGTTTCCTTGTCCCAGCATCTGACCCTCCTCTTTTCACAGCACGGGCTTGGGACCGGCCACGGCAGAGTTAAAAAATGTTGAAAACATTATTTATTTATTTATTAATGTATTTGTTTGAGATCCTGAGGAATCCCAATGAGCTTTTCCAAGGCCCTCCCTGACCGAAGTAGCAAATAGTTTTTACAGAGCTGGTTTGCTTGTCCCAGCATCTGACCCTCCTCTTTTCACAGCACGGGCTTGGGACAGACCACGGCAGAGTTAAAAAAAATGTTGAAAACATTATTTATTTATTCATTTATTTGTTTGAGATCATGAGGAATCCCAATGAGCTTTTCCAAGGCCCTCCCTGACCGCAGTAGCAAATAGTTTTTACAGAGCTGGTTTGCTTGTCCCAGTATCTGACCCTCCTCTTTTCACAGCACGGGCTTGGGACCGGCCACGGCAGAGTTAAAAAAATGTTGAAAACATTATTTATTTATTTATTCATTTATTTGTTTGAGATCCTGAGGAATCCCAATGAGCTTTTCCAAGGCCCTCCCTGACTGCAGTATCAAATAGTTTTTACAGAGCTGGTTTGCTTATCCCAGCATCTGACCCTCCTCTTTTCACAGCACGGGCTTGGGACCGGCCACGGCAGAGTTAAAAAAATGTTGAAAACATTATTTATTCATTTATTTGTTTGAGATCCTGAGGAATCCCAATGAGCTTTTCCAAGGCCCTCCCTGACCGCAGTAGCAAATAGTTTTTACAGAGCTGGTTTGCTTGTCCCAGCATCTGACCCTCCTCTTTTCACAGCACGGGCTTGGGACCGGCCATGGCAGAGTTAAAAAAATGTTGAAAACATTATTTATTTATTTATTCATTTATTTGTTTGAGATCCTGAGGAATCCCAATGAGCTTTTCCAAGGCCCTCCCTGACTGCAGTATCAAATAGTTTTTACAGAGCTGGTTTGCTTATCCCAGCATCTGACCCTCCTCTTTTCACAGCACGGGCTTGGGACCGGCCACGGCAGAGTTAAAAAAATGTTGAAAACATTATTTATTTATTCATTTATTTGTTTGAGATCCTGAGGAATCCCAATGAGCTTTTCCAAGGCCCTCCCTGACCGCAGTAGCAAATAGTTTTTACAGAGCTGGTTTGCTTGTCCCAGCATCTGACCCTCCTCTATTCACAGCACGGGCTTGGGACCGGCCATGGCAGAGTTAAAAAATGTTGAAAACATTTATTTATTTAACAATTTATTTGTTTGAGATCCTGAGGAATCCCAATGAGCTTTTCCAAGGCCCTCCAGGACCGCAGTAGCAAATAGTTTTTACAGAGCTGGTTTGCTTGTCCCAGCATCTGACCCTCCTCTTTTCACAGCACGGGCTTGGGACCGGCCACGGCAGAGTTAAAAAAATGTTGAAAACATTATTTATTTATTCATTTATTTGTTTGAGATCCTAAGGAATCCCAATGAGCTTTTCCAAGGCCCTCCCTGACCGCAGTAGCAAATTGTTTTTTTTACAGAGCTGGTTTGCTTGTCCCAGCATCTGACCCTCTTCTTTTCACAGCACGGGCTTGGGACCGGCCACGGCAGAGTTAAAAAAAATGTTGAAAACATTATTTATTTATTCATTTATTTGTTTGAGATCATGAGGAATCCCAATGAGCTTTTCCAAGGCCCTCCCTGACTGCACTAGTAAATAGTTTTTACAGAGCTGGTTTGCTTGTCCCAGCATCTGACCCTCCTCTTTTCACAGCACGGGCTTGGGACCAGCCACAGTAGAGTTAAAAAAATGTTGAAAACATTATTTATTTATTTATTCATTTATTTGTTTGAGATCCTGAGGAATCCCAATGAGCTTTTCCAAGGCCCTCCCTGACCGCAGTAGCAAATAGATTTTACAGAGCTGGTTTGCTTGTCCCAGCATCTGACCCTCCTCTTTTCACAGCACGGGCTTGGGACCGACCACGGCAGAGTTAAAAAAAATGTTGAAAACATTATTTATTTATTCATTTATTTGTTTGAGATCATGAGGAATCCCAATGAGCTTTTCCAAGGCCCTCCCTGACTGCACTAGCAAATAGTTTTTACAGAGCTGGTTTGCTTGTCCCAGCATCTGACCCTCCTCTTTTCCCAGCACGGGCTTGGGACCAGCCACGGTAGAGTTAAAAAAATGTTGAAAACATTATTTATTTATTTATTCATTTATTTGTTTGAGATCCTGAGGAATCCCAATGAGCTTTTCCAAGGCCCTCCCTGACCGCAGTAGCAAATAGATTTTACAGAGCTGGTTTGCTTGTCCCAGCATCTGACCCTCCTCTTTTCACAGCACGGGCTTGGGACCGGCCACGGCAGAGTTAAAAAAATGTTGAAAACATTATTTATTTGAGATCCTGAGGAATCCCAATGAGCTTTTCCAAGGCCCTCCCTGACCGCAGTAGCAAATAGATTTTACAGAGCTGGTTTGCTTGTCCCAGCATCTGACCCTCCTCTTTTCACAGCATGGGCTTGGGACCGGCCACGGCAGAGTTAAAAAAATGTTGAAAACATTATTTATTTATTTGTTCATTTATTTGTTTGAGATCTTGAGGAATCCCAATGAGTTTTTCGAAGGCCCTCCCTGACCGCAGTAGAAAATAGTTTTTACAGAGCTGGTTTGCTTGTCCCAGCATCTGACCCTCCTCTTTTCACAGCACGGGCTTGGGACCGGCCACGGCAGAGTTAAAAAAATGTTGAAAACATTATTTATTTATTCATTTATTTGTTTGAGATCCTGAGGAATCCCAATGAGCTTTTCCAAGGCCCTCCCTGACCGAAGTAGCAAATAGTTTTTACAGAGTTGGTTTGCTTTTCCCAGCATCTGACCCTCCTCTTTTCACAGCACGGGCTTGGGACCGACCACGGCAGAGTTAAAAAAAATGTTGAAAACATTATTTATTTATTCATTTATTTGTTTGAGATCATGAGGAATCCCAATGAGCTTTTCCAAGGCCCTCCCTGACCGCAGTAGCAAATAGTTTTTTTTACAGAGCTGGTTTGCTTGTCCCAGCATCTGACCCTCTTCTTTTAACAGCACGGGCTTGGGACCGGCCACGGCAGAGTTAAAAAAATGTTGAAAACATTATTTATTCATTTATTTGTTTGAGATCCTGAGGAATCCCAATGAGCTTTTCCAAGGCCCTCCCTGACCGCAGTAGCAAATAGTTTTTACAGAGCTGGTTTGCTTGTCCCAGCATCTGACCCTCCCCTTTTCACAGCACGGGCTTGGGACAGACCACGGCAGAGTTAAAAAAAATGTTGAAAACATTATTTATTTATTCATTTATTTGTTTGAGATCATGAGGAATCCCAATGAGCTTTTCCAAGGCCCTCCCTGACTGCAGTAGCAAATAGTTTTTTTTACAGAGCTGGTTTGCTTGTCTCAGCATCTGACCCTCCTCTTTTCACAGCACGGGCTTGGGACAGACCACGGCAGAGTTAAAAAAAATGTTGAAAACATTATTTATTTATTCATTCATTTGTTTGAGATCCTGAGGAATCCCAATGAGCTTTTCCAAGGCCCTCCCTGACCGAAGTAGCAAATAGTTTTTACAGAGTTGGTTTGCTTGTCCCAGCATCTGACCCTCCTCTTTTCACAGCACGGGCTTGGGACCGACCACGGCAGAGTTAAAAAAAATGTTGAAAACATTATTTATTTATTTATTCATTTATTTGTTTGAGATCATGAGGACTCCCAATGAGCTTTTCCAAGGCCCTCCCTGACCGCAGTAGCAAATAGTTTTTTTTACAGAGCTGGTTTGCTTGTCCCAGCATCTGACCCTCTTCTTTTAACAGCACGGGCTTGGGACCGGCCACGGCAGAGTTAAAAAAATGTTGAAAACATTATTTATTCATTTATTTGTTTGAGATCCTGAGGAATCCCAATGAGCTTTTCCAAGGCCCTCCCTGACCGCAGTAGCAAATAGTTTTTACAGAGCTGGTTTGCTTGTCCCAGCATCTGACCCTCCTCTTTTCACAGCACGGGCTTGGGACAGACCACGGCAGAGTTAAAAAAAATGTTGAAAACATTATTTATTTATTCATTTATTTGTTTGAGATCATGAGGAATCCCAATGAGCTTTTCCAAGGCCCTCCCTGACTGCACTAGCAAATAGTTTTTACAGAGCTGGTTTGCTTGTCCCAGCATCTGACCCTCCTCTTTTCACAGCACGGGCTTTGGACCGGCCACGGCAGAGTTTAAAAAATGTTGAAAACATTATTTATTTATTTATTCATTTATTTGTTTGAGATCCTGAGGAATCCCAATGAGCTTTTCCAAGGCCCTCCCTGACCGCAGTAGCAAATAGTTTTTTTTACAGAGCTGGTTTGCTTGTCCCAGCATCTGACCCTCTTCTTTTCACAGCACGGGCTTGGGACCGGCCACAGCAGAGTTAAAAAAATGTTGAAAACATTATTTATTTATTCATTTATTTGTTTGAGATCCTGAGGAATCCCAGTGAGCTTTTCCAAGGCCCTCCCTGACTGCAGTAGCAAATAGTTTTTACAGAACTGGTTTCCTTGTCCCAGCATCTGACCCTCCTCTTTTCACAGCACGGGCTTGGGGCCGGCCACGGCAGAGTTAAAAAATGTTGAAAACATTATTTATTTATTTATTAATTTATTTGTTTGAGATCCTGAGGAATCCCAATGAGCTTTTCCAAGGCCCTCCCTGACCGCAGTAGCAAATAGTTTTTACAGAGCTGGTTTGCTTGTCCCAGCATCTGACCCTCCTCTTTTCACAGCACGGTTTTGGGACCGACCACGGCAGAGTTAAAAAAATGTTGAAAACATTATTTATTTATTCATTTATTTGTTTGAGATCATGAGGAATCCCAATGAGCTTTTCCAAGGCCCTCCCTGACCGCAGTAGCAAATAGTTTTTACAGAACTGGTTTCCTTGTCCCAGCATCTGACCCTCCTCTTTTCACAGCACGGGCTTGGGACCGGCCACGGCAGAGTTAAAAAATGTTGAAAACATTATTTATTTATTTATTAATTTATTTGTTTGAGATCCTGAGGAATCCCAATGAGCTTTTCCAAGGCCCTCCCTGACCAAAGTAGCAAATAGTTTTTACAGAGTTGGTTTGCTTGTCCCAGCATCTGACCCTCCTCTTTTCACAGCACGGGCTTGGGACAGACCACGGCAGAGTTAAAAAAAATGTTGAAAACATTATTTATTTATTCATTTATTTGTTTGAGATCATGAGGAATCCCAATGAGCTTTTCCAAGGCCCTCCCTGACCGCAGTAGCAAATAGTTTTTACAGAGCTGGTTTGCTTGTCCCAGTATCTGACCCTCCTCTTTTCACAGCACGGGCTTGGGACCGGCCACGGCAGAGTTAAAAAAATGTTGAAAACATTATTTATTTATTTATTCATTTATTTGTTTGAGATCCTGAGGAATCCCAATGAGCTTTTCCAAGGCCCTCCCTGACTGCAGTATCAAATAGTTTTTACAGAGCTGGTTTGCTTATCCCAGCATCTGACCCTCCTCTTTTCACAGCACGGGCTTGGGACCGGCCACGGCAGAGTTAAAAAAATGTTGAAAACATTATTTATTCATTTATTTGTTTGAGATCCTGAGGAATCCCAATGAGCTTTTCCAAGGCCCTCCCTGACCGCAGTAGCAAATAGTTTTTACAGAGCTGGTTTGCTTGTCCCAGCATCTGACCCTCCTCTTTTCACAGCACGGGCTTGGGACCGGCCATGGCAGAGTTAAAAAAATGTTGAAAACATTATTTATTTATTTATTCATTTATTTGTTTGAGATCCTGAGGAATCCCAATGAGCTTTTCCAAGGCCCTCCCTGACTGCAGTATCAAATAGTTTTTACAGAGCTGGTTTGCTTATCCCAGCATCTGACCCTCCTCTTTTCACAGCACGGGCTTGGGACCGGCCACGGCAGAGTTAAAAAAATGTTGAAAACATTATTTATTTATTCATTTATTTGTTTGAGATCCTGAGGAATCCCAATGAGCTTTTCCAAGGCCCTCCCTGACCGCAGTAGCAAATAGTTTTTACAGAGCTGGTTTGCTTGTCCCAGCATCTGACCCTCCTCTATTCACAGCACGGGCTTGGGACCGGCCATGGCAGAGTTAAAAAATGTTGAAAACATTATTTATTTATTTAACAATTTATTTGTTTGAGATCCTGAGGAATACCAATGAGCTTTTCCAAGGCCCTCCAGGACCGCAGTAGCAAATAGTTTTTACAGAGCTGGTTTGCTTGTCCCAGCATCTGACCCTCCTCTTTTCACAGCACGGGCTTGGGACCGGCCACGGCAGAGTTAAAAAAATGTTGAAAACATTATTTATTTATTCATTTATTTGTTTGAGATCCTAAGGAATCCCAATGAGCTTTTCCAAGGCCCTCCCTGACCGCAGTAGCAAATAGTTTTTTTTACAGAGCTGGTTTGCTTGTCCCAGCATCTGACCCTCTTCTTTTCACAGCACGGGCTTGGGACCGGCCACGGCAGAGTTAAAAAAAATGTTGAAAACATTATTTATTTATTCATTTATTTGTTTGAGATCATGAGGAATCCCAATGAGCTTTTCCAAGGCCCTCCCTGACTGCACTAGCAAATAGTTTTTACAGAGCTGGTTTGCTTGTCCCAGCATCTGACCCTCCTCTTTTCACAGCACGGGCTTGGGACCAGCCACGGTAGAGTTAAAAAAATGTTGAAAACATTATTTATTTATTTATTCATTTATTTGTTTGAGATCCTGAGGAATCCCAATGAGCTTTTCCAAGGCCCTCCCTGACCGCAGTAGCAAATAGATTTTACAGAGCTGGTTTGCTTGTCCCAGCATCTGACCCTCCTCTTTTCACAGCACGGGCTTGGGACCGACCACGGCAGAGTTAAAAAAAATGTTGAAAACATTATTTATTTATTCATTTATTTGTTTGAGATCATGAGGAATCCCAATGAGCTTTTCCAAGGCCCTCCCTGACTGCACTAGCAAATAGTTTTTACAGAGCTGGTTTGCTTGTCCCAGCATCTGACCCTCCTCTTTTCCCAGCACGGGCTTGGGACCAGCCACGGTAGAGTTAAAAAAATGTTGAAAACATTATTTATTTATTTATTCATTTATTTGTTTGAGATCCTGAGGAATCCCAATGAGCTTTTCCAAGGCCCTCCCTGACCGCAGTAGCAAATAGATTTTACAGAGCTGGTTTGCTTGTCCCAGCATCTGACCCTCCTCTTTTCACAGCACGGGCTTGGGACCGGCCACGGCAGAGTTAAAAAAATGTTGAAAACATTATTTATTTGAGATCCTGAGGAATCCCAATGAGCTTTTCCAAGGCCCTCCCTGACCGCAGTAGCAAATAGATTTTACAGAGCTGGTTTGCTTGTCCCAGCATCTGACCCTCCTCTTTTCACAGCACGGGCTTGGGACCGGCCACGGCAGAGTTAAAAAAATGTTGAAAACATTATTTATTTATTTGTTCATTTATTTGTTTGAGATCTTGAGGAATCCCAATGAGTTTTTCGAAGGCCCTCCCTGACCGCAGTAGAAAATAGTTTTTACAGAGCTGGTTTGCTTGTCCCAGCATCTGACCCTCCTCTTTTCACAGCACAGGCTTGGGACCGGCCACGGCAGAGTTAAAAAAATGTTGAAAACATTATTTATTTATTCATTTATTTGTTTGAGATCCTGAGGAATCCCAATGAGCTTTTCCAAGGCCCTCCCTGACCGAAGTAGCAAATAGTTTTTACAGAGTTGGTTTGCTTGTCCCAGCATCTGACCCTCCTCTTTTCACAGCACGGGCTTGGGACCGACCACGGCAGAGTTAAAAAAAATGTTGAAAACATTATTTATTTATTTATTCATTTATTTGTTTAAAGATCATGAGGAATCCCAATGAGCTTTTCCAAGGCCCTCCCTGACCGCAGTAGCAAATAGTTTTTTTTACAGAGCTGGTTTGCTTGTCCCAGCATCTGACCCTCTTCTTTTAACAGCACGGGCTTGGGACCGGCCACGGCAGAGTTAAAAAAATGTTGAAAACATTATTTATTCATTTATTTGTTTGAGATCCTGAGGAATCCCAATGAGCTTTTCCAAGGCCCTCCCTGACCGCAGTAGCAAATAGTTTTTACAGAGCTGGTTTGCTTGTCCCAGCATCTGACCCTCCTCTTTTCACAGCACGGGCTTGGGACAGACCACGGCAGAGTTAAAAAAAATGTTGAAAACATTATTTATTTATTCATTTATTTGTTTGAGATCATGAGGAATCCCAATGAGCTTTTCCAAGGCCCTCCCTGACTGCACTAGCAAATAGTTTTTACAGAGCTGGTTTGCTTGTCCCAGCATCTGACCCTCCTCTTTTCACAGCACGGGCTTGGGACCGGCCACGGCAGAGTTAAAAAAATGTTGAAAACATTATTTATTTATTTATTCATTTATTTGTTTGAGATCCTGAGGAATCCCAATGAGCTTTTCCAAGGCCCTCCCTGACCGCAGTAGCAAATAGTTTTTTTTACAGAGCTGGTTTGCTTGTCCCAGCATCTGACCCTCTTCTTTTCACAGCACGGGCTTGGGACCGGCCACAGCAGAGTTAAAAAAATGTTGAAAACATTATTTATTTATTCATTTATTTGTTTGAGATCCTGAGGAATCCCAGTGAGCTTTTCCAAGGCCCTCCCTGACTGCAGTAGCAAATAGTTTTTACAGAACTGGTTTCCTTGTCCCAGCATCTGACCCTCCTCTTTTCACAGCACGGGCTTGGGACCGGCCACGGCAGAGTTAAAAAAATGTTGAAAACATTATTTATTTATTCATTTATTTGTTTGAGATCCTGAGGAATCCCAATGAGCTTTTCCAAGGCCCTCCCTGACCGAAGTAGCAAATAGTTTTTACAGAGTTGGTTTGCTTGTCCCAGCATCTGACCCTCCTCTTTTCACAGCACGGGCTTGGGACAGACCACGGCAGAGTTAAAAAAAATGTTGAAAACATTATTTATTTATTCATTTATTTGTTTGAGATCATGAGGAATCCCAATGAGCTTTTCCAAGGCCCTCCCTGACTGCACTAGCAAATAGTTTTTACAGAGCTGGTTTGCTTGTCCCAGCATCTGACCCTCCTCTTTTCACAGCACGGGCTTGGGACCGGCCACGGCAGAGTTAAAAAAATGTTGAAAACATTATTTATTTATTTATTCATTTATTTGTTTGAGATCCTGAGGAATCCCAATGAGCTTTTCCAAGGCCCTCCCTGACCGAAGTAGCAAATAGTTTTTTTTACAGAGCTGGTTTGCTTGTCCCAGCATCTGACCCTCTTCTTTTCACAGCACGGGCTTGGGACCGGCCACAGCAGAGTTAAAAAAATGTTGAAAACATTATTTATTTATTCATTTATTTGTTTGAGATCCTGAGGAATCCCAGTGAGCTTTTCCAAGGCCCTCCCTGACTGCAGTAGCAAATAGTTTTTACAGAACTGGTTTCCTTGTCCCAGCATCTGACCCTCCTCTTTTCACAGCACGGGCTTGGGACCGGCCACGGCAGAGTTAAAAAATGTTGAAAACATTATTTATTTATTTATTAATTTATTTGTTTGAGATCCTGAGGAATCCCAATGAGCTTTTCCAAGGCCCTCCCTGACCGCAGTAGCAAATAGTTTTTACAGAGCTGGTTTGCTTGTCCCAGCATCTGACCCTCCTCTTTTCACAGCACGGTTTTGGGACCGACCACGGCAGAGTTAAAAAAATGTTGAAAACATTATTTATTTATTTATTCATTTATTTGTTTGAGATCCTGAGGAATGCCAATGAGCTTTTCCAAGGCCCTCCCTGACCGCAGTAGCAAATAGATTTTACAGAGCTGGTTTGCTTGTCCCAGCATCTGACCCTCCTCTTTTCACAGCACAGGCTTGGGACCGACCACGGCAGAGTTAAAAAAAATATTGAAAACATTATTTATTTATTCATTTATTTGTTTGAGATCATGAGGAATCCCAATGAGCTTTTCCAAGGCCCTCCCTGACCGCAGTAGCAAATAGTTTTTACAGAACTGGTTTCCTTGTCCCAGCATCTGACCCTCCTCTTTTCACAGCACGGGCTTGGGACCGGCCACGGCAGAGTTAAAAAATGTTGAAAACATTATTTATTTATTTATTAATTTATTTGTTTGAGATCCTGAGGAATCCCAATGAGCTTTTCCAAGGCCCTCCCTGACCGCAGTAGCAAATAGTTTTTACAGAGCTGGTTTGCTTGTCCCAGCATCTGACCCTCCTCTTTTCACAGCACGGGCTTGGGACCGGCCACGGCAGAGTTAAAAAAATGTTGAAAACATTATTTATTCATTTATTTGTTTGAGATCCTGAGGAATCCCAAGGAGCTTTTCCAAGGCCCTCCCTGACCGAAGTAGCAAATAGTTTTTACAGAGTTGGTTTGCTTGTCCCAGCATCTGACCCTCCTCTTTTCACAGCACGGGCTTGGGACAGACCACGGCAGAGTTAAAAAAAATGTTGAAAACATTATTTATTTATTCATTTATTTGTTTGAGATCATGAGGAATCCCAATGAGCTTTTCCAAGGCCCTCCCTGACTGCACTAGCAAATAGTTTTTACAGAGCTGGTTTGCTTGTCCCAGCATCTGACCCTCCTCTTTTCACAGCACGGGCTTGGGACCGGCCACGGCAGAGTTAAAAAAATGTTGAAAACATTATTTATTTATTTATTCATTTATTTGTTTGAGATCCTGAGGAATCCCAATGAGCTTTTCCAAGGCCCTCCCTGACCGAAGTAGCAAATAGTTTTTTTTACAGAGCTGGTTTGCTTGTCCCAGCATCTGACCCTCTTCTTTTCACAGCACGGGCTTGGGACCGGCCACAGCAGAGTTAAAAAAATGTTGAAAACATTATTTATTTATTCATTTATTTGTTTGAGATCCTGAGGAATCCCAGTGAGCTTTTCCAAGGCCCTCCCTGACTGCAGTAGCAAATAGTTTTTACAGAACTGGTTTCCTTGTCCCAGCATCTGACCCTCCTCTTTTCACAGCACGGGCTTGGGACCGGCCACGGCAGAGTTAAAAAATGTTGAAAACATTATTTATTTATTTATTAATTTATTTGTTTGAGATCCTGAGGAATCCCAATGAGCTTTTCCAAGGCCCTCCCTGACCGCAGTAGCAAATAGTTTTTACAGAGCTGGTTTGCTTGTCCCAGCATCTGACCCTCCTCTTTTCACAGCACGGTTTTGGGACCGACCACGGCAGAGTTAAAAAAATGTTGAAAACATTATTTATTTATTTATTCATTTATTTGTTTGAGATCCTGAGGAATGCCAATGAGCTTTTCCAAGGCCCTCCCTGACCGCAGTAGCAAATAGATTTTACAGAGCTGGTTTGCTTGTCCCAGCATCTGACCCTCCTCTTTTCACAGCACAGGCTTGGGACCGACCACGGCAGAGTTAAAAAAAATATTGAAAACATTATTTATTTATTCATTTATTTGTTTGAGATCATGAGGAATCCCAATGAGCTTTTCCAAGGCCCTCCCTGACCGCAGTAGCAAATAGTTTTTACAGAACTGGTTTCCTTGTCCCAGCATCTGACCCTCCTCTTTTCACAGCACGGGCTTGGGACCGGCCACGGCAGAGTTAAAAAATGTTGAAAACATTATTTATTTATTTATTAATTTATTTGTTTGAGATCCTGAGGAATCCCAATGAGCTTTTCCAAGGCCCTCCCTGACCGCAGTAGCAAATAGTTTTTACAGAGCTGGTTTGCTTGTCCCAGCATCTGACCCTCCTCTTTTCACAGCACGGGCTTGGGACCGGCCACGGCAGAGTTAAAAAAATGTTGAAAACATTATTTATTCATTTATTTGTTTGAGATCCTGAGGAATCCCAAGGAGCTTTTCCAAGGCCCTCCCTGACCGCAGTAGCAAATAGTTTTTACAGAGCTGGTTTGCTTGTCCCAGCATCTGACCCTCCTCTATTCACAGCACGGGCTTGGGACCGGCCATGGCAGAGTTAAAAAATGTTGAAAACATTATTTATTTATTCATTTATTTGTTTGAGATCCTGAGGAATCCCAATGAGCTTTTCCAAGGCCCTCCCTGACCGCAGTAGCAAATAGTTTTTACAGAGCTGGTTTGCTTGTCCCAGCATCTGACCCTCCTCTTTTCACAGCACGGGCTTGGGACCGGCCACGGCAGAGTTAAAAAAATGTTGAAAACATTATTTATTTATTTATTTATTTATTTGTTTGAGATCCTGAGGAATCCCAATGAGCTTTTCCAAGGCCCTCCCTGACTGCAGTATCAAATAGTTTTTACAGAGCTGGTTTGCTTATCCCAGCATCTGACCCTCCTCTTTTCACAGCACGGGCTTGGGACCGGCCACGGCAGAGTTAAAAAAATGTTGAAAACATTATTTATTCATTTATTTGTTTGAGATCCTGAGGAATCCCAATGAGCTTTTCCAAGGCCCTCCCTGACCGCAGTAGCAAATAGTTTTTACAGAGCTGGTTTGCTTGTCCCAGCATCTGACCCTCCTCTTTTCAAAGCACGGGCTTGGGACCGGCCACGGCAGAGTTAAAAAAATGTTGAAAACATTATTTATTTATTTATTCATTTATTTGTTTGAGATCCTGAGGAATCCCAATGAGCTTTTCCAAGGCCCTCCCTGACTGCAGTATCAAATAGTTTTTACAGAGCTGGTTTGCTTATCCCAGCATCTGACCCTCCTCTTTTCACAGCACGGGCTTGGGACCGGCCACGGCAGAGTTAAAAAAATGTTGAAAACATTATTTATTTATTCATTTATTTGTTTGAGATCCTGAGGAATCCCAATGAGCTTTTCCAAGGCCCTCCCTGACCGCAGTAGCAAATAGTTTTTACAGAGCTGGTTTGCTTGTCCCAGCATCTGACCCTCCTCTATTCACAGCACGGGCTTGGGACCGGCCATGGCAGAGTTAAAAAATGTTGAAAACATTATTTATTTATTCATTTATTTGTTTGAGATCCTGAGGAATCCCAATGAGCTTTTCCAAGGCCCTCCCTGACCGCAGTAGCAAATAGTTTTTACAGAGCTGGTTTCCTTGTCCCAGCATCTGACCCTCCTCTTTTCACAGCACGGGCTTGGGACCGGCCACGGCAGAGTTAAAAAATGTTGAAAACATTATTTATTTATTTATTAATTTATTTGTTTGAGATCCTGAGGAATCCCAATGAGCTTTTCCAAGGCCCTCCCTGACCGCATTAGCAAATAGTTTTTACAGAGCTGGTTTCCTTGTCCCAGCATCTGACCCTCCTCTTTTCACAGCACGGGTTTGGGACCGGCCACGGCAGAGTTAAAAAATGTTGAAAACATTATTTATTTATTTAATAATTTATTTGTTTGAGATCCTGAGGAATCCCAATGAGCTTTTCCAAGGCCCTCCCTGACCGCAGTAGCAAATAGTTTTTACAGAGCTGGTTTGCTTGTCCCAGCATCTGACCCTCCTCTTTTCACAGCACGGGCTTGGGACCGGCGACGGCAGAGTTAAAAAATGTTGAAAACATTATTTATTTATTTGTTTGAGATCCTGAGGAATCCCAATGAGCTTTTCCAAGGCACTCCCTGACCTCAGTAGAAAATAGTTTTTACAGAGCTGGTTTGCTTGTCCCAGCATCTGACCCTCCTCTTTTCACAGCACGGGCTTGGGACCGGCCACGGCAGAGTTAAAAAAATGTTGAAAACATTATTTATTTATTCATTTATTTGTTTGAGATCCTGAGGAATCCCAATGAGCTTTTCCAAGGCCCTCCCTGACCGCAGTAGCAAAAAGTTTTTACAGAGCTGGTTTGCTTGTCCCTACATCTGACCCTCCTCTTTTCACAGCACGGGCTTGGGACCGGCCATGGCAGAGTTAAAAAATGTTGAAAACATTATTTATTTATTCATTTATTTGTTTGAGATCCTGAGGAATCCCAATGAGCTTTTCCAAGGCCCTCCCTGACCGCAGTAGCAAATAGTTTTTACAGAGCTGGTTTCCTTGTCCCAGCATCTGACTCTCCTCTTTTCACAGCACGGGCTTGGGACCGGCCACGGCAGAGTTAAAAAATGTTGAAAACATTATTTATTTATTTATTAATTTATTTGTTTGAGATCCTGAGGAATCCCAATGAGCTTTTCCAAGGCCCTCCCTGACCGCAGTAGCAAATAGTTTTTACAGAGCTGGTTTCCTTGTCCCAGCATCTGACCCTCCTCTTTTCACAGCACGGGCTTGGGACCGGCCACGGCAGAGTTAAAAAATGTTGAAAACATTATTTATTTATTTAATAATTTATTTGTTTGAGATCCTGAGGAATCCCAATGAGCTTTTCCAAGGCCCTCCCTGACCGCAGTAGCAAATAGTTTTTACAGAGCTGGTTTGCTTGTCCCAGCATCTGACCCTCCTCTTTTCACAGCACGGGCTTGGGACCGGCGACGGCAGAGTTAAAAAATGTTGAAAACATTATTTATTTATTTGTTTGAGATCCTGAGGAATCCCAATGAGCTTTTCCAAGGCACTCCCTGACCTCAGTAAAAAAAATAGTTTTTACAGAGCTGGTTTGCTTGTCCCAGCATCTGACCCTCCTCTTTTCACAGCACGGGCTTGGGACCGGCCACGGCAGAGTTAAAAAAATGTTGAAAACATTATTTATTTATTCATTTATTTGTTTGAGATCCTGAGGAATCCCAATGAGCTTTTCCAAGGCCCTCCCTGACCGCAGTAGCAAAAAGTTTTTACAGAGCTGGTTTGCTTGTCCCAACATCTGACCCTCCTCTTTTCACAGCACGGGCTTGGGACCGGCCACGGCAGAGTTAAAAAATGTTGAAAACATTATTTATTTATTTATTCATTTATTTGTTTGAGATTCTGAGGAATCCCAATGAGCTTTTCCAAGGCCCTCCCTTACCGCAGAAGCAAATATTTTTTTTACAGAGCTGGTTTGCTTGTCCCAGCATATGACCCTCCTCTTTTCACAGCACGGGCTTGGGACCGGCCACGGCAGAGTTAAAAAAATGTTGAAAACATTATTTATTTATTTATTCATTTATTTGTTTGAGATCCTGAGGAATCCCAATGAGCTTTTCCAAGGCCCTCCCTGACCGCAATAGCAAATAGTTTTTTTTACAGAGCTGGTTTGCTTGTCCCAGCATCTGACCCTCTTCTTTTCACAGCACGGGCTTGGGACCGGCCACAGCAGAGTTAAAAAAATGTTGAAAACATTATTTATTTATTCATTTATTTGTTTGAGATCCTGAGGAATCCCAGTGAGCTTTTCCAAGGCCCTCCCTGACTGCAGTAGCAAATAGTTTTTACAGAACTGGTTTCCTTGTCCCAGCATCTGACCCTCCTCTTTTCACAGCACGGGCTTGGGGCTGGCCACGGCAGAGTTAAAAAATGTTGAAAACATTATTTATTTATTTATTAATTTATTTGTTTGAGATCCTGAGGAATCCCAATGAGCTTTTCCAAGGCCCTCCCTGACCGCAGTAGCAAATAGTTTTTACAGAGCTGGTTGGCTTGTCCCAGCATCTGACCCTCCTCTTTTCACAGCACGGGCTTGGGACCGGCCACGGCAGAGTTAAAAAATGTTGAAAACATTATTTATTTATTTATTAATTTATTTGTTTGAGATCCTGAGGAATCCCAATGAGCTTTTCCAAGGCCCTCCCTGACCGCAGTAGCAAATAGTTTTTACAGAGCTGGTTTGCTTGTCCCAGCATCTGACCCTCCTCTTTTCACAGCACGGGCTTGGGACCGGCCACGGCAGAGTTAAAAAAATGTTGAAAACATTATTTATTCATTTATTTGTTTGAGATCCTGAGGAATCCCAAGGAGCTTTTCCAAGGCCCTCCCTGACCGCAGTAGCAAATAGTTTTTACAGAGCTGGTTTGCTTGTCCCAGCATCTGACCCTCCTCTATTCACAGCACGGGCTTGGGACCGGCCATGGCAGAGTTAAAAAATGTTGAAAACATTATTTATTTATTCATTTATTTGTTTGAGATCCTGAGGAATCCCAATGAGCTTTTCCAAGGCCCTCCCTGACCGCAGTAGCAAATAGTTTTTACAGAGCTGGTTTGCTTGTCCCAGCATCTGACCCTCCTCTTTTCACAGCACGGGCTTGGGACCGGCCACGGCAGAGTTAAAAAAATGTTGAAAACATTATTTATTTATTTATTTATTTATTTGTTTGAGATCCTGAGGAATCCCAATGAGCTTTTCCAAGGCCCTCCCTGACTGCAGTATCAAATAGTTTTTACAGAGCTGGTTTGCTTATCCCAGCATCTGACCCTCCTCTTTTCACAGCACGGGCTTGGGACCGGCCACGGCAGAGTTAAAAAAATGTTGAAAACATTATTTATTCATTTATTTGTTTGAGATCCTGAGGAATCCCAATGAGCTTTTCCAAGGCCCTCCCTGACCGCAGTAGCAAATAGTTTTTACAGAGCTGGTTTGCTTGTCCCAGCATCTGACCCTCCTCTTTTCACAGCACGGGCTTAGGACCGGCCACGGCAGAGTTAAAAAAATGTTGAAAACATTATTTATTTATTTATTCATTTATTTGTTTGAGATCCTGAGGAATCCCAATGAGCTTTTCCAAGGCCCTCCCTGACTGCAGTATCAAATAGTTTTTACAGAGCTGGTTTGCTTATCCCAGCATCTGACCCTCCTCTTTTCACAGCACGGGCTTGGGACCGGCCACGGCAGAGTTAAAAAAATGTTGAAAACATTATTTATTTATTCATTTATTTGTTTGAGATCCTGAGGAATCCCAATGAGCTTTTCCAAGGCCCTCCCTGACCGCAGTAGCAAATAGTTTTTACAGAGCTGGTTTGCTTGTCCCAGCATCTGACCCTCCTCTATTCACAGCACGGGCTTGGGACCGGCCATGGCAGAGTTAAAAAATGTTGAAAACATTATTTATTTATTCATTTATTTGTTTGAGATCCTGAGGAATCCCAATGAGCTTTTCCAAGGCCCTCCCTGACCGCAGTAGCAAATAGTTTTTACAGAGCTGGTTTCCTTGTCCCAGCATCTGACCCTCCTCTTTTCACAGCACGGGCTTGGGACCGGCCACGGCAGAGTTAAAAAATGTTGAAAACATTATTTATTTATTTATTAATTTATTTGTTTGAGATCCTGAGGAATCCCAATGAGCTTTTCCAAGGCCCTCCCTGACCGCATTAGCAAATAGTTTTTACAGAGCTGGTTTCCTTGTCCCAGCATCTGACCCTCCTCTTTTCACAGCACGGGCTTGGGACCGGCCACGGCAGAGTTAAAAAATGTTGAAAACATTCTTTATTTATTTAACAATTTATTTGTTTGAGATCCTGAGGAATCCCAATGAGCTTTTCCAAGGCCCTCCCTGACCGCAGTAGCAAATAGTTTTTACAGAGCTGGTTTGCTTGTCCCAGCATCTGACCCTCCTCTTTTCACAGCACGGGCTTGGGACCGGCGACGGCAGAGTTAAAAAATGTTGAAAACATTATTTATTTATTTGTTTGAGATCCTGAGGAATCCCAATGAGCTTTTCCAAGGCACTCCCTGACCTCAGTAGAAAATAGTTTTTACAGAGCTGGTTTGCTTGTCCCAGCATCTGACCCTCCTCTTTTCACAGCACGGGCTTGGGACCGGCCACGGCAGAGTTAAAAAAATGTTGAAAACATTATTTATTTATTCATTTATTTGTTTGAGATCCTGAGGAATCCCAATGAGCTTTTCCAAGGCCCTCCCTGACCGCAGTAGCAAAAAGTTTTTACAGAGCTGGTTTGCTTGTCCCTACATCTGACCCTCCTCTTTTCACAGCACGGGCTTGGGACCGGCCATGGCAGAGTTAAAAAATGTTGAAAACATTATTTATTTATTCATTTATTTGTTTGAGATCCTGAGGAATCCCAATGAGCTTTTCCAAGGCCCTCCCTGACCGCAGTAGCAAATAGTTTTTACAGAGCTGGTTTCCTTGTCCCAGCATCTGACTCTCCTCTTTTCACAGCACGGGCTTGGGACCGGCCACGGCAGAGTTAAAAAATGTTGAAAACATTATTTATTTATTTATTAATTTATTTGTTTGAGATCCTGAGGAATCCCAATGAGCTTTTCCAAGGCCCTCCCTGACCGCAGTAGCAAATAGTTTTTACAGAGCTGGTTTCCTTGTCCCAGCATCTGACCCTCCTCTTTTCACAGCACGGGCTTGGGACCGGCCACGGCAGAGTTAAAAAATGTTGAAAACATTATTTATTTATTTAATAATTTATTTGTTTGAGATCCTGAGGAATCCCAATGAGCTTTTCCAAGGCCCTCCCTGACCGCAGTAGCAAATAGTTTTTACAGAGCTGGTTTGCTTGTCCCAGCATCTGACCCTCCTCTTTTCACAGCACGGGCTTGGGACCGGCGACGGCAGAGTTAAAAAATGTTGAAAACATTATTTATTTATTTGTTTGAGATCCTGAGGAATCCCAATGAGCTTTTCCAAGGCACTCCCTGACCTCAGTAAAAAAAATAGTTTTTACAGAGCTGGTTTGCTTGTCCCAGCATCTGACCCTCCTCTTTTCACAGCACGGGCTTGGGACCGGCCACGGCAGAGATAAAAAAATGTTGAAAACATTATTTATTTATTCATTTATTTGTTTGAGATCCTGAGGAATCCCAATGAGCTTTTCCAAGGCCCTCCCTGACCGCAGTAGCAAAAAGTTTTTACAGAGCTGGTTTGCTTGTCCCAACATCTGACCCTCCTCTTTTCACAGCACGGGCTTGGGACCGGCCACGGCAGAGTTAAAAAATGTTGAAAACATTATTTATTTATTTATTCATTTATTTGTTTGAGATTCTGAGGAATCCCAATGAGCTTTTCCAAGGCCCTCCCTTACCGCAGAAGCAAATATTTTTTTTACAGAGCTGGTTTGCTTGTCCCAGCATATGACCCTCCTCTTTTCACAGCACGGGCTTGGGACCGGCCACGGCAGAGTTAAAAAAATGTTGAAAACATTATTTATTTATTTATTCATTTATTTGTTTGAGATCCTGAGGAATCCCAATGAGCTTTTCCAAGGCCCTCCCTGACCGCAATAGCAAATAGTTTTTTTTACAGAGCTGGTTTGCTTGTCCCAGCATCTGACCCTCTTCTTTTCACAGCACGGGCTTGGGACCGGCCACAGCAGAGTTAAAAAAATGTTGAAAACATTATTTATTTATTCATTTATTTGTTTGAGATCCTGAGGAATCCCAGTGAGCTTTTCCAAGGCCCTCCCTGACTGCAGTAGCAAATAGTTTTTACAGAACTGGTTTCCTTGTCCCAGCATCTGACCCTCCTCTTTTCACAGCACGGGCTTGGGGCTGGCCACGACAGAGTTAAAAAATGTTGAAAACATTATTTATTTATTTATTAATTTATTTGTTTGAGATCCTGAGGAATCCCAATGAGCTTTTCCAAGGCCCTCCCTGACCGCAGTAGCAAATAGTTTTTACAGAGCTGGTTGGCTTGTCCCAGCATCTGACCCTCCTCTTTTCACAGCACGGGCTTGGGACCGGCCACGGCAGAGTTAAAAAATGTTGAAAACATTATTTATTTATTTATTAATTTATTTGTTTGAGATCCTGAGGAATCCCAATGAGCTTTTCCAAGGCCCTCCCTGACCGCAGTAGCAAATAGTTTTTACAGAGCTGGTTTGCTTGTCCCAGCATCTGACCCTCCTCTTTTCACAGCACGGGCTTGGGACCAGCCACGGCAGAGTTAAAAAAATGTTGAAAACATTATTTATTCATTTATTTGTTTGAGATCCTGAGGAATCCCAAGGAGCTTTTCCAAGGCCCTCCCTGACCGCAGTAGCAAATAGTTTTTACAGAGCTGGTTTGCTTGTCCCAGCATCTGACCCTCCTCTATTCACAGCACGGGCTTGGGACCGGCCACGGCAGAGTTAAAAAAATGTTGAAAACATTATTTATTTATTTATTTATTTATTTGTTTGAGATCCTGAGGAATCCCAATGAGCTTTTCCAAGGCCCTCCCTGACTGCAGTATCAAATAGTTTTTACAGAGCTGGTTTGCTTATCCCAGCATCTGACCCTCCTCTTTTCACAGCACGGGCTTGGGACCGGCCACGGCAGAGTTAAAAAAATGTTGAAAACATTATTTATTCATTTATTTGTTTGAGATCCTGAGGAATCCCAATGAGCTTTTCCAAGGCCCTCCCTGACCGCAGTAGCAAATAGTTTTTACAGAGCTGGTTTGCTTGTCCCAGCATCTGACCCTCCTCTTTTCACAGCACGGGCTTAGGACCGGCCACGGCAGAGTTAAAAAAATGTTGAAAACATTATTTATTTATTTATTCATTTATTTGTTTGAGATCCTGAGGAATCCCAATGAGCTTTTCCAAGGCCCTCCCTGACTGCAGTATCAAATAGTTTTTACAGAGCTGGTTTGCTTATCCCAGCATCTGACCCTCCTCTTTTCACAGCACGGGCTTGGGACCGGCCACGGCAGAGTTAAAAAAATGTTGAAAACATTATTTATTTATTCATTTATTTGTTTGAGATCCTGAGGAATCCCAATGAGCTTTTCCAAGGCCCTCCCTGACCGCAGTAGCAAATAGTTTTTACAGAGCTGGTTTGCTTGTCCCAGCATCTGACCCTCCTCTATTCACAGCACGGGCTTGGGACCGGCCATGGCAGAGTTAAAAAATGTTGAAAACATTATTTATTTATTCATTTATTTGTTTGAGATCCTGAGGAATCCCAATGAGCTTTTCCAAGGCCCTCCCTGACCGCAGTAGCAAATAGTTTTTACAGAGCTGGTTTCCTTGTCCCAGCATCTGACCCTCCTCTTTTCACAGCACGGGCTTGGGACCGGCCACGGCAGAGTTAAAAAATGTTGAAAACATTATTTATTTATTTATTAATTTATTTGTTTGAGATCCTGAGGAATCCCAATGAGCTTTTCCAAGGCCCTCCCTGACCGCATTAGCAAATAGTTTTTACAGAGCTGGTTTCCTTGTCCCAGCATCTGACCCTCCTCTTTTCACAGCACGGGCTTGGGACCGGCCACGGCAGAGTTAAAAAATGTTGAAAACATTATTTATTTATTTAACAATTTATTTGTTTGAGATCCTGAGGAATCCCAATGAGCTTTTCCAAGGCCCTCCCTGACCGCAGTAGCAAATAGTTTTTACAGAGCTGGTTTGCTTGTCCCAGCATCTGACCCTCCTCTTTTCACAGCACGGGCTTGGAACCGGCGACGGCAGAGTTAAAAAATGTTGAAAACATTATTTATTTATTTGTTTGAGATCCTGAGGAATCCCAATGAGCTTTTCCAAGGCACTCCCTGACCTCAGTAGAAAATAGTTTTTACAGAGCTGGTTTGCTTGTCCCAGCATCTGACCCTCCTCTTTTCACAGCACGGGCTTGGGACCGGCCACGGCAGAGTTAAAAAAATGTTGAAAACATTATTTATTTATTCATTTATTTGTTTGAGATCCTGAGGAATCCCAATGAGCTTTTCCAAGGCCCTCCCTGACCGCAGTAGCAAAAAGTTTTTACAGAGCTGGTTTGCTTGTCCCTACATCTGACCCTCCTCTTTTCACAGCACGGGCTTGGGACCGGCCATGGCAGAGTTAAAAAATGTTGAAAACATTATTTATTTATTAATTTATTTGTTTGAGATCCTGAGGAATCCCAATGAGCTTTTCCAAGGCCCTCCCTGACCGCAGTAGCAAATAGTTTTTACAGAGCTGGTTTCCTTGTCCCAGCATCTGACCCTCCTCTTTTCACAGCACGGGCTTGGGACCGGCCACGGCAGAGTTAAAAAATGTTGAAAACATTATTTATTTATTTATTAATTTATTTGTTTGAGATCCTGAGGAATCCCAATGAGCTTTTCCAAGGCCCTCCCTGACCGCAGTAGCAAATAGTTTTTACAGAGCTGGTTTCCTTGTCCCAGCATCTGACCCTCCTCTTTTCACAGCACGGGCTTGGGACCGGCCACGGCAGAGTTAAAAAATGTTGAAAACATTATTTATTTATTTAATAATTTATTTGTTTGAGATCCTGAGGAATCCCAATGAGCTTTTCCAAGGCCCTCCCTGACCGCAGTAGCAAATAGTTTTTACAGAGCTGGTTTGCTTGTCCCAGCATCTGACCCTCCTCTTTTCACAGCACGGGCTTGGGACCGGCGACGGCAGAGTTAAAAAATGTTGAAAACATTATTTATTTATTTGTTTGAGATCCTGAGGAATCCCAATGAGCTTTTCCAAGGCACTCCCTGACCTCAGTAGAAAATAGTTTTTACAGAGCTGGTTTGCTTGTCCCAGCATCTGACCCTCGTCTTTTCACAGCACGGGCTTGGGACCGGCCACGGCAGAGTTAAAAAAATGTTGAAAACATTATTTATTTATTCATTTATTTGTTTGAGATCCTGAGGAATCCCAATGAGCTTTTCCAAGGCCCTCCCTGACCGCAGTAGCAAAAAGTTTTTACAGAGCTGGTTTGCTTGTCCCAACATCTGACCCTCCTCTTTTCACAGCACGGGCTTGGGACCGGCCACGGCAGAGTTAAAAAATGTTGAAAACATTATTTATTTATTTATTCATTTATTTGTTTGAGATTCTGAGGAATCCCAATGAGCTTTTCCAAGGCCCTCCCTTACCGCAGAAGCAAATATTTTTTTTACAGAGCTGGTTTGCTTGTCCCAGCATATGACCCCCTTCTTTTCACAGCACGGGCTTTGGACCGGCCACGGCAGAGTTAAAAAAATGTTGAAAACCTTATTTATTTATTCATTTATTTGTTTGAGATCCTGAGGAATCCCAATGAGCTTTTCCAAGGCCCTCCCTGACCGCAGTAGCAAATAGTTTTTATAGAGCTGGTTTGCTTGTCCCAGCATCTGACCCTCCTCTTTTCACAGCACGGGCTTGGGACCGACCACGGCAGAGTTAAAAAAAATGTTGAAAACATTATTTATTTATTTATTTGTTTGAGATCATGAGGAATCCCAATGAGCTTTTCCAAGGCCCTCCCTGACTGCACTAGCAAATAGTTTTTACAGAGCTGGTTTGCTTGTCCCAGCATCTGACCCTCCTCTTTTCACAGCACGGGCTTGGGACCGGCCACGGCAGAGTTAAAAAATGTTGAAAACATTATTTATTTATTTATTCATTTATTTGTTTGAGATCCTGAGGAATCCCAATGAGCTTTTCCAAGGCCCTCCCTGACTGCAGTATCAAATAGTTTTTACAGAGCTGGTTTGCTTGTCCCAGCATCTGACCCTCCTCTATTCACAGCACGGGCTTGGGACCGGCCATGGCAGAGTTAAAAAATGTTGAAAACATTATTTATTTATTCATTTATTTGTTTGAGATCCTGAGGAATCCCAATGAGCTTTTCCAAGGCCCTCCCTGACCGCAGTAGCAAATAGTTTTTACAGAGCTGGTTTGCTTGTCCGAGCATCTGACCCTCCTCTTTTCACAGCACGGGCTTGGGACCGGCCACGGCAGAGTTAAAAAAATGTTGAAAACATTATTTATTTATTCATTTATTTGTTTGAGATCCTGAGGAATCCCAATGAGCTTTTCCAAGGCCCTCCCTGACCGCAGTAGCAAATCATTTTTACAGAGCTGGTTTGCTTGTCCCAACATTTGACCCTCCTCTTTTCACAGCACGGGCTTGGGACCGGCCACGGCAGAGTTAAAAAATGTTGAAAACATTATTTATTTATTTATTCATTTATTTGTTTGAGATTCTGAGGAATCCCAATGAGCTTTTCCAAGGCCCTCTCTGACCGCAGTAGCAAATAGTTTTTTTTACAGAGCTGGTTTGCTTGTCCCAGCATCTGACCCTCTTCTTTTCACAGCACGGGCTTGGGACCGGCCATGGCAGAGTTAAAAAATGTTGAAAACATTATTTATTTATTTATTCATTTATTTGTTTGAGATCCTGAGGAATCCCAATGAGCTTTTCCAAGGCCCTCCCTGACTGCACTAGCAAATAGTTTTTACAGAGCTGGTTTGCTTGTCCCAGCATCTGACCCTCCTCTTTTCACAGCACGGGCTTGGGACCGGCCACGGCAGAGTTAAAAAATGTTGAAAACATTATTTATTTATTTATTCATTTATTTGTTTGAGATCCTGAGGAATCCCAATGAGCTTTTCCAATTCCCTCCCTGACCGCAGTAGCAAATAGTTTTTACAGAGCTGGTTTGCTTGTCCCAGCATCTGACCCTCCTCTTTTCACAGCACGGGCTTGGGACCGGCCATGGCAGAGTTAAAAAATATGTTGAAAACATTATTTATTTATTCATTTATTTGTTTGAGATCCTGAGGAATCCCAATGAGCTTTTCCAAGGCCCTCCCTGACCGCAGTAGCAAATAGTTTTTACAGAGCTGGTTTGCTTGTCCCAGCATCTGACCCTCCTCTATTCACAGCACGGGCTTGGGACCAGCCATGGCAGAAATAAAAAATGTTGAAAACATTATTTATAAATTCATTTATTTGTTTGAGATCCTGAGGAATCCCAATGAGCTTTTCCAAGGCCCTCCCTGACCGCAGTAGCAAATAGTTTTTACAGAGCTGGTTTCCTTGTCCCAGCATCTGACCCTCCTCTTTTCACAGCACGGGCTTGGGACCGGCCACGGCAGAGTTAAAAAATGTTGAAAACATTATTTATTTATTTAATAATTTATTTGTTTGAGATCCTGAGGAATCCCAATGAGCTTTTCCAAGGCCCTCCCTGACCGCAGTAGCAAATAGTTTTTACAGAGCTGGTTTGCTTGTCCCAGCATCTGACCCTCCTCTTTTCACAGCACGGGCTTGGGACCGGCCACGGCAGAGTTAAAAAAATGTTGAAAACATTATTTATTTATTCATTTATTTGTTTGAGATCCTGAGGAATCCCAATGAGCTTTTCCAAGGCCCTCCCTGACCGCAGTAGCAAATCGTTTTTACAGAGCTGGTTTGCTTGTCCCAACATCTGACCCTCCTCTTTTCACAGCACGGGCTTGGGACCGGCCACGGCAGAGTTAAAAAATGTTGAAAACATTATTTATTTATTCATTTATTTGTTTGAGATTCTGAGGAATCCCAATGAGCTTTTCCAAGGCCCTCCCTGACCGCAGTAGCAAATAGTTTTTTTTACAGAGCTGGTTTGCTTGTCCCAGCATCTGACCCTCTTCTTTTCACAGCACGGGCTTGGGACCGGACACGGCAGAGTTAAAAAAATGTTGAAAACATTATTTATTTATTCATTTATTTGTTTGAGATCCTGAGGAATCCCAATGAGCTTTTCCAAGGCCCTCCCTGACCGCAGTAGCAAATAGTTTTTACAGAGCTGGTTTGCTTGTCCCAGCATCTGACCCTCCTCTTTTCACAGCACGGGCTTGGGACCGGTCACGGCAGAGTTAAAAAAATGTTGAAAACATTATTTATTTATTCATTTATTTGTTTGAGATCCTGAGGAATCCCAATGAGCTTTTCCAAGGCCCTCCCTGACCGCAGTAGCAAATAGTTTTTACAGAGCTGGTTTCCTTGTCCCAGCATCTGACCCTCCTCTTTTCACAGCACGGGCTCTGGACCGGCCACGGCAGAGTTAAAAAATGTTGAAAACATTATTTATTTATTTATTAATTTATTTGTTTGAGATCCTGAGGAATCCCAATGAGCTTTTCCAAGGCCCTCCCTGACCGCAGTAGCAAATAGTTTTTACAGAGCTGGTTTCCTTGTCCCAGCATCTGACCCTCCTCTTTTCACAGCACGGGCTTGGGACCGGCCACGGCAGAGTTAAAAAATGTTGAAAACATTATTTATTTATTTAATAATTTATTTGTTTGAGATCCTGAGGAATCCCAATGAGCTTTTCCAAGGCCCTCCCTGACCGCAGTAGCAAATAGTTTTTACAGAGCTGGTTTGCTTGTCCCAGCATCTGACCCTCCTCTTTTCACAGCACGGGCTTGGGACCGGCGACGGCAGAGTTAAAAAATGTTGAAAACATTATTTATTTATTTGTTTGAGATCCTGAGGAATCCCAATGAGCTTTTCCAAGGCACTCCCTGACCTCAGTAGAAAATAGTTTTTACAGAGCTGGTTTGCTTGTCCCAGCATCTGACCCTCCTCTTTTCACAGCACGGGCTTGGGACCGGCCACGGCAGAGTTAAAAAAATGTTGAAAACATTATTTATTTATTCATTTATTTGTTTGAGATCCTGAGGAATCCCAATGAGCTTTTCCAAGGCCCTCCCTGACCGCAGTAGCAAAAAGTTTTTACAGAGCTGGTTTGCTTGTCCCAACATCTGACCCTCCTCTTTTCACAGCACGGGCTTGGGACCGGCCACGGCAGAGTTAAAAAATGTTGAAAACATTATTTATTTATTTATTCATTTATTTGTTTGAGATTCTGAGGAATCCCAATGAGCTTTTCCAAGGCCCTCCCTTACCGCAGTAGAAATTTTTTTTTTACAGAGCTGGTTTGCTTGTCCCAGCATATGACCCCCTTCTTTTCACAGCACGGGCTTTGGACCGGCCACGGCAGAGTTAAAAAAATGTTGAAAACCTTATTTAGTTATTCATTTATTTGTTTGAGATCCTGAGGAATCCCAATGAGCTTTTCCAAGGCCCTCCCTGACCGCAGTAGCAAATAGTTTTTACAGAGCTGGTTTGCTTGTCCCAGCATCTGACCCTCCTCTTTTCACAGCACGGGCTTGGGACCGACCACGGCAGAGTTAAAAAAAATGTTGAAAACATTATTTATTTATTCATTTATTTGTTTGAGATCATGAGGAATCCCAATGAGCTTTTCCAAGGCCCTCCCTGACTGCAGTATCAAATAGTTTTTACAGAGCTGGTTTGCTCATCCCAGCATCTGACCCTCCTCTTTTCACAGCACGGGCTTGGGACCGGTCATGGCAGAGTTAAAAAAATGTTGAAAACATTATTTATTTATTCATATATTTGTTTGAGATCCTGAGGAATCCCAATGAGCTTTTCCAAGGCCCTCCCTGACCACAGTAACAAATAGTTTTTACAGAGCTGGTTTGCTTGTCCCAGCATCTGACCCTCCTCTATTCACAGCACGGGCTTGGGACCGGCCATGGCAGAGTTAAAAAATGTTGAAAACATTATTTATTTATTCATTTATTTGTTTGAGATCCTGAGGAATCCCAATGAGCTTTTCCAAGGCCCTCCCTGACCGCAGTAGCAAATAGTTTTTACAGAGCTGGTTTGCTTGTCCCAGCATCTGACCCTCCTCTTTTCACAGCACGGGCTTGGGACCGGCCACGGCAGAGTTAAAAAAATGTTGAAAACATTATTTATTTATTCATTTATTTGTTTGAGATCCTGAGGAATCCCAATGAGCTTTTCCAAGGCCCTCCCTGACCGCAGTAGCAAATCATTTTTACAGAGCTGGTTTGCTTGTCCCAACATCTGACCCTCCTCTTTTCACAGCACGGGCTTGGGACCGGCCACGGCAGAGTTAAAAAATGTTGAAAACATTATTTATTTATTTATTCTTTTATTTGTTTGAGATCCTGAGGAATCCCAATGAGCTTTTCCAAGGCCCTCCCTGACTGCACTAGCAAATAGTTTTTACAGAGCTGGTTTGCTTGTCCCAGCATCTGACCCTCCTCTTTTCACAGCACGGGCTTGGGACCGGCCACGGCAGAGTTAAAAAATGTTGAAAACATTATTTATTTATTTATTTATTTATTTGTTTGAGATCCTGAGGAATCCCAATGAGCTTTTCCAAGGCCCTCCCTGACCGCAGTAGCAAATAGTTTTTACAGAGCTGGTTTGCTTGTCCCAGCATCTGACCCTCCTCTTTTCACAGCACGGGCTTGGGACCGGCCATGGCAGAGTTAAAAAAATGTTGAAAACATTATTTATTTATTCATTTATTTGTTTGAGATCCTGAGGAATCCCAATGAGCTTTTCCAAGGCCCTCCCTGACCGCAGTAGCAAATTGTTTTTACAGAGCTGGTTTGCTTGTCCCAGCATCTGACCCTCCTCTATTCACAGCACGGGCTTGGGACCAGCCATGGCAGAGTTAAAAAATGTTGAAAACATTATTTATAAATTCATTTATTTGTTTGAGATCCTGAGGAATCCCAATGAGCTTTTCCAAGGCCCTCCCTGACCGCAGTAGCAAATAGTTTTTACAGAGCTGGTTTCCTTGTCCCAGCATCTGACCCTCCTCTTTTCACAGCACGGGCTTGGGACCGGCCACGGCAGAGTTAAAAAATGTTGAAAACATTATTTATTTATTTAATAATTTATTTGTTTGAGATCCTGAGGAATCCCAATGAGCTTTTCCAAGGCCCTCCCTGACCGCAGTAGCAAATAGTTTTTACAGAGCTGGTTTGCTTGTCCCAGCATCTGACCCTCCTCTTTTCACAGCACGGGCTTGGGACCGGCCACGGCAGAGTTAAAAAAATGTTGAAAACATTATTTATTTATTCATTTATTTGTTTGAGATCCTGAGGAATCCCAATGAGCTTTTCCAAGGCCCTCCCTGACCGCAGTAGCAAATCATTTTTACAGAGCTGGTTTGCTTGTCCCAACATCTGACCCTCCTCTTTTCACAGCACGGGCTTGGGACCGGCCACGGCAGAGTTAAAAAATGCTGAAAATATTATTTATTTATTCATTCGTTTATTTGTTTGAGATTCTGAGGAATCCCAATGAGCTTTTCCAAGGCCCTCTCTGACCGCAGTAGCAAATAGTTTTTTTTACAGAGCTGGTTTGCTTGTCCCAGCATCTGACCCTCTTCTTTTCACAGCACGGGCTTGGGACCGGCCATGGCAGAGTTAAAAAATGTTGAAAACATTATTTATTTATTTATTCATTTATTTGTTTGAGATCCTGAGGAATCCCAATGAGCTTTTCCAAGGCCCTCCCTGACTGCACTAGCAAATAGTTTTTACAGAGCTGGTTTGCTTGTCCCAGCATCTGACCCTCCTCTTTTCACAGCACGGGCTTGGGACCGGCCACGGCAGAGTTAAAAAATGTTGAAAACATTATTTATTTATTTATTCATTTATTTGTTTGAGATCCTGAGGAATCCCAATGAGCTTTTCCAAGGCCCTCCCTGACCGCAGTAGCAAATAGTTTTTACAGAGCTGGTTTGCTTGTCCCAGCATCTGACCCTCCTCTTTTCACAGCACGGGCTTGGGACCGGCCACGGCAGAGTTAAAAAATGTTAATAACATTATTTATTTATTTATTAATTTATTTGTTTGAGATCATGAGGAATCCCAATGAGCTTTTCCAAGGCCCTCCCTGACCGCAGTAGCAAATCGTTTTTTTTTTTTTTTTTTATATTTCTTTATTAAATTTTCCAGGTAAAAAATTATTTACAACACTCCAATCGCTGGAGAATTTTTTCATATACATTTTACACATATTACCTTTTATCCCTTTTTTTTTCCCCCCCTCCCTTCCTTATCCCTCCCCCCCCCCCGTCTCTTCTTATCATTCGACTCCTATTATTTCTCTGTATTCCCTTGTGTCCTTAAACTCTTGCCACTCATCCCAAATCTCCTCTTCATTCCCCTGTTCTTCCTCCTCCCAGGTCCTCAGCTGCTCCAACTTTCTTATTTTCTCTACTTTTAACAGCCATTCTTTCCTGGAGGGGGCCTCTTCTTTTTGCCAATTAAAGGGAATCAAGCTCTTAGCTGAGTTTAATAAGTGAGGGAGTAATGTTTTTTTTATATTGTTTCACTGACATATGGGTTCCATGAAACATGCATTTCCAAGGATCCAAGGGAATATCTATTTTAGTAATTTTACTTATTAATTCTATAACTTCACTCCAGAATACTTTAATTTTTGGGCACTCCCACCATATATGGGCTATAGTCCCTACCATCTGACATCCCCTCCAGCAAAGTCTTGAACTCTCTACCTGAATTCTTCCCATCTTATCAGGAGTGTTGTACCACCTTGTGATCAATTTATAGTTCATCTCCTCCGTGTTGGTGTCTATCGCGGATTTATGTACTAATTGAAGGCTCTTATCCCACTGTTTGTTGTTACTACACGGGCCGAGGTCTCTTTCCCATTTTTCTTTTAATGTTATTCCTCTCTCTTTTGTTATTGTTAATAGTATTTTATACACATTCGAAATATTGTTTATTATCTTATCTTTAAGACATAATTGCTCAAGAGGGCGGAGGTCGTTTTTATCTCTCAATGGCTGCGGTAGTGACAATGTGAAGTGCTTTAGTTGGATATACCTCCACTCATTTATCTTCCAGTTTTCTTTCCTTTGTTTCAGCTCCGCCAAGGTTATAATTTTCCCCTTCTCTACTATATCCCCTAATTGTGCTTCTCCTTCTTCTATCCATTTACCCAATTCCTTCTCTTCCCCTGGTGCAAAAAATTTTGTGCCCTGTAACGGGATCAGTGGTGAATTGTGTTTCCAATTTTCTTTTTTATGTATATTATCCCAAACCTTAATAGCATGTCTTGTGATTATATGCGTGTTAGTGTCCAGATTTCTAAACCTCTCAGGTATCCATATAACTTTTGCTAGGTGTGTACCACTCATCGTGCTTTCTATTACCACCCAATTTCTATCATTATTTTTTTTTGTCCATTCTATCACCCTTGTGAGTATTGCTGCAAAATAATAATTTTTAAAGTCGGGTAGGGCTAGTCCCCCTTGTCCCTTACCTTTACATAGTGTAGTGTACTTTACCCTTGGCTTTTTGTATTTCCAAATAAAGCGGGATATTAATCTTTTCAGTGTTTTAAAAAATACTTGAGGTAATGAAATCGGAATCATCTGGAATTTATATATAATTTTTGGCAGGATTATCATTTTTATCGTATTTATTCTCCCTATCCAGGAAAAAATTCTCGGAGATAATCTATTTAATTCTGATCTTACTTCATTCAGAAGTTCTAGAAAATTTGTTTTGTAGAGTTTTTCTGGAGTTGGGGTTAATTTTATCCCTAAGTATTTAATCTCATCTTTTCTCCAGTTAAACTGAAATTCTTTTTTTAACATCTCCTCTTCTTGTTTAGGGATATTAATATTTAATATTTCTGATTTTTTTTGATTAATTTTTAAATTGGATAGTTCTCCATATTGTTTCATTATTTTAATTATGTTGGGCAAAGTAATCCTCGGATTACTTATGTAGAGCAGGATATCATCTGCAAAGGCAGATACCTTATGCTCCACTTGTCCCACCTTTATGCCCCCGATGTCCACACTATTTCTAATAGTTGCCAGTAGTGATTCCAAAGATAAGACAAATAACATCGGAGACAAGGGACATCCTTGTCTTGTTCCATTGAGCATTTTAAACGAGTCTGACAAAGTTCCATTGACCTTTACCTTTGCAGTTGGTTGATTATACAAAGTTTTGATCCAGGCTAACATTCTAGGTTTTATTCCCAACTCCACTAGGGTGTTTATCATGAACTCCCAGTCTACCCTGTCAAATGCTTTTTCCGCATCTATTGACAGAAGTAGACTGGGAGCTCTGCTTTTTACCATATGGTCTATCAACAGTATAGTTTTTATCCCATTGTCCCGTCCCTGTCTCCCCGGGATGAATCCTACTTGATCATTGTGTATCCACTCCCCCATTAGGTTCTTCATTCTAGTGGCCAAAATTTTTGTGAATAATTTAGTATCAACATTAAGTAGGGAGATGGGTCTAAAACTAGAACATAGTACCGGGTCTTTTCCCTCTTTCCGTATAACTGTGATTGATGCTGACAGGGCCTCTCTACTCATCTCGTACTGAGTCCCTATTCCGTTTATATATTCTTTAAATCTTGGGATTAAAATGTCCTTAAATTTTTTATAATAACCTATGGTAAACCCATCCGGTCCTGGGCTTTTACCTAGACTCGTTTCTTTAATAGCTCTCTCTATTTCTTGTTCTGAGATTGGTCTTTCTAGGAATGTTAACTTTTCCTCATCTATCTTTGTCAATCCTGCGTCTACAAGGTATTTTTTGATTTTCTCCCTCCTTTCTGTTTCATTCCCCTGTATCTCACCTTTCTTTACTGCATACAGATTTGCGTAGTAGTTTTGGAATTCTTTGGCTATTCCTGTCGTTGTTTGAATTATTTCCCCATTTTTATTTTTAATTTTATCTACAAAATTTTTTCCTTTCTTCTTTTTCAGGATTTTTGCTAGGTTTTTCCCAACCTTATTACTTTCAATGTATTTTTCTTTTATGCATCTTTTCATTTCCTGCTTTATTTCCTGTTCTAGTAGATCTTTCAATTCTTCTCTCTTCACCTCAAGTAAATTATTTATTAATTTATCTTGTGTATTTTTATGTTTTTGCTCTAATTGATGTACTTCTGTCATTAGCCTAATCTTATCTTTTATTCTTTCTTTTTTCCTTTGGGTCCCCTTTGAGATAAATATGCCCCTCATATAAGCCTTATGAGCTTCCCATACCATGTCTTTTGGTGCATCTTTTGTATCGTTTATTTGAAAATAGAATTCCAACTCTTTCACTATTTCTTTTTCCCACTTTTTATCTCCAAAAATCTCCTCATTTATTTTCCAAGCATCCATCCTAGGCCGCTCTTTCGCCATTTTTATTTTTACCATAATGGGGGTATGGTCCGACCAAGTCTTGACCCCAATCTCAGCCTCGCTTACCCTTTCGATCCACCTATGTTCGATTAGTATATAATCCAATCTTGAGTATGTTCCATGTACACTTGAGTAACATGTATAATCTCTATCTTTCGGATGGAGAATTCTCCAAATATCTGCCAGTTGATTTGTAAATAATTTTTCCTTTATTTTCTTTGCCTGTACTTTATTTATCCGTAGGGTTTTTGATGTGGTATCTACTTTAGGGTCGAGGCAGAGATTGAGGTCCCCTGCCAGTATGACTCCTCCTTTTTTAAACTCCATTAATTTTCCCAGTACTTTACCTAGGAAGTCTACTTGTCTCTCATTAGGGCTATATATATTTACTAGGGTCAAATCTTCATCTCCTATTTTTCCTCTTAGAAAGAGGTATCTTCCCTCTGGGTCTACCATTCTCGACTCGAGAGCAAATCCAAGGTCCCTAGAGATGCCAATGGCTACTCCCTTGGACTTCCTCCCGGGTGAGTCCGCGTAATACCAGGTAGGATGACTCTTAGAATATAATCTAATATTAGTTGCATGAGATAAATGAGTCTCCTGTAAGAATGTCAGATCTGCCTTCAAATAACTAATTTCTTTTAAAATTTTTTTCCTTTTTTCTGGAGAGTTTAAACCTCGGACATTGTAAGATAATATGTTAACTATAACCATTGTTTCTTAATCTTCATTACTGTCTTTCTCTATCATCTCTTCAACTCTAAGGTGGCCATAAAAACTGTTCAACCAACACCAGGGATCCCTAAGAGATGGCATTAATCCCTCTGATTTTTCTTGTCTTTTGGGTTCTCTTAATTCTTGTATTTTCTTATAGGAGACGTTTTAATCTATTGACTTCTTTTTCCCTCTTTCTTCCCCTTTCCTCTTCCCACCCCTACCCTCCCCTCCCCCAACTATTCCCGGTCCCTCCATCAGGGTTGTCGATTCTCCTTCCTCCCTTTCCAATCGACTTGTGGCCGAGGTCGAGCTCTGCTAATGGTCACCGTTCCCTCCCATCTTCCCTACCGTAGGGTCTAATGGTGACGGCCCGCTGATCTCCATAGGGCCACCTGTTTTTTATTCTTACTTGCTCCTCCTCCCCTCCTCCCCTTCTTCCGCCAGCCCTCCCCCCCTCCCCCAATCCCCCCGGTCCCCCCAGTCCCTTTTCATCCTTTTGTTTTCATCTTTTTCTTCTGTTTCCACTGATTCAATTCTCCTTCATCAACTTCTTCCTCTGGGCACTCCTGGTCTGTCCAGCCTGGAATATCTATGAGTGGGATTTTTACTGCTTCACAAAAGTCTTTGGTTTCCTCTGGGTATCTAAGTAGTACTGTCCTCCCATCTCTTCTCACTCCTAAGCCTGCAGGGAAGTTCCAAAAGTATTGTATATCTTTTTTCTTTAATATTTCTACCATTGGTCTAAGAATGCGTTTTCTGTTAATTGTCTCTTTTGCCAGGTCTGGGAAAATCTGAATGTCCTCCCCGTCATATTTTAATTCCGGTCTACTTCTCATTTTCTCCCAGATCTGGGCCCTTGTCTCGTATTTATGGAATCTTGCAATCACATCTCTTGTTTTCTCTTTTGGTAGATTGGTTGGTTTACGCAACCTATGAATTCTCTCAAACTCAATTTTATCTGTGGTCGCCTTTCCCAGCAGAGGGTTAAATAACTTCTCCAGGGTTTCTTCTAATTTTTCTGTTGGCCCTTTCTCTGGTAATCCTCTTATTCTCAGATTTTTTCTACGATTTCTATTCTCCTGATCTTCGATTTTGTATAACATATTTCTCTGCTCCATTTTCATTTTTCTCATTTGTTCTTTTAGATTTTTTAGTTCTTTTCCTTGGGACTCCACCTTCTCTTCTATTTCTTCTACTCTGCCCAGAATATGCCCAAAGTCGGCGTGTAAGGTAGCCATCTCGGCTTTGATGGATCTTTCAAGGCTGGCAAACATTTCCCGCATTTCTGATTTTGATGGTGGATAATCTTTTTCATTAAATTTCTCTTCTCTATTCATGTCTCCATCCTCTATTGTTATACTGCTTTCTCTTGACACTTGTAGGCTTTCTTCTCCACTTACTCCTATATGCTTTTGATTCTTAATTTTCTTGGTTCCCTCTGTATTTTGTTTGGGTCTAACAACCGGTTGATCCTCTTGCTGTGTGTTTTGATCTTTTCCCTCAGATGTCATGTATTTTTTAATTGTTCCTGGGCTTGCTGTAGTTTTTGGAGGTTTCCCTGCCACTTCCTTTGCCGGTTTACCTCTCATTGTGGATTCGGCTCTGGGGAATAAGCCCTCAGTGTAGCTTCCTCTTATGTCTCAGTATGAACTAAATATCATATATATCATTCAGTGATTCAGGTAAGAGAGGTCCCACACTTTTTGCACAACGGTCTCCCTAGTTCTTAAGCTATAGACTCACGCATGATAATATAGCTGTGCTACCAGGGGAAGCAGTTTGTTGAAATCAAACGTATGAAAACCCTGGTGGTTTCCCCTCTCACTCAAGCACTCAGACTCCCGCACATCTCTCAATGCGCGCAAGCAAGATCTGAGGGGCCTCCGCACTCACCCAAGTGAGTAGAGTCTCGCACTTTTTCCAGGGCCGTTCAACTGGCTCCTAAGCATACACTCGTAAATAAATACTGTAGCAGTGCTTTCTAAGAAAGCTAGTATTTGAGATTGGTCATATAGGAATTCTGGGGGGTTTCCCCTCTCTTTCAAACAGGCAGAGTCCCGAACCTTTTCAACACAAACCCACCTTCTCTTAAGCCTTATACTCATAGATGACAATATGTCTTTGCTTTCAGAGAGGGCCGGTATATTATATCCAATGAAGGAGGATTCTAGTGGGTTTCCCCCCTCCCTAAGTAAGCAGAGTCCCACACATTTTTTCCAAACAGTCCCGACAATTCTTAAGCTATACACTCATGAAAGATAATCTAGCAGTACTTCCAAGGAGGGCTGATATTGAAATCCTGTGCAATAAGTCCTGGGGGGTTTCCCCTCTACCATAAGTAAGCAGTGTCCCGCACAATTTTCAGAACCATCCCCCTGAATCATTAAACTGTAAACTCATAGATGAAAATATACAGATGCTTTCACAAAGGTCTGGGAATGAGATCAGGTGTAGTGCAATTCTATAGGGGTTTCCCCTCATACTTTGGTAAACAGATTCCCGCACATTTTTTCTCAACAGTCTCGTTGACTCTTAGGCTATATACTCCTGGGTGATAATTTAACAGTGCTTCAAGGAAGGCTGATTTTAGGATCCAACGCAGGGGGGTTCTAGGGGATTTCCCCTCTCGCTTAAATAAGCATAGTCCCGCACTATTTTCAGATAAGTCCCTCTGTTCTATTAAACTGCATGCTCATAGATGATAATAAGACAGTGCTTTTTAAGAAGAGCTAATGTTGAGAAAGAAACGTACAACCTCTCTGGGGGGTTTCCCTCGCACTCAAGCAAGCAGGGTCCCACACCACTTTTCCATCACAGTCACATTAGCTCTTAAGTTATATAAGTAAGCAGAGTCCCACACATTTTTTCCAAACAGTCCCGACAATTCTTAAGCTATACACTCATGAAAGATAATCCAGCAGTACTTTCAAGGAGGGCTGATATTGAGATCATGTGGAATAGAATCCTGGGGGGTTTCCCCTCTAAGCAAATCGTTTTTACAGAGCTGGTTTGCTTGTCCCAACATCTGACCCTCCTCTTTTCACAGCACGGGCTTGGGACCGGCCACGGCAGAGTTAAAAAATGTTGAAAACATTATTTATTTATTAATTTATTTGTTTGAGATTCTGAGGAATCCCAATGAGCTTTTCCAAGGCCCTCCCTGACCGCAGTAGCAAATAGTTTTTTTTACAGAGCTGGTTTGCTTGTCCCAGCATCTGACCCTCTTCTTTTCACAGCACGGGCTTGGGACCGGACACGGCAGAGTTAAAAAAATGTTGAAAACATTATTTATTTATTCATTTATTTGTTTGAGATCCTGAGGAATCCCAATGAGCTTTTCCAAGGCCCTCCCTGACCGCAGTAGCAAATAGTTTTTACAGAGCTGGTTTGCTTGTCCCAGCATCTGACCCTCCTCTTTTCACAGCACGGGCTTGGGACCGACCACGGCAGAGTTAAAAAAAATGTTGAAAACATTATTTATTTATTCATTTATTTGTTTGAGATCATGAGGAATCCCAATGAGCTTTTCCAAGGCCCTCCCTGACTGCAGTATCAAATAGTTTTTACAGAGCTGGTTTGCTCATCCCAGCATCTGACCCTCCTCTTTTCACAGCACGGGCTTGGGACCGGTCATGGCAGAGTTAAAAAAATGTTGAAAACATTATTTATTTATTCATATATTTGTTTGAGATCCTGAGGAATCCCAATGAGCTTTTCCAAGGCCCTCCCTGACCACAGTAACAAATAGTTTTTACAGAGCTGGTTTGCTTGTCCCAGCATCTGACCCTCCTCTATTCACAGCACGGGCTTGGGACCGGCCATGGCAGAGTTAAAAAATGTTGAAAACATTATTTATTTATTCATTTATTTGTTTGAGATCCTGAGGAATCCCAATGAGCTTTTCCAAGGCCCTCCCTGACCGCAGTAGCAAATAGTTTTTACAGAGCTGGTTTGCTTGTCCCAGCATCTGACCCTCCTCTTTTCACAGCACGGGCTTGGGACCGGCCACGGCAGAGTTAAAAAAATGTTGAAAACATTATTTATTTATTCATTTATTTGTTTGAGATCCTGAGGAATCCCAATGAGCTTTTCCAAGGCCCTCCCTGACCGCAGTAGCAAATCATTTTTACAGAGCTGGTTTGCTTGTCCCAACATCTGACCCTCCTCTTTTCACAGCACGGGCTTGGGACCGGCCACGGCAGAGTTAAAAAATGTTGAAAACATTATTTATTTATTTATTCTTTTATTTGTTTGAGATCCTGAGGAATCCCAATGAGCTTTTCCAAGGCCCTCCCTGACTGCACTAGCAAATAGTTTTTACAGAGCTGGTTTGCTTGTCCCAGCATCTGACCCTCCTCTTTTCACAGCACGGGCTTGGGACCGGCCACGGCAGAGTTAAAAAATGTTGAAAACATTATTTATTTATTTATTTATTTATTTGTTTGAGATCCTGAGGAATCCCAATGAGCTTTTCCAAGGCCCTCCCTGACCGCAGTAGCAAATAGTTTTTACAGAGCTGGTTTGCTTGTCCCAGCATCTGACCCTCCTCTTTTCACAGCACGGGCTTGGGACCGGCCATGGCAGAGTTAAAAAAATGTTGAAAACATTATTTATTTATTCATTTATTTGTTTGAGATCCTGAGGAATCCCAATGAGCTTTTCCAAGGCCCTCCCTGACCGCAGTAGCAAATTGTTTTTACAGAGCTGGTTTGCTTGTCCCAGCATCTGACCCTCCTCTATTCACAGCACGGGCTTGGGACCAGCCATGGCAGAGTTAAAAAATGTTGAAAACATTATTTATAAATTCATTTATTTGTTTGAGATCCTGAGGAATCCCAATGAGCTTTTCCAAGGCCCTCCCTGACCGCAGTAGCAAATAGTTTTTACAGAGCTGGTTTCCTTGTCCCAGCATCTGACCCTCCTCTTTTCACAGCACGGGCTTGGGACCGGCCACGGCAGAGTTAAAAAATGTTGAAAACATTATTTATTTATTTAATAATTTATTTGTTTGAGATCCTGAGGAATCCCAATGAGCTTTTCCAAGGCCCTCCCTGACCGCAGTAGCAAATAGTTTTTACAGAGCTGGTTTGCTTGTCCCAGCATCTGACCCTCCTCTTTTCACAGCACGGGCTTGGGACCGGCCACGGCAGAGTTAAAAAAATGTTGAAAACATTATTTATTTATTCATTTATTTGTTTGAGATCCTGAGGAATCCCAATGAGCTTTTCCAAGGCCCTCCCTGACCGCAGTAGCAAATCATTTTTACAGAGCTGGTTTGCTTGTCCCAACATCTGACCCTCCTCTTTTCACAGCACGGGCTTGGGACCGGCCACGGCAGAGTTAAAAAATGCTGAAAATATTATTTATTTATTCATTCGTTTATTTGTTTGAGATTCTGAGGAATCCCAATGAGCTTTTCCAAGGCCCTCTCTGACCGCAGTAGCAAATAGTTTTTTTTACAGAGCTGGTTTGCTTGTCCCAGCATCTGACCCTCTTCTTTTCACAGCACGGGCTTGGGACCGGCCATGGCAGAGTTAAAAAATGTTGAAAACATTATTTATTTATTTATTCATTTATTTGTTTGAGATCCTGAGGAATCCCAATGAGCTTTTCCAAGGCCCTCCCTGACTGCACTAGCAAATAGTTTTTACAGAGCTGGTTTGCTTGTCCCAGCATCTGACCCTCCTCTTTTCACAGCACGGGCTTGGGACCGGCCACGGCAGAGTTAAAAAATGTTGAAAACATTATTTATTTATTTATTCATTTATTTGTTTGAGATCCTGAGGAATCCCAATGAGCTTTTCCAAGGCCCTCCCTGACCGCAGTAGCAAATAGTTTTTACAGAGCTGGTTTGCTTGTCCCAGCATCTGACCCTCCTCTTTTCACAGCACGGGCTTGGGACCGGCCACGGCAGAGTTAAAAAATGTTGAAAACATTATTTATTTATTTATTAATTTATTTGTTTGAGATCATGAGGAATCCCAATGAGCTTTTCCAAGGCCCTCCCTGACCGCAGTAGCAAATCGTTTTTTTTTTTTTTTTTTTTTTTTTTTTATATTTCTTTATTAAATTTTCCAGGTAAAAAATTATTTACAACACTCCAATCGCTGGAGAATTTTTTCATATACATTTTACACATATTACCTTTTATCCCTTTTTTTTCCCCCCCTCCCTTCCTTATCCCTCCCCCCCCCCCCGTCTCTTCTTATCATTCGACTCCTATTATTTCTCTGTATTCCCTTGTGTCCTTAAACTCTTGCCACTCATCCCAAATCTCCTCTTCATTCCCCTGTTCTTCCTCCTCCCAGGTCCTCAGCTGCTCCAACTTTCTTATTTTCTCTACTTTTAACAGCCATTCTTTCCTGGAGGGGGCCTCTTCTTTTTGCCAATTAAAGGGAATCAAGCTCTTAGCTGAGTTTAATAAGTGAGGGAGTAATGTTTTTTTTATATTGTTTCACTGACATATGGGTTCCATGAAACATGCATTTCCAAGGATCCAAGGGAATATCTATTTTAGTAATTTTACTTATTAATTCTATAACTTCACTCCAGAATACTTTAATTTTTGGGCACTCCCACCATATATGGGCTATAGTCCCTACCATCTGACATCCCCTCCAGCAAAGTCTTGAACTCTCTACCTGAATTCTTCCCATCTTATCAGGAGTGTTGTACCACCTTGTGATCAATTTATAGTTCATCTCCTCCGTGTTGGTGTCTATCGCGGATTTATGTACTAATTGAAGGCTCTTATCCCACTGTTTGTTGTTACTACACGGGCCGAGGTCTCTTTCCCATTTTTCTTTTAATGTTATTCCTCTCTCTTTTGTTATTGTTAATAGTATTTTATACACATTCGAAATATTGTTTATTATCTTATCTTTAAGACATAATTGCTCAAGAGGGCGGAGGTCGTTTTTATCTCTCAATGGCTGCGGTAGTGACAATGTGAAGTGCTTTAGTTGGATATACCTCCACTCATTTATCTTCCAGTTTTCTTTCCTTTGTTTCAGCTCCGCCAAGGTTATAATTTTCCCCTTCTCTACTATATCCCCTAATTGTGCTTCTCCTTCTTCTATCCATTTACCCAATTCCTTCTCTTCCCCTGGTGCAAAAAATTTTGTGCCCTGTAACGGGATCAGTGGTGAATTGTGTTTCCAATTTTCTTTTTTATGTATATTATCCCAAACCTTAATAGCATGTCTTGTGATTATATGCGTGTTAGTGTCCAGATTTCTAAACCTCTCAGGTATCCATATAACTTTTGCTAGGTGTGTACCACTCATCGTGCTTTCTATTACCACCCAATTTCTATCATTATTTTTTTTTGTCCATTCTATCACCCTTGTGAGTATTGCTGCAAAATAATAATTTTTAAAGTCGGGTAGGGCTAGTCCCCCTTGTCCCTTACCTTTACATAGTGTAGTGTACTTTACCCTTGGCTTTTTGTATTTCCAAATAAAGCGGGATATTAATCTTTTCAGTGTTTTAAAAAATACTTGAGGTAATGAAATCGGAATCATCTGGAATTTATATATAATTTTTGGCAGGATTATCATTTTTATCGTATTTATTCTCCCTATCCAGGAAAAAATTCTCGGAGATAATCTATTTAATTCTGATCTTACTTCATTCAGAAGTTCTAGAAAATTTGTTTTGTAGAGTTTTTCTGGAGTTGGGGTTAATTTTATCCCTAAGTATTTAATCTCATCTTTTCTCCAGTTAAACTGAAATTCTTTTTTTAACATCTCCTCTTCTTGTTTAGGGATATTAATATTTAATATTTCTGATTTTTTTTGATTAATTTTTAAATTGTATAGTTCTCCATATTGTTTCATTATTTTAATTATGTTGGGCAAAGTAATCCTCGGATTACTTATGTAGAGCAGGATATCATCTGCAAAGGCAGATACCTTATGCTCCACTTGTCCCACCTTTATGCCCCCGATGTCCACACTATTTCTAATAGTTGCCAGTAGTGATTCCAAAGATAAGACAAATAACATCGGAGACAAGGGACATCCTTGTCTTGTTCCATTGAGCATTTTAAACGAGTCTGACAAAGTTCCATTGACCTTTACCTTTGCAGTTGGTTGATTATACAAAGTTTTGATCCAGGCTAACATTCTAGGTTTTATTCCCAACTCCACTAGGGTGTTTATCATGAACTCCCAGTCTACCCTGTCAAATGCTTTTTCCGCATCTATTGACAGAAGTAGACTGGGAGCTCTGCTTTTTACCATATGGTCTATCAACAGTATAGTTTTTATCCCATTGTCCCGTCCCTGTCTCCCCGGGATGAATCCTACTTGATCATTGTGTATCCACTCCCCCATTAGGTTCTTCATTCTAGTGGCCAAAATTTTTGTGAATAATTTAGTATCAACATTAAGTAGGGAGATGGGTCTAAAACTAGAACATAGTACCGGGTCTTTTCCCTCTTTCCGTATAACTGTGATTGATGCTGACAGGGCCTCTCTACTCATCTCGTACTGAGTCCCTATTCCGTTTATATATTCTTTAAATCTTGGGATTAAAATGTCCTTAAATTTTTTATAATAACCTATGGTAAACCCATCCGGTCCTGGGCTTTTACCTAGACTCGTTTCTTTAATAGCTCTCTCTATTTCTTGTTCTGAGATTGGTCTTTCTAGGAATGTTAACTTTTCCTCATCTATCTTTGTCAATCCTGCGTCTACAAGGTATTTTTTGATTTTCTCCCTCCTTTCTGTTTCATTCCCCTGTATCTCACCTTTCTTTACTGCATACAGATTTGCGTAGTAGTTTTGGAATTCTTTGGCTATTCCTGTCGTTGTTTGAATTATTTCCCCATTTTTATTTTTAATTTTATCTACAAAATTTTTTCCTTTCTTCTTTTTCAGGATTTTTGCTAGGTTTTTCCCAACCTTATTACTTTCAATGTATTTTTCTTTTATGCATCTTTTCATTTCCTGCTTTATTTCCTGTTCTAGTAGATCTTTCAATTCTTCTCTCTTCACCTCAAGTAAATTATTTATTAATTTATCTTGTGTATTTTTATGTTTTTGCTCTAATTGATGTACTTCTGTCATTAGCCTAATCTTATCTTTTATTCTTTCTTTTTTCCTTTGGGTCCCCTTTGAGATAAATATGCCCCTCATATAAGCCTTATGAGCTTCCCATACCATGTCTTTTGGTGCATCTTTTGTATCGTTTATTTGAAAATAGAATTCCAACTCTTTCACTATTTCTTTTTCCCACTTTTTATCTCCAAAAATCTCCTCATTTATTTTCCAAGCATCCATCCTAGGCCGCTCTTTCGCCATTTTTATTTTTACCATAATGGGGGTATGGTCCGACCAAGTCTTGACCCCAATCTCAGCCTCGCTTACCCTTTCGATCCACCTATGTTCGATTAGTATATAATCCAATCTTGAGTATGTTCCATGTACACTTGAGTAACATGTATAATCTCTATCTTTCGGATGGAGAATTCTCCAAATATCTGCCAGTTGATTTGTAAATAATTTTTCCTTTATTTTCTTTGCCTGTACTTTATTTATCCGTAGGGTTTTTGATGTGGTATCTACTTTAGGGTCGAGGCAGAGATTGAGGTCCCCTGCCAGTATGACTCCTCCTTTTTTAAACTCCATTAATTTTCCCAGTACTTTACCTAGGAAGTCTACTTGTCTCTCATTAGGGCTATATATATTTACTAGGGTCAAATCTTCATCTCCTATTTTTCCTCTTAGAAAGAGGTATCTTCCCTCTGGGTCTACCATTCTCGACTCGAGAGCAAATCCAAGGTCCCTAGAGATGCCAATGGCTACTCCCTTGGACTTCCTCCCGGGTGAGTCCGCGTAATACCAGGTAGGATGACTCTTAGAATATAATCTAATATTAGTTGCATGAGATAAATGAGTCTCCTGTAAGAATGTCAGATCTGCCTTCAAATAACTAATTTCTTTTAAAATTTTTTTCCTTTTTTCTGGAGAGTTTAAACCTCGGACATTGTAAGATAATATGTTAACTATAACCATTGTTTCTTAATCTTCATTACTGTCTTTCTCTATCATCTCTTCAACTCTAAGGTGGCCATAAAAACTGTTCAACCAACACCAGGGATCCCTAAGAGATGGCATTAATCCCTCTGATTTTTCTTGTCTTTTGGGTTCTCTTAATTCTTGTATTTTCTTATAGGAGACGTTTTAATCTATTGACTTCTTTTTCCCTCTTTCTTCCCCTTTCCTCTTCCCACCCCTACCCTCCCCTCCCCCAACTATTCCCGGTCCCTCCATCAGGGTTGTCGATTCTCCTTCCTCCCTTTCCAATCGACTTGTGGCCGAGGTCGAGCTCTGCTAATGGTCACCGTTCCCTCCCATCTTCCCTACCGTAGGGTCTAATGGTGACGGCCCGCTGATCTCCATAGGGCCACCTGTTTTTTATTCTTACTTGCTCCTCCTCCCCTCCTCCCCTTCTTCCGCCAGCCCTCCCCCCCTCCCCCAATCCCCCCGGTCCCCCCAGTCCCTTTTCATCCTTTTGTTTTCATCTTTTTCTTCTGTTTCCACTGATTCAATTCTCCTTCATCAACTTCTTCCTCTGGGCACTCCTGGTCTGTCCAGCCTGGAATATCTATGAGTGGGATTTTTACTGCTTCACAAAAGTCTTTGGTTTCCTCTGGGTATCTAAGTAGTACTGTCCTCCCATCTCTTCTCACTCCTAAGCCTGCAGGGAAGTTCCAAAAGTATTGTATATCTTTTTTCTTTAATATTTCTACCATTGGTCTAAGAATGCGTTTTCTGTTAATTGTCTCTTTTGCCAGGTCTGGGAAAATCTGAATGTCCTCCCCGTCATATTTTAATTCCGGTCTACTTCTCATTTTCTCCCAGATCTGGGCCCTTGTCTCGTATTTATGGAATCTTGCAATCACATCTCTTGTTTTCTCTTTTGGTAGATTGGTTGGTTTACGCAACCTATGAATTCTCTCAAACTCAATTTTATCTGTGGTCGCCTTTCCCAGCAGAGGGTTAAATAACTTCTCCAGGGTTTCTTCTAATTTTTCTGTTGGCCCTTTCTCTGGTAATCCTCTTATTCTCAGATTTTTTCTACGATTTCTATTCTCCTGATCTTCGATTTTGTATAACATATTTCTCTGCTCCATTTTCATTTTTCTCATTTGTTCTTTTAGATTTTTTAGTTCTTTTCCTTGGGACTCCACCTTCTCTTCTATTTCTTCTACTCTGCCCAGAATATGCCCAAAGTCGGCGTGTAAGGTAGCCATCTCGGCTTTGATGGATCTTTCAAGGCTGGCAAACATTTCCCGCATTTCTGATTTTGATGGTGGATAATCTTTTTCATTAAATTTCTCTTCTCTATTCATGTCTCCATCCTCTATTGTTATACTGCTTTCTCTTGACACTTGTAGGCTTTCTTCTCCACTTACTCCTATATGCTTTTGATTCTTAATTTTCTTGGTTCCCTCTGTATTTTGTTTGGGTCTAACAACCGGTTGATCCTCTTGCTGTGTGTTTTGATCTTTTCCCTCAGATGTCATGTATTTTTTAATTGTTCCTGGGCTTGCTGTAGTTTTTGGAGGTTTCCCTGCCACTTCCTTTGCCGGTTTACCTCTCATTGTGGATTCGGCTCTGGGGAATAAGCCCTCAGTGTAGCTTCCTCTTATGTCTCAGTATGAACTAAATATCATATATATCATTCAGTGATTCAGGTAAGAGAGGTCCCACACTTTTTGCACAACGGTCTCCCTAGTTCTTAAGCTATAGACTCACGCATGATAATATAGCTGTGCTACCAGGGGAAGCAGTTTGTTGAAATCAAACGTATGAAAACCCTGGTGGTTTCCCCTCTCACTCAAGCACTCAGACTCCCGCACATCTCTCAATGCGCGCAAGCAAGATCTGAGGGGCCTCCGCACTCACCCAAGTGAGTAGAGTCTCGCACTTTTTCCAGGGCCGTTCAACTGGCTCCTAAGCATACACTCGTAAATAAATACTGTAGCAGTGCTTTCTAAGAAAGCTAGTATTTGAGATTGGTCATATAGGAATTCTGGGGGGTTTCCCCTCTCTTTCAAACAGGCAGAGTCCCGAACCTTTTCAACACAAACCCACCTTCTCTTAAGCCTTATACTCATAGATGACAATATGTCTTTGCTTTCAGAGAGGGCCGGTATATTATATCCAATGAAGGAGGATTCTAGTGGGTTTCCCCCCTCCCTAAGTAAGCAGAGTCCCACACATTTTTTCCAAACAGTCCCGACAATTCTTAAGCTATACACTCATGAAAGATAATCTAGCAGTACTTCCAAGGAGGGCTGATATTGAAATCCTGTGCAATAAGTCCTGGGGGGTTTCCCCTCTACCATAAGTAAGCAGTGTCCCGCACAATTTTCAGAACCATCCCCCTGAATCATTAAACTGTAAACTCATAGATGAAAATATACAGATGCTTTCACAAAGGTCTGGGAATGAGATCAGGTGTAGTGCAATTCTATAGGGGTTTCCCCTCATACTTTGGTAAACAGATTCCCGCACATTTTTTCTCAACAGTCTCGTTGACTCTTAGGCTATATACTCCTGGGTGATAATTTAACAGTGCTTCAAGGAAGGCTGATTTTAGGATCCAACGCAGGGGGGTTCTAGGGGATTTCCCCTCTCGCTTAAATAAGCATAGTCCCGCACTATTTTCAGATAAGTCCCTCTGTTCTATTAAACTGCATGCTCATAGATGATAATAAGACAGTGCTTTTTAAGAAGAGCTAATGTTGAGAAAGAAACGTACAACCTCTCTGGGGGGTTTCCCTCGCACTCAAGCAAGCAGGGTCCCACACCACTTTTCCATCACAGTCACATTAGCTCTTAAGTTATATAAGTAAGCAGAGTCCCACACATTTTTTCCAAACAGTCCCGACAATTCTTAAGCTATACACTCATGAAAGATAATCCAGCAGTACTTTCAAGGAGGGCTGATATTGAGATCATGTGGAATAGAATCCTGGGGGGTTTCCCCTCTAAGCAAATCGTTTTTACAGAGCTGGTTTGCTTGTCCCAGCATCTGACCCTCCTCTTTTCACAGCACGGGCTTGGGACCGGCCACGGCAGAGTTAAAAAATGTTGAAAACATTATTTATTTATTAATTTATTTGTTTGAGATTCTGAGGAATCCCAATGAGCTTTTCCAAGGCCCTCCCTGACCGCAGTAGCAAATAGTTTTTTTTACAGAGCTGGTTTGCTTGTCCCAGCATCTGACCCTCTTCTTTTCACAGCACGGGCTTGGGACCGGACACGGCAGAGTTAAAAAAATGTTGAAAACATTATTTATTTATTCATTTATTTGTTTGAGATCCTGAGGAATCCCAATGAGCTTTTCCAAGGCCCTCCCTGACCGCAGTAGCAAATAGTTTTTACAGAGCTGGTTTGCTTGTCCCAGCATCTGACCCTCCTCTTTTCACAGCACGGGCTTGGGACCGGTCACGGCAGAGTTAAAAAAATGTTGAAAACATTATTTATTTATTCATTTATTTGTTTGAGATCCTGAGGAATCCCAATGAGCTTTTCCAAGGCCCTCCCTGACCGCAGTAGCAAATAGTTTTTACAGAGCTGGTTTGCTTGTCCCAGCATCTGACCCTCCTCTTTTCACAGCACGGGCTTGGGACCGGCCACGGCAGAGTTAAAAAATGTTGAAAACATTATTTATTTATTTATTAATTTATTTGTTTGAGATCCTGAGGAATCCCAATGAGCTTTTCCAAGGCCCTCCCTGACCGCAGTAGCAAATAGTTTTTACAGAGCTGGTTTCCTTGTCCCAGCATCTGACCCTCCTCTTTTCACAGCACGGGCTTGGGACCGGCCACGGCAGAGTTAAAAAATGTTGAAAACATTATTTATTTGTTTAATAATTTATTTGTTTGAGATCCTGAGGAATCCCAATGAGCTTTTCCAAGGCCCTCCCTGACCGCAGTAGCAAATAGTTTTTACAGAGCTGGTTTGCTTGTCCCAGCATCTGACCCTCCTCTTTTCACAGCACGGGCTTGGGACCGGCGACGGCAGAGTTAAAAAATGTTGAAAACATTATTTATTTATTTGTTTGAGATCCTGAGGAATCCCAATGAGCTTTTCCAAGGCACTCCCTGACCTCAGTAGAAAATAGTTTTTACAGAGCTGGTTTGCTTGTCCCAGCATCTGACCCTCCTCTTTTCACAGCACGGGCTTGGGACCGGCCACGGCAGAGTTAAAAAAATGTTGAAAACATTATTTATTTATTCATTTATTTGTTTGAGATCCTGAGGAATCCCAATGAGCTTTTCCAAGGCCCTCCCTGACCGCAGTAGCAAAAAGTTTTTACAGAGCTGGTTTGCTTGTCCCAACATCTGACCCTCCTCTTTTCACAGCATGGGCTTGGGACCGGCCACGGCAGAGTTAAAAAATGTTGAAAACATTATTTATTTATTTATTCATTTATTTGTTTGAGATTCTGAGGAATCCCAATGAGCTTTTCCAAGGCCCTCCCTTACCGCAGTAGAAAATTTTTTTTTACAGAGCTGGTTTGCTTGTCCCTGCATATGACCCCCTTCTTTTCACAGCACGGGCTTTGGACCGGCCACGGCAGAGTTAAAAAAATGTTGAAAACCTTATTTATTTATTCATTTATTTGTTTGAGATCCTGAGGAATCCCAATGAGCTTTTCCAAGGCCCTCCCTGACCGCAGTAGCAAATAGTTTTTACAGAGCTGGTTTGCTTGTCCCAGCATCTGACCCTCCTCTTTTCACAGCACGGGCTTGGGACCGACCACGGCAGAGTTAAAAAAAATGTTGAAAACATTATTTATTTATTCATTTATTTGTTTGAGATCATGAGGAATCCCAATGAGCTTTTCCAAGGCCCTCCCTGACTGCAGTATCAAATAGTTTTTACAGAGCTGGTTTGCTTATCCCAGCATCTGACCCTCCTCTTTTCACAGCAAGGGCTTGGGACCGGTCATGGCAGAGTTAAAAAAAATGTTGAAAACATTATTTATTTATTCATATATTTGTTTGAGATCCTGAGGAATCCCAATGAGCTCTTCAAGGCCCTCCCTGACCACAGTAACAAATAGTTTTTACAGAGCTGGTTTGCTTGTCCCAGCATCTGACCCTCCTCTATTCACAGCACGGGCTTGGGACCGGCCATGGCAGAGTTAAAAAATGTTGAAAACATTATTTATTTATTCATTTATTTGTTTGAGATCCTGAGGAATCCCAATGAGCTTTTCCAAGGCCCTCCCTGACCGCAGTAGCAAATAGTTTTTACAGAGCTGGTTTGCTTGTCCCAGCATCTGACCCTCCTCTTTTCACAGCACGGGCTTGGGACCGGCCATGGCAGAGTTAAAAAAATGTTGAAAACATTATTTATTTATTCATTTATTTGTTTGAGATCCTGAGGAATCCCAATGAGCTTTTCCAAGGCCCTCCCTGACCGCAGTAGCAAATCATTTTTACAGAGCTGGTTTGCTTGTCCCAACATCTGACCCTCCTCTTTTCACAGCACGGGCTTGGGACCGGTCACGGCAGAGTTAAAAAATGTTGAAAACATTATTTATTTATTTATTCGTTTATTTGTTTGAGATCCTGAGGAATCCCAATGAGCTTTTCCAAGGCCCTCCCTGACTGCACTAGCAAATAGTTTTTACAGAGCTGGTTTGCTTGTCCCAGCATCTGACCCTCCTCTTTTCACAGCACGGGCTTGGGACCGGCCACGGCAGAGTTAAAAAATGTTGAAAACATTATTTATTTATTTATTTATTTATTTGTTTGAGATCCTGAGGAATCCCAATGAGCTTTTCCAAGGCCCTCCCTGACCGCAGTAGCAAATAGTTTTTACAGAGCTGGTTTGCTTGTCCCAGCATCTGACCCTCCTCTTTTCACAGCACGGGCTTGGGACCGGCCATGGCAGAGTTAAAAAAATGTTGAAAACATTATTTATTTATTCATTTATTTGTTTGAGATCCTGAGGAATCCCAATGAGCTTTTCCAAGGCCCTCCCTGACCGCAGTAGCAAATAGTTTTTACAGAGCTGGTTTGCTTGTCCCAGCATCTGACCCTCCTCTATTCACAGCACGGGCTTGGGACCAGCCATGGCAGAGTTAAAAAATGTTGAAAACATTATTTATAAATTCATTTATTTGTTTGAGATCCTGAGGAATCCCAATGAGCTTTTCCAAGGCCCTCCCTGACCGCAGTAGCAAATAGTTTTTACAGAGCTGGTTTCCTTGTCCCAGCATCTGACCCTCCTCTTTTCACAGCACGGGCTTTGACCGGCCACGGCAGAGTTAAAAAATGTTGAAAACATTATTTATTTATTTAATAATTTATTTGTTTGAGATCCTGAGGAATCCCAATGAGCTTTTCCAAGGCCCTCCCTGACCGCAGTAGCAAATAGTTTTTACAGAGCTGGTTTGCTTGTCCCAGCATCTGACCCTCCTCTTTTCACAGCACGGGCTTGGGACCGGCCACGGCAGAGTTAAAAAAATGTTGAAAACATTATTTATTTATTCATTTATTTGTTTGAGATCCTGAGGAATCCCAATGAGCTTTTCCAAGGCCCTCCCTGACCGCAGTAGCAAATCATTTTTACAGAGCTGGTTTGCTTGTCCCAACATCTGACCCTCCTCTTTTCACAGCACGGGCTTGGGACCGGCCACGGCAGAGTTAAAAAATGCTGAAAATATTATTTATTTATTCATTCGTTTATTTGTTTGAGATTCTGAGGAATCCCAATGAGCTTTTCCAAGGCCCTCTCTGACCGCAGTAGCAAATAGTTTTTTTTACAGAGCTGGTTTGCTTGTCCCAGCATCTGACCCTCTTCTTTTCACAGCACGGGCTTGGGACCGGCCATGGCAGAGTTAAAAAATGTTGAAAACATTATTTATTTATTTATTCATTTATTTGTTTGAGATCCTGAGGAATCCCAATGAGCTTTTCCAAGGCCCTCCCTGACTGCACTAGCAAATAGCTTTTACAGAGCTGGTTTGCTTGTCCCAGCATCTGACCCTCCTCTTTTCACAGCACGGGCTTGGGACCGGCCACGGCAGAGTTAAAAAATGTTGAAAACATTATTTATTTATTTATTCATTTATTTGTTTGAGATCCTGAGGAATCCCAATGAGCTTTTCCAAGGCCCTCCCTGACCGCAGTAGCAAATAGTTTTTACAGAGCTGGTTTGCTTGTCCCAGCATCTGACCCTCCTCTTTTCACAGCACGGGCTTGGGACCGGCCATGGCAGAGTTAAAAAAATGTTGAAAACATTATTTATTTATTCATTTATTTGTTTGAGATCCTGAGGAATCCCAATGAGCTTTTCCAAGGCCCTCCCTGACCGCAGTAGCAAATAGATTTTACAGAGCTGGTTTGCTTGTCCCAGCATCTGACCCTCCTCTATTCACAGCACGGGCTTGGGACCAGCCATGGCAGAAATAAAAAATGTTGAAAACATTATTTATAAATTCATTTATTTGTTTGAGATCCTGAGGAATCCCAATGAGCTTTTCCAAGGCCCTCCCTGACCGCAGTAGCAAATAGTTTTTACAGAGCTGGTTTCCTTGTCCCAGCATCTGACCCTCCTCTTTTCACAGCACGGGCTTGGGACCGGCCACGGCAGAGTTAAAAAATGTTGAAAACATTATTTATTTATTTAATAATTTATTTGTTTGAGATCCTGAGGAATCCCAATGAGCTTTTCCAAGGCCCTCCCTGACCGCAGTAGCAAATCGTTTTTACAGAGCTGGTTTGCTTGTCCCAACATCTGACCCTCCTCTTTTCACAGCACGGGCTTGGGACCGGCCACGGCAGAGTTAAAAAATGTTGAAAACATTATTTATTTATTTATTCATTTATTTGTTTGAGATCCTGAGGAATCCCAATGAGCTTTTCCAAGGCCCTCCCTTACCGCAGTAGCAAATATTTTTTTTACAGAGCTGGTTTGCTTGTCCCAGCATCTGACCCCCTTCTTTTCACAGCACGGGCTTTGGACCGGCCACGGCAGAGTTAAAAAAATGTTGAAAACCTTATTTATTTATTCATTTATTTGTTTGAGATCCTGAGGAATCCCAATGAGCTCTTCCAAGGCCCTCCCTGACCGCAGTAGCAAATAGTTTTTACAGAGCTGGTTTGCTTGTCCCAGCATCTGACCCTCCTCTTTTCACAGCACGGGCTTGGGACCGACCACGGCAGAGTTAAAAAAAATGTTGAAAACATTATTTATTTATTCATTTATTTGTTTGAGATCATGAGGAATCCCAATGAGCTTTTCCAAGGCCCTCCCTGACTGCACTAGCAAATAGTTTTTACAGAGCTGGTTTGCTTGTCCCAGCATCTGACCCTCCTCTTTTCACAGCACGGGCTTGGGACCGGCCACGGCAGAGTTAAAAAATGTTGAAAACATTATTTATTTATTTATTCATTTATTTGTTTGAGATCCTAAGGAATCCCAATGAGCTTTTCCAAGGCCCTCCCTGACTGCAGTATCAAATAGTTTTTACAGAGCTGGTTTGCTTATCCCAGCATCTGACCCTCCTCTTTTCACAGCACGGGCTTGGGACCGGCCATGGCAGAGTTAAAAAAATGTTGAAAACATTATTTATTTATTCATTTATTTGTTTGAGATCCTGAGGAATCCCAATGAGCTTTTCCAAGGCCCTCCCTGAACGCAGTAGCAAATCATTTTTACAGAGCTGGTTTGCTTGTCCCAACATCTGACCCTCCTCTTTTCACAGCACGGGCTTGGGACCAGCCACGGCAGAGTTAAAAAATGTTGAAAACATTATTTATTTATTTATTCATTTATTTGTTTGAGATCCTGAGGAATCCCAATGAGCTTTTCCAAGGCCCTCCCTTACCGCAGAAGCAAATATTTTTTTACAGAGCTGGTTTGCTTGTCCCAGCATATGACCCCCTTCTTTTCACAGCACGGGCTTTGGACCGGCCACGGCAGAGTTAAAAAAATGTTGAAAACCTTATTTATTTATTCATTTATCTGTTTGAGATCCTGAGGAATCCCAATGAGCTTTTCCAAGGCCCTCCCTGACCGCAGTAGCAAATAGTTTTTACAGAGCTGGTTTGCTTGTCCCAGCATCTGACCCTCCTCTTTTCACAGCACGGGCTTGGGACCGACCACGGCAGAGTTAAAAAAAATGTTGAAAACATTATTTATTTATTTATTTGTTTGAGATCATGAGGAATCCCAATGAGCTTTTCCAAGGCCCTCCCTGACTGCACTAGCAAATAGTTTTTACAGAGCTGGTTTGCTTGTCCCAGCATCTGACCCTCCTCTTTTCACAGCACGGGCTTGGGACCGGCCACGGCAGAGTTAAAAAATGTTGAAAACATTATTTATTTATTTATTCATTTATTTGTTTGAGATCCTGAGGAATCCCAATGAGCTTTTCCAAGGCCCTCCCTGACTGCAGTATCAAATAGTTTTTACAGAGCTGGTTTGCTTGTCCCAGCATCTGACCCTCCTCTATTCACAGCACGGGCTTGGGACCGGCCATGGCAGAGTTAAAAAATGTTGAAAACATTATTTATTTATTCATTTATTTGTTTGAGATCCTGAGGAATCCCAATGAGCTTTTCCAAGGCCCTCCCTGACCGCAGTAGCAAATAGTTTTTACAGAGCTGGTTTGCTTGTCCGAGCATCTGACCCTCCTCTTTTCACAGCACGGGCTTGGGACCGGCCACGGCAGAGTTAAAAAAATGTTGAAAACATTATTTATTTATTCATTTATTTGTTTGAGATCCTGAGGAATCCCAATGAGCTTTTCCAAGGCCCTCCCTGACCGCAGTAGCAAATCATTTTTACAGAGCTGGTTTGCTTGTCCCAACATTTGACCCTCCTCTTTTCACAGCACGGGCTTGGGACCGGCCACGGCAGAGTTAAAAAATGTTGAAAACATTATTTATTTATTTATTCATTTATTTGTTTGAGATTCTGAGGAATCCCAATGAGCTTTTCCAAGGCCCTCTCTGACCGCAGTAGCAAATAGTTTTTTTTTACAGAGCTGGTTTGCTTGTCCCAGCATCTGACCCTCTTCTTTTCACAGCACGGGCTTGGGACCGGCCATGGCAGAGTTAAAAAATGTTGAAAACATTATTTATTTATTTATTCATTTATTTGTTTGAGATCCTGAGGAATCCCAATGAGCTTTTCCAAGGCCCTCCCTGACTGCACTAGCAAATAGTTTTTACAGAGCTGGTTTGCTTGTCCCAGCATCTGACCCTACTCTTTTCACAGCACGGGCTTGGGACCGGCCACGGCAGAGTTAAAAAATGTTGAAAACATTATTTATTTATTTATTCATTTATTTGTTTGAGATCCTGAGGAATCCCAATGAGCTTTTCCAAGGCCCTCCCTGACCGCAGTAGCAAATAGTTTTTACAGAGCTGGTTTGCTTGTCCCAGCATCTGACCCTCCTCTTTTCACAGCACGGGCTTGGGACCGGCCATGGCAGAGTTAAAAAAATGTTGAAAACATTATTTATTTATTCATTTATTTGTTTGAGATCCTGAGGAATCCCAATGAGCTTTTCCAAGGCCCTCCCTGACCGCAGTAGCAAATAGTTTTTACAGAGCTGGTTTGCTTGTCCCAGCATCTGACCCTCCTCTATTCACAGCACGGGCTTGGGACCAGCCATGGCAGAAATAAAAAATGTTGAAAACATTATTTATAAATTCATTTATTTGTTTGAGATCCTGAGGAATCCCAATGAGCTTTTCCAAGGCCCTCCCTGACCGCAGTAGCAAATAGTTTTTACAGAGCTGGTTTCCTTGTCCCAGCATCTGACCCTCCTCTTTTCACAGCACTAGCTTGGGACCGGCCACGGCAGAGTTAAAAAATGTTGAAAACATTATTTATTTATTTAATAATTTATTTGTTTGAGATCCTGAGGAATCCCAATGAGCTTTTCCAAGGCCCTCCCTGACCGCAGTAGCAAATAGTTTTTACAGAGCTGGTTTGCTTGTCCCAGCATCTGACCCTCCTCTTTTCACAGCACGGGCTTGGGACCGGCCACGGCAGAGTTAAAAAAATGTTGAAAACATTATTTATTTATTCATTTATTTGTTTGAGATCCTGAGGAATCCCAATGAGCTTTTCCAAGGCCCTCCCTGACCGCAGTAGCAAATCGTTTTTACAGAGCTGGTTTGCTTGTCCCAACATCTGACCCTCCTCTTTTCACAGCACGGGCTTGGGACCGGCCACGGCAGAGTTAAAAAATGTTGAAAACATTATTTATTTATTTATTCATTTATTTGTTTGAGATCCTGAGGAATCCCAATGAGCTTTTCCAAGGCCCTCCCTTACCGCAGTAGCAAATATTTTTTTTACAGAGCTGGTTTGCTTGTCCCAGCATCTGACCCCCTTCTTTTCACAGCACGGGCTTTGGACTGGCCACGGCAGAGTTAAAAAAATGTTGAAAACCTTATTTATTTATTCATTTATTTGTTTGAGATCCTGAGGAATCCCAATGAGCTCTTCCAAGGCCCTCCCTGACCGCAGTAGCAAATAGTTTTTACAGAGCTGGTTTGCTTGTCCCAGCATCTGACCCTCCTCTTTTCACAGCACGGGCTTGGGACCGACCACGGCAGAGTTAAAAAAAATGTTGAAAACATTATTTATTTATTCATTTATTTGTTTGAGATCATGAGGAATCCCAATGAGCTTTTCCAAGGCCCTCCCTGACTGCACTAGCAAATAGTTTTTACAGAGCTGGTTTGCTTGTCCCAGCATCTGACCCTCCTCTTTTCACAGCACGGGCTTGGGACCGGCCACGGCAGAGTTAAAAAATGTTGAAAACATTATTTATTTATTTATTCATTTATTTGTTTGAGATCCTGAGGAATCCCAATGAGCTTTTCCAAGGCCCTCCCTGACTGCAGTATCAAATAGTTTTTACAGAGCTGGTTTGCTTATCCCAGCATCTGACCCTCCTCTTTTCACAGCACGGGCTTGGGACCGGCCATGGCAGAGTTAAAAAAATGTTGAAAACATTATTTATTTATTCATTTATTTGTTTGAGATCCTGAGGAATCCCAATGAGCTTTTCCAAGGCCCTCCCTGAACGCAGTAGCAAATCATTTTTACAGAGCTGGTTTGCTTGTCCCAACATCTGACCCTCCTCTTTTCACAGCACGGGCTTGGGACCAGCCACGGCAGTGTTAAAAAATGTTGAAAACATTATTTATTTATTTATTCATTTATTTGTTTGAGATTCTGAGGAATCCCAATGAGCTTTTCCAAGGCCCTCCCTTACCGCAGAAGCAAATATTTTTTTTACAGAGCTGGTTTGCTTGTCCCAGCATATGACCCCCTTCTTTTCACAGCACGGGCTTTAGACCGGCCACGGCAGAGTTAAAAAAATGTTGAAAACCTTATTTATTTATTCATTTATTTGTTTGAGATCCTGAGGAATCCCAATGAGCTTTTCCAAGGCCCTCCCTGACCGCAGTAGCAAATAGTTTTTACAGAGCTGGTTTGCTTGTCCCAGCATCTGACCCTCCTCTTTTCACAGCACGGGCTTGGGACCGACCACGGCAGAGTTAAAAAAAATGTTGAAAACATTATTTATTTATTTATTTGTTTGAGATCATGAGGAATCCCAATGAGCTTTTCCAAGGCCCTCCCTGACTGCACTAGCAAATAGTTTTTACAGAGCTGGTTTGCTTGTCCCAGCATCTGACCCTCCTCTTTTCACAGCACGGGCTTGGGACCGGCCACGGCAGAGTTAAAAAATGTTGAAAACATTATTTATTTATTTATTCATTTATTTGTTTGAGATCCTGAGGAATCCCAATGAGCTTTTCCAAGGCCCTCCCTGACTGCAGTATCAAATAGTTTTTACAGAGCTGGTTTGCTTGTCCCAGCATCTGACCCTCCTCTATTCACAGCACGGGCTTGGGACCGGCCATGGCAGAGTTAAAAAATGTTGAAAACATTATTTATTTATTCATTTATTTGTTTGAGATCCTGAGGAATCCCAATGAGCTTTTCCAAGGCCCTCCCTGACCGCAGTAGCAAATAGTTTTTACAGAGCTGGTTTGCTTGTCCGAGCATCTGACCCTCCTCTTTTCACAGCACGGGCTTGGGACCGGCCACGGCAGAGTTAAAAAAATGTTGAAAACATTATTTATTTATTCATTTATTTGTTTGAGATCCTGAGGAATCCCAATGAGCTTTTCCAAGGCCCTCCCTGACCGCAGTAGCAAATCATTTTTACAGAGCTGGTTTGCTTGTCCCAACATTTGACCCTCCTCTTTTCACAGCACGGGCTTGGGACCGGCCACGGCAGAGTTAAAAAAATGTTGAAAACATTATTTATTTATTTATTCATTTATTTGTTTGAGATTCTGAGGAATCCCAATGAGCTTTTCCAAGGCCCTCTCTGACCGCAGTAGCAAATAGTTTTTTTTACAGAGCTGGTTTGCTTGTCCCAGCATCTGACCCTCTTCTTTTCACAGCACGGGCTTGGGACCGGCCATGGCAGAGTTAAAAAATGTTGAAAACATTATTTATTTATTTATTCATTTATTTGTTTGAGATCCTGAGGAATCCCAATGAGCTTTTCCAAGGCCCTCCCTGACTGCACTAGCAAATAGTTTTTACAGAGCTGGTTTGCTTGTCCCAGCATCTGACCCTCCTCTTTTCACAGCACGGGCTTGGGACCGGCCACGGCAGAGTTAAAAAATGTTGAAAACATTATTTATTTATTTATTCATTTATTTGTTTGAGATCCTGAGGAATCCCAATGAGCTTTTCCAAGGCCCTCCCTGACCGCAGTAGCAAATAGTTTTTACAGAGCTGGTTTGCTTGTCCCAGCATCTGACCCTCCTCTTTTCACAGCACGGGCTTGGGACCGGCCATGGCAGAGTTAAAAAAATGTTGAAAACATTATTTATTTATTCATTTATTTGTTTGAGATCCTGAGGAATCCCAATGAGCTTTTCCAAGGCCCTCCCTGACCGCAGTAGCAAATAGTTTTTACAGAGCTGGTTTGCTTGTCTCAGCATCTGACCCTCCTCTATTCACAGCACGGGCTTGGGACCAGCCATGGCAGAAATAAAAAATGTTGAAAACATTATTTATAAATTCATTTATTTGTTTGAGATCCTGAGGAATCCCAATGAGCTTTTCCAAGGCCCTCCCTGACCGCAGTAGCAAATAGTTTTTACAGAGCTGGTTTCCTTGTCCCAGCATCTGACCCTCCTCTTTTCACAGCACTAGCTTGGGACCGGCCACGGCAGAGTTAAAAAATGTTGAAAACATTATTTATTTATTTAATAATATATTTGTTTGAGATCCTGAGGAATCCCAATGAGCTTTTCCAAGGCCCTCCCTGACCGCAGTAGCAAATAGTTTTTACAAAGCTGGTTTGCTTGTCCCAGCATCTGACCCTCCTCTTTTCACAGCACGGGCTTGGGACCGGCCACGGCAGAGTTAAAAAAATGTTGAAAACATTATTTATTTATTCATTTATTTGTTTGAGATCCTGAGGAATCCCAATGAGCTTTTCCATGGCCCTCCCTGACCGCAGTAGCAAATCGTTTTTACAGAGCTGGTTTGCTTGTCCCAACATCTGACCCTCCTCTTTTCACAGCACGGGCTTGGGACCGGCCACGGCAGAGTTAAAAAATGTTGAAAACATTATTTATTTATTTATTCATTTATTTGTTTGAGATCCTGAGGAATCCCAATGAGCTTTTCCAAGGCCCTCCCTGACCGCAGTAGCAAATAGTTTTTACAGAGCTGGTTTGCTTGTCCCAGCATCTGACCCTCCTCTTTTCACAGCACGGGCTTGGGACCGGTCACGGCAGAGTTAAAAAAATGTTGAAAACATTATTTATTTATTCATTTATTTGTTTGAGATCCTGAGGAATCCCAATGAGCTTTTCCAAGGCCCTCCCTGACCGCAGTAGCAAATAGTTTTTACAGAGCTGGTTTGCTTGTCCCAGCATCTGACCCTCCTCTTTTCACAGCACGGGCTTGGGACCGGCCACGGCAGAGTTAAAAAATGTTGAAAACATTATTTATTTATTTATTAATTTATTTGTTTGAGATCCTGAGGAATCCCAATGAGCTTTTCCAAGGCCCTCCCTGACCGCAGTAGCAAATAGTTTTTACAGAGCTGGTTTCCTTGTCCCAGCATCTGACCCTCCTCTTTTCACAGCACGGGCTTGGGACCGGCCACGGCAGAGTTAAAAAATGTTGAAAACATTATTTATTTATTTAATAATTTATTTGTTTGAGATCCTGAGGAATCCCAATGAGCTTTTCCAAGGCCCTCCCTGACCGCAGTAGCAAATAGTTTTTACAGAGCTGGTTTGCTTGTCCCAGCATCTGACCCTCCTCTTTTCACAGCACGGGCTTGGGACCGGCGACGGCAGAGTTAAAAAATGTTGAAAACATTATTTATTTATTTGTTTGAGATCCTGAGGAATCCCAATGAGCTTTTCCAAGGCACTCCCTGACCTCAGTAGAAAATAGTTTTTATAGAGCTGGTTTGCTTGTCCCAGCATCTGACCCTCCTCTTTTCACAGCACGGGCTTGGGACCGGCCACGGCAGAGTTAAAAAAATGTTGAAAACATTATTTATTTATTCATTTATTTGTTTGAGATCCTGAGGAATCCCAATGAGCTTTTCCAAGGCCCTCCCTGACCGCAGTAGCAAAAAGTTTTTACAGAGCTGGTTTGCTTGTCCCAACATCTGACCCTCCTCTTTTCACAGCACGGGCTTGGGACCGGCCACGGCAGAGTTAAAAAATGTTGAAAACATTATTTATTTATTTATTCATTTATTTGTTTGAGATTCTGAGGAATCCCAATGAGCTTTTCCAAGGCCCTCCCTTACCGCAGTAGAAAATTTTTTTTTTACAGAGCTGGTTTGCTTGTCCCAGCATATGACCCCCTTCTTTTCACAGCACGGGCTTTGGACCGGCCACGGCAGAGTTAAAAAATGTTGAAAACCTTATTTATTTATTCATTTATTTGTTTGAGATCCTGAGGAATCCCAATGAGCTTTTCCAAGGCCCTCCCTGACCGCAGTAGCAAATAGTTTTTACAGAGCTGGTTTGCTTGTCCCAGCATCTGACCCTCCTCTTTTCACAGCACGGGCTTGTGACCGACCACGGCAGAGTTAAAAAAAATGTTGAAAACATTATTTATTTATTCATTTATTTGTTTGAGATCATGAGGAATCCCAATGAGCTTTTCCAAGGCCCTCCCTGACTGCAGTATCAAATAGTTTTTACAGAGCTGGTTTGCTTATCCCAGCATCTGACCCTCCTCTTTTCACAGCACGGGCTTGGGACCGGCCATGGCAGAGTTAAAAAAATGTTGAAAACATTATTTATTTATTCATATATTTGTTTGAGATCCTGAGGAATCCCAATGAGCTTTTCCAAGGCCCTCCCTGACCACAGTAACAAATAGTTTTTACAGAGCTGGTTTGCTTGTCCCAGCATCTGACCCTCCTCTATTCACAGCACGGGCTTGGGACCGGCCATGGCAGAGTTAAAAAATGTTGAAAACATTATTTATTTATTCATTTATTTGTTTGAGATCCTGAGGAATCCCAATGAGCTTTTCCAAGGCCCTCCCTGACCGCAGTAGCAAATAGTTTTTACAGAGCTGGTTTGCTTGTCCCAGCATCTGACCCTCCTCTTTTCACAGCACGGGCTTGGGACCGGCCACGGCAGAGTTAAAAAAATGTTGAAAACATTATTTATTTATTCATTTATTTGTTTGAGATCCTGAGGAATCCCAATGAGCTTTTCCAAGGCCCTCCCTGACCGCAGTAGCAAATCATTTTTACAGAGCTGGTTTGCTTGTCCCAACATCTGACCCTCCTCTTTTCACAGCACGGGCTTGGGACCGGCCACGGCAGAGTTAAAAAATGTTGAAAACATTATTTATTTATTTATTCGTTTATTTGTTTGAGATCCTGAGGAATCCCAATGAGCTTTTCCAAGGCCCTCCCTGACTGCACTAGCAAATAGTTTTTACAGAGCTGGTTTGCTTGTCCCAGCATCTGACCCTCCTCTTTTCACAGCACGGGCTTGGGACCGGCCACGGCAGAGTTAAAAAATGTTGAAAACATTATTTATTTATTTATTTATTTATTTGTTTGAGATCCTGAGGAATCCCAATGAGCTTTTCCAAGGCCCTCCCTGACCGCAGTAGCAAATAGTTTTTACAGAGCTGGTTTGCTTGTCCCAGCATCTGACCCTCCTCTTTTCACAGCACGGGCTTGGGACCGGCCATGGCAGAGTTAAAAAAATGTTGAAAACATTATTTATTTATTCATTTATTTGTTTGAGATCCTGAGGAATCCCAATGAGCTTTTCCAAGGCCCTCCCTGACCGCAGTAGCAAATTGTTTTTACAGAGCTGGTTTGCTTGTCCCAGCATCTGACCCTCCTCTATTCACAGCACGGGCTTGGGACTAGCCATGGCAGAGTTAAAAAATGTTGAAAACATTATTTATAAATGCATTTATTTGTTTGAGATCCTGAGGAATCCCAATGAGCTTTTCCAAGGCCCTCCCTGACCGCAGTAGCAAATAGTTTTTACAGAGCTGGTTTCCTTGTCCCAGCATCTGACCCTCCTCTTTTCACAGCACGGGCTTGGGACCGGCCACGGCAGAGTTAAAAAATGTTGAAAACATTATTTATTTATTTAATAATTTATTTGTTTGAGATCCTGAGGAATCCCAATGAGCTTTTCCAAGGCCCTCCCTGACCGCAGTAGCAAATAGTTTTTACAGAGCTGGTTTGCTTGTCCCAGCATCTGACCCTCCTCTTTTCACAGCACGGGCTTGGGACCGGCCACGGCAGAGTTAAAAAAATGTTGAAAACATTATTTATTTATTCATTTATTTGTTTGAGATCCTGAGGAATCCCAATGAGCTTTTCCAAGGCCCTCCCTGACTGCACTAGCAAATAGTTTTTACAGAGCTGGTTTGCTTGTCCCAGCATCTGACCCTCCTCTTTTCACAGCACGGGCTTGGGACCGGCCACGGCAGAGTTAAAAAATGTTGAAAACATTATTTATTTATTTATTCATTTATTTGTTTGAGATCCTGAGGAATCCCAATGAGCTTTTCCAAGGCCCTCCCTGACCGCAGTAGCAAATAGTTTTTACAGAGCTGGTTTGCTTGTCCCAGCATCTGACCCTCCTCTTTTCACAGCACGGGCTTGGGACCGGCCATGGCAGAGTTAAAAAAATGTTGAAAACATTATTTATTTATTCATTTATTTGTTTGAGATCCTGAGGAATCCCAATGAGCTTTTCCAAGGCCCTCCCTGACCGCAGTAGCAAATAGTTTTTACAGAGCTGGTTTGCTTGTCTCAGCATCTGACCCTCCTCTATTCACAGCACGGGCTTGGGACCAGCCATGGCAGAAATAAAAAATGTTGAAAACATTATTTATAAATTCATTTATTTGTTTGAGATCCTGAGGAATCCCAATGAGCTTTTCCAAGGCCCTCCCTGACCGCAGTAGCAAATAGTTTTTACAGAGCTGGTTTCCTTGTCCCAGCATCTGACCCTCCTCTTTTCACAGCACTAGCTTGGGACCGGCCACGGCAGAGTTAAAAAATGTTGAAAACATTATTTATTTATTTAATAATATATTTGTTTGAGATCCTGAGGAATCCCAATGAGCTTTTCCAAGGCCCTCCCTGACCGCAGTAGCAAATAGTTTTTACAAAGCTGGTTTGCTTGTCCCAGCATCTGACCCTCCTCTTTTCACAGCACGGGCTTGGGACCGGCCACGGCAGAGTTAAAAAAATGTTGAAAACATTATTTATTTATTCATTTATTTGTTTGAGATCCTGAGGAATCCCAATGAGCTTTTCCATGGCCCTCCCTGACCGCAGTAGCAAATCGTTTTTACAGAGCTGGTTTGCTTGTCCCAACATCTGACCCTCCTCTTTTCACAGCACGGGCTTGGGACCGGCCACGGCAGAGTTAAAAAATGTTGAAAACATTATTTATTTATTTATTCATTTATTTGTTTGAGATCCTGAGGAATCCCAATGAGCTTTTCCAAGGCCCTCCCTGACCGCAGTAGCAAATAGTTTTTACAGAGCTGGTTTGCTTGTCCCAGCATCTGACCCTCCTCTTTTCACAGCACGGGCTTGGGACCGGTCACGGCAGAGTTAAAAAAATGTTGAAAACATTATTTATTTATTCATTTATTTGTTTGAGATCCTGAGGAATCCCAATGAGCTTTTCCAAGGCCCTCCCTGACCGCAGTAGCAAATAGTTTTTACAGAGCTGGTTTGCTTGTCCCAGCATCTGACCCTCCTCTTTTCACAGCACGGGCTTGGGACCGGCCACGGCAGAGTTAAAAAATGTTGAAAACATTATTTATTTATTTATTAATTTATTTGTTTGAGATCCTGAGGAATCCCAATGAGCTTTTCCAAGGCCCTCCCTGACCGCAGTAGCAAATAGTTTTTACAGAGCTGGTTTCCTTGTCCCAGCATCTGACCCTCCTCTTTTCACAGCACGGGCTTGGGACCGGCCACGGCAGAGTTAAAAAATGTTGAAAACATTATTTATTTATTTAATAATTTATTTGTTTGAGATCCTGAGGAATCCCAATGAGCTTTTCCAAGGCCCTCCCTGACCGCAGTAGCAAATAGTTTTTACAGAGCTGGTTTGCTTGTCCCAGCATCTGACCCTCCTCTTTTCACAGCACGGGCTTGGGACCGGCGACGGCAGAGTTAAAAAATGTTGAAAACATTATTTATTTATTTGTTTGAGATCCTGAGGAATCCCAATGAGCTTTTCCAAGGCACTCCCTGACCTCAGTAGAAAATAGTTTTTATAGAGCTGGTTTGCTTGTCCCAGCATCTGACCCTCCTCTTTTCACAGCACGGGCTTGGGACCGGCCACGGCAGAGTTAAAAAAATGTTGAAAACATTATTTATTTATTCATTTATTTGTTTGAGATCCTGAGGAATCCCAATGAGCTTTTCCAAGGCCCTCCCTGACCGCAGTAGCAAAAAGTTTTTACAGAGCTGGTTTGCTTGTCCCAACATCTGACCCTCCTCTTTTCACAGCACGGGCTTGGGACCGGCCACGGCAGAGTTAAAAAATGTTGAAAACATTATTTATTTATTTATTCATTTATTTGTTTGAGATTCTGAGGAATCCCAATGAGCTTTTCCAAGGCCCTCCCTTACCGCAGTAGAAAATTTTTTTTTTACAGAGCTGGTTTGCTTGTCCCAGCATATGACCCCCTTCTTTTCACAGCACGGGCTTTGGACCGGCCACGGCAGAGTTAAAAAATGTTGAAAACCTTATTTATTTATTCATTTATTTGTTTGAGATCCTGAGGAATCCCAATGAGCTTTTCCAAGGCCCTCCCTGACCGCAGTAGCAAATAGTTTTTACAGAGCTGGTTTGCTTGTCCCAGCATCTGACCCTCCTCTTTTCACAGCACGGGCTTGTGACCGACCACGGCAGAGTTAAAAAAAATGTTGAAAACATTATTTATTTATTCATTTATTTGTTTGAGATCATGAGGAATCCCAATGAGCTTTTCCAAGGCCCTCCCTGACTGCAGTATCAAATAGTTTTTACAGAGCTGGTTTGCTTATCCCAGCATCTGACCCTCCTCTTTTCACAGCACGGGCTTGGGACCGGCCATGGCAGAGTTAAAAAAATGTTGAAAACATTATTTATTTATTCATATATTTGTTTGAGATCCTGAGGAATCCCAATGAGCTTTTCCAAGGCCCTCCCTGACCACAGTAACAAATAGTTTTTACAGAGCTGGTTTGCTTGTCCCAGCATCTGACCCTCCTCTATTCACAGCACGGGCTTGGGACCGGCCATGGCAGAGTTAAAAAATGTTGAAAACATTATTTATTTATTCATTTATTTGTTTGAGATCCTGAGGAATCCCAATGAGCTTTTCCAAGGCCCTCCCTGACCGCAGTAGCAAATAGTTTTTACAGAGCTGGTTTGCTTGTCCCAGCATCTGACCCTCCTCTTTTCACAGCACGGGCTTGGGACCGGCCACGGCAGAGTTAAAAAAATGTTGAAAACATTATTTATTTATTCATTTATTTGTTTGAGATCCTGAGGAATCCCAATGAGCTTTTCCAAGGCCCTCCCTGACCGCAGTAGCAAATCATTTTTACAGAGCTGGTTTGCTTGTCCCAACATCTGACCCTCCTCTTTTCACAGCACGGGCTTGGGACCGGCCACGGCAGAGTTAAAAAATGTTGAAAACATTATTTATTTATTTATTCGTTTATTTGTTTGAGATCCTGAGGAATCCCAATGAGCTTTTCCAAGGCCCTCCCTGACTGCACTAGCAAATAGTTTTTACAGAGCTGGTTTGCTTGTCCCAGCATCTGACCCTCCTCTTTTCACAGCACGGGCTTGGGACCGGCCACGGCAGAGTTAAAAAATGTTGAAAACATTATTTATTTATTTATTTATTTATTTGTTTGAGATCCTGAGGAATCCCAATGAGCTTTTCCAAGGCCCTCCCTGACCGCAGTAGCAAATAGTTTTTACAGAGCTGGTTTGCTTGTCCCAGCATCTGACCCTCCTCTTTTCACAGCACGGGCTTGGGACCGGCCATGGCAGAGTTAAAAAAATGTTGAAAACATTATTTATTTATTCATTTATTTGTTTGAGATCCTGAGGAATCCCAATGAGCTTTTCCAAGGCCCTCCCTGACCGCAGTAGCAAATTGTTTTTACAGAGCTGGTTTGCTTGTCCCAGCATCTGACCCTCCTCTATTCACAGCACGGGCTTGGGACTAGCCATGGCAGAGTTAAAAAATGTTGAAAACATTATTTATAAATGCATTTATTTGTTTGAGATCCTGAGGAATCCCAATGAGCTTTTCCAAGGCCCTCCCTGACCGCAGTAGCAAATAGTTTTTACAGAGCTGGTTTCCTTGTCCCAGCATCTGACCCTCCTCTTTTCACAGCACGGGCTTGGGACCGGCCACGGCAGAGTTAAAAAATGTTGAAAACATTATTTATTTATTTAATAATTTATTTGTTTGAGATCCTGAGGAATCCCAATGAGCTTTTCCAAGGCCCTCCCTGACCGCAGTAGCAAATAGTTTTTACAGAGCTGGTTTGCTTGTCCCAGCATCTGACCCTCCTCTTTTCACAGCACGGGCTTGGGACCGGCCACGGCAGAGTTAAAAAAATGTTGAAAACATTATTTATTTATTCATTTATTTGTTTGAGATCCTGAGGAATCCCAATGAGCTTTTCCAAGGCCCTCCCTGACCGCAGTAGCAAATCATTTTTACAGAGCTGGTTTGCTTGTCCCAACATCTGACCCTCCTCTTTTCACAGCACGGGCTTGGGACCGGCCACGGCAGAGTTAAAAAATGTTGAAAATATTATTTATTTATTTATTCGTTTATTTGTTTGAGATTCTGAGGAATCCCAATGAGCTTTTCCAAGGCCCTCTCTGACCGCAGTAGCAAATAGTTTTTTTTACAGAGCTGGTTTGCTTGTCCCAGCATCTGACCCTCTTCTTTTCACAGCACGGGCTTGGGACCGGCCATGGCAGAGTTAAAAAATGTTGAAAACATTATTTATTTATTTATTCATTTATTTGTTTGAGATCCTGAGGAATCCCAATGAGCTTTTCCAAGGCCCTCCCTGACTGCACTAGCAAATAGTTTTTACAGAGCTGGTTTGCTTGTCCCAGCATCTGACCCTCCTCTTTTCACAGCACGGGCTTGGGACCGGCCACGGCAGAGTTAAAAAATGTTGAAAACATTATTTATTTATTTATTCATTTATTTGTTTGAGATCCTGAGGAATCCCAATGAGCTTTTCCAAGGCCCTCCCTGACCGCAGTAGCAAATAGTTTTTACAGAGCTGGTTTGCTTGTCCCAGCATCTGACCCTCCTCTTTTCACAGCACGGGCTTGGGACCGGCCATGGCAGAGTTAAAAAAATGTTGAAAACATTATTTATTTATTCATTTATTTGTTTGAGATCCTGAGGAATCCCAATGAGCTTTTCCAAGGCCCTCCCTGACCGCAGTAGCAAATAGTTTTTTTTACAGAGCTGGTTTGCTTGTCCCAGCATCTGACCCTCCTCTATTCACAGCACGGGCTTGGGACCAGCCATGGCAGAAATAAAAAATGTTGAAAACATTATTTATAAATTCATTTATTTGTTTGAGATCCTGAGGAATCCCAATGAGCTTTTCCAAGGCCCTCCCTGACCGCAGTAGCAAATAGTTTTTACAGAGCTGGTTTCCTTGTCCCAGCATCTGACCCTCCTCTTTTCACAGCACGGGCTTGGGACCGGCCACGGCAGAGTTAAAAAATGTTGAAAACATTATTTATTTATTTAATAATTTATTTGTTTGAGATCCTGAGGAATCCCAATGAGCTTTTCCAAGGCCCTCCCTGACCGCAGTAGCAAATAGTTTTTACAGAGCTGGTTTGCTTGTCCCAGCATCTGACCCTCCTCTTTTCACAGCACGGGCTTGGGACCGGCCACGGCAGAGTTAAAAAAATGTTGAAAACATTATTTATTTATTCATTTATTTGTTTGAGATCCTGAGGAATCCCAATGAGCTTTTCCAAGGCCCTCCCTGACCGCAGTAGCAAATCGTTTTTACAGAGCTGGTTTGCTTGTCCCAACATCTGACCCTCCTCTTTTCACAGCACGGGCTTGGGACCGGCCACGGCAGAGTTAAAAAATGTTGAAAACATTATTTATTTATTTATTCATTTATTTGTTTGAGATCCTGAGGAATCCCAATGAGCTTTTCCAAGGCCCTCCCCGACCGCAGTAGCAAATATTTTTTTTACAGAGCTGGTTTGCTTGTCCCAGCATCTGACCCCCTTCTTTTCACAGCACGGGCTTTGGACCGGCCACGGCAGAGTTAAAAAAATGTTGAAAACCTTATTTATTTATTCATTTATTTGTTTGAGATCCTGAGGAATCCCAATGAGCTCTTCCAAGGCCCTCCCTGACCGCAGTAGCAAATAGTTTTTACAGAGCTGGTTTGCTTGTCCCAGCATCTGACCCTCCTCTTTTCACAGCACGGGCTTGGGACCGACCACGGCAGAGTTAAAAAAATGTTGAAAACATTACTTATTTATTCATTTATTTGTTTGAGATCATGAGGAATCCCAATGAGCTTTTCCAAGGCCCTCCCTGACTGCACTAGCAAATAGTTTTTACAGAGCTGGTTTGCTTGTCCCAGCATCTGACCCTCCTCTTTTCACAGCACGGGCTTGGGACCGGCCACGGCAGAGTTAAAAAATGTTGAAAACATTATTTATTTATTTATTCATTTATTTGTTTGAGATCCTGAGGAATCCCAATGAGCTTTTCCAAGGCCCTCCCTGACCGCAGTAGCAAATAGTTTTTACAGAGCTGGTTTGCTTGTCCCAGCATCTGACCCTCCTCTTTTCACAGCACGGGCTTGGGACCGGCCATGGCAGAGTTAAAAAAATGTTGAAAACATTATTTATTTATTCATTTATTTGTTTGAGATCCTGAGGAATCCCAATGAGCTTTTCCAAGGCCCTCCCTGACCGCAGTAGCAAATAGATTTTACAGAGCTGGTTTGCTTGTCCCAGCATCTGACCCTCCTCTATTCACAGCACGGGCTTGGGACCAGCCATGGCAGAAATAAAAAATGTTGAAAACATTATTTATAAATTCATTTATTTGTTTGAGATCCTGAGGAATCCCAATGAGCTTTTCCAAGGCCCTCCCTGACCGCAGTAGCAAATAGTTTTTTTTACAGAGCTGGTTTGCTTGTCCCAGCATCTGACCCTCTTCTTTTCACAGCACGGGCTTGGGACCGGCCATGGCAGAGTTAAAAAATGTTGAAAACATTATTTATTTATTCATTTATTTGTTTGAGATCCTGAGGAATCCCAATGAGCTTTTCCAAGGCCCTCCCTGACCGCAGTAGCAAATAGATTTTACAGAGCTGGTTTCCTTGTCCCAGCATCTGACCCTCCTCTATTCACAGCACGGGCTTGGGACCGGCCACGGCAGAGTTAAAAAATGTTGAAAACATTATTTATTTATTTATTCATTTATTTGTTTGAGATCCTGAGGAATCCCAATGAGCTTTTCCAAGGCCCTCCCTGACTGCACTAGCAAATAGTTTTTACAGAGCTGGTTTGCTTGTCCCAGCATCTGACCCTCCTCTTTTCACAGCACGGGCTTGGGACCGGCCACGGCAGAGTTAAAAAATGTTGAAAACATTATTTATTTATTTATTCATTTATTTGTTTGAGATCCTGAGGAATCCCAATGAGCTTTTCCAAGGCCCTCCCTGACCGCAGTAGCAAATAGTTTTTACAGAGCTGGTTTGCTTGTCCCAGCATCTGACCCTCCTCTTTTCACAGCACGGGCTTGGGACCGGCCATGGCAGAGTTAAAAAAATGTAGAAAAAATTATTTATTTATTCATTTATTTGTTTGAGATCCTGAGGAATCCCAATGAGCTTTTCCAAGGCCCTCCCTGACCGCAGTAGCAAATAGTTTTTACAGAGCTGGTTTGCTTGTCCCAGCATCTGACCCTCCTCTATTCACAGCACGGGCTTGGGACCGGCCATGGCAGAGTTAAAAAATGTTGAAAACATTATTTATTTATTCATTTATTTGTTTGAGATCCTGAGGAATCCCAATGAGCTTTTCCAAGGCCCTCGCTGACCGCAGTAGCAAATAGTTTTTACAGAGCTGGTTTCCTTGTCCCAGCATCTGACCCTCCTCTTTTCACAGCACGGGCTTGGGACCGGCCATGGCAGAGTTAAAAAAATGTAGAAAAAATTATTTATTTATTCATTTATTTGTTTGAGATCCTGAGGAATCCCAATGAGCTTTTCCAAGGCCCTCCCTGACCGCAGTAGCAAATAGTTTTTACAGAGCTGGTTTGCTTGTCCCAGCATCTGACCCTCCTCTTTTCACAGCACGGGCTTGGGACCGACCACGGCAGAGTTAAAAAAAATGTTGAAAACATTATTTATTTATTCATTTATTTGTTTGAGATCATGAGGAATCCCAATGAGCTTTTCCAAGGCCCTCCCTGACCACAGTAACAAATAGTTTTTACAGAGCTGGTTTGCTTGTCCCAGCATCTGACCCTCCTCTATTCACAGCACGGGCTTGGGACCGGCCATGGCAGAGTTAAAAAATGTTGAAAACATTATTTATTTATTCATTTATTTGTTTGAGATCCTGAGGAATCCCAATGAGCTTTTCCAAGGCCCTCCCTGACCGCAGTAGCAAATAGTTTTTACAGAGCTGGTTTGCTTGTCCCAGCATCTGACCCTCCTCTTTTCACAGCACGGGCTTGGGACCGGCCACGGCAGAGTTAAAAAAATGTTGAAAACATTATTTATTTATTCATTTATTTGTTTGAGATCCTGAGGAATCCCAATGAGCTTTTCCAAGGCCCTCCCTGACCGCAGTAGCAAATCATTTTTACAGAGCTGGTTTGCTTGTCCCAACATCTGACCCTCCTCTTTTCACAGCACGGGCTTGGGACCGGCCACGGCAGAGTTAAAAAATGTTGAAAACATTATTTATTTATTTATTCGTTTATTTGTTTGAGATCCTGAGGAATCCCAATGAGCTTTTCCAAGGCCCTCCCTGACTGCACTAGCAAATAGTTTTTACAGAGCTGGTTTGCTTGTCCCAGCATCTGACCCTCCTCTTTTCACAGCACGGGCTTGGGACCGGCCACGGCAGAGTTAAAAAATGTTGAAAACATTATTTATTTATTTATTTATTTATTTGTTTGAGATCCTGAGGAATCCCAATGAGCTTTTCCAAGGCCCTCCCTGACCGCAGTAGCAAATAGTTTTTACAGAGCTGGTTTGCTTGTCCCAGCATCTGACCCTCCTCTTTTCACAGCACGGGCTTGGGACCGGCCATGGCAGAGTTAAAAAAATGTTGAAAACATTATTTATTTATTCATTTATTTGTTTGAGATCCTGAGGAATCCCAATGAGCTTTTCCAAGGCCCTCCCTGACCGCAGTAGCAAATTGTTTTTACAGAGCTGGTTTGCTTGTCCCAGCATCTGACCCTCCTCTATTCACAGCACGGGCTTGGGACTAGCCATGGCAGAGTTAAAAAATGTTGAAAACATTATTTATAAATGCATTTATTTGTTTGAGATCCTGAGGAATCCCAATGAGCTTTTCCAAGGCCCTCCCTGACCGCAGTAGCAAATAGTTTTTACAGAGCTGGTTTCCTTGTCCCAGCATCTGACCCTCCTCTTTTCACAGCACGGGCTTGGGACCGGCCACGGCAGAGTTAAAAAATGTTGAAAACATTATTTATTTATTTAATAATTTATTTGTTTGAGATCCTGAGGAATCCCAATGAGCTTTTCCAAGGCCCTCCCTGACCGCAGTAGCAAATAGTTTTTACAGAGCTGGTTTGCTTGTCCCAGCATCTGACCCTCCTCTTTTCACAGCACGGGCTTGGGACCGGCCACGGCAGAGTTAAAAAAATGTTGAAAACATTATTTATTTATTCATTTATTTGTTTGAGATCCTGAGGAATCCCAATGAGCTTTTCCAAGGCCCTCCCTGACCGCAGTAGCAAATCATTTTTACAGAGCTGGTTTGCTTGTCCCAACATCTGACCCTCCTCTTTTCACAGCACGGGCTTGGGACCGGCCACGGCAGAGTTAAAAAATGTTGAAAATATTATTTATTTATTTATTCGTTTATTTGTTTGAGATTCTGAGGAATCCCAATGAGCTTTTCCAAGGCCCTCTCTGACCGCAGTAGCAAATAGTTTTTTTTACAGAGCTGGTTTGCTTGTCCCAGCATCTGACCCTCTTCTTTTCACAGCACGGGCTTGGGACCGGCCATGGCAGAGTTAAAAAATGTTGAAAACATTATTTATTTATTTATTCATTTATTTGTTTGAGATCCTGAGGAATCCCAATGAGCTTTTCCAAGGCCCTCCCTGACTGCACTAGCAAATAGTTTTTACAGAGCTGGTTTGCTTGTCCCAGCATCTGACCCTCCTCTTTTCACAGCACGGGCTTGGGACCGGCCACGGCAGAGTTAAAAAATGTTGAAAACATTATTTATTTATTTATTCATTTATTTGTTTGAGATCCTGAGGAATCCCAATGAGCTTTTCCAAGGCCCTCCCTGACCGCAGTAGCAAATAGTTTTTACAGAGCTGGTTTGCTTGTCCCAGCATCTGACCCTCCTCTTTTCACAGCACGGGCTTGGGACCGGCCATGGCAGAGTTAAAAAAATGTTGAAAACATTATTTATTTATTCATTTATTTGTTTGAGATCCTGAGGAATCCCAATGAGCTTTTCCAAGGCCCTCCCTGACCGCAGTAGCAAATAGTTTTTTTTACAGAGCTGGTTTGCTTGTCCCAGCATCTGACCCTCCTCTATTCACAGCACGGGCTTGGGACCAGCCATGGCAGAAATAAAAAATGTTGAAAACATTATTTATAAATTCATTTATTTGTTTGAGATCCTGAGGAATCCCAATGAGCTTTTCCAAGGCCCTCCCTGACCGCAGTAGCAAATAGTTTTTACAGAGCTGGTTTCCTTGTCCCAGCATCTGACCCTCCTCTTTTCACAGCACGGGCTTGGGACCGGCCACGGCAGAGTTAAAAAATGTTGAAAACATTATTTATTTATTTAATAATTTATTTGTTTGAGATCCTGAGGAATCCCAATGAGCTTTTCCAAGGCCCTCCCTGACCGCAGTAGCAAATAGTTTTTACAGAGCTGGTTTGCTTGTCCCAGCATCTGACCCTCCTCTTTTCACAGCACGGGCTTGGGACCGGCCACGGCAGAGTTAAAAAAATGTTGAAAACATTATTTATTTATTCATTTATTTGTTTGAGATCCTGAGGAATCCCAATGAGCTTTTCCAAGGCCCTCCCTGACCGCAGTAGCAAATCGTTTTTACAGAGCTGGTTTGCTTGTCCCAACATCTGACCCTCCTCTTTTCACAGCACGGGCTTGGGACCGGCCACGGCAGAGTTAAAAAATGTTGAAAACATTATTTATTTATTTATTCATTTATTTGTTTGAGATCCTGAGGAATCCCAATGAGCTTTTCCAAGGCCCTCCCCGACCGCAGTAGCAAATATTTTTTTTACAGAGCTGGTTTGCTTGTCCCAGCATCTGACCCCCTTCTTTTCACAGCACGGGCTTTGGACCGGCCACGGCAGAGTTAAAAAAATGTTGAAAACCTTATTTATTTATTCATTTATTTGTTTGAGATCCTGAGGAATCCCAATGAGCTCTTCCAAGGCCCTCCCTGACCGCAGTAGCAAATAGTTTTTACAGAGCTGGTTTGCTTGTCCCAGCATCTGACCCTCCTCTTTTCACAGCACGGGCTTGGGACCGACCACGGCAGAGTTAAAAAAATGTTGAAAACATTACTTATTTATTCATTTATTTGTTTGAGATCATGAGGAATCCCAATGAGCTTTTCCAAGGCCCTCCCTGACTGCACTAGCAAATAGTTTTTACAGAGCTGGTTTGCTTGTCCCAGCATCTGACCCTCCTCTTTTCACAGCACGGGCTTGGGACCGGCCACGGCAGAGTTAAAAAATGTTGAAAACATTATTTATTTATTTATTCATTTATTTGTTTGAGATCCTGAGGAATCCCAATGAGCTTTTCCAAGGCCCTCCCTGACCGCAGTAGCAAATAGTTTTTACAGAGCTGGTTTGCTTGTCCCAGCATCTGACCCTCCTCTTTTCACAGCACGGGCTTGGGACCGGCCATGGCAGAGTTAAAAAAATGTTGAAAACATTATTTATTTATTCATTTATTTGTTTGAGATCCTGAGGAATCCCAATGAGCTTTTCCAAGGCCCTCCCTGACCGCAGTAGCAAATAGATTTTACAGAGCTGGTTTGCTTGTCCCAGCATCTGACCCTCCTCTATTCACAGCACGGGCTTGGGACCAGCCATGGCAGAAATAAAAAATGTTGAAAACATTATTTATAAATTCATTTATTTGTTTGAGATCCTGAGGAATCCCAATGAGCTTTTCCAAGGCCCTCCCTGACCGCAGTAGCAAATAGTTTTTTTTACAGAGCTGGTTTGCTTGTCCCAGCATCTGACCCTCTTCTTTTCACAGCACGGGCTTGGGACCGGCCATGGCAGAGTTAAAAAATGTTGAAAACATTATTTATTTATTCATTTATTTGTTTGAGATCCTGAGGAATCCCAATGAGCTTTTCCAAGGCCCTCCCTGACCGCAGTAGCAAATAGATTTTACAGAGCTGGTTTCCTTGTCCCAGCATCTGACCCTCCTCTATTCACAGCACGGGCTTGGGACCGGCCACGGCAGAGTTAAAAAATGTTGAAAACATTATTTATTTATTTATTCATTTATTTGTTTGAGATCCTGAGGAATCCCAATGAGCTTTTCCAAGGCCCTCCCTGACTGCACTAGCAAATAGTTTTTACAGAGCTGGTTTGCTTGTCCCAGCATCTGACCCTCCTCTTTTCACAGCACGGGCTTGGGACCGGCCACGGCAGAGTTAAAAAATGTTGAAAACATTATTTATTTATTTATTCATTTATTTGTTTGAGATCCTGAGGAATCCCAATGAGCTTTTCCAAGGCCCTCCCTGACCGCAGTAGCAAATAGTTTTTACAGAGCTGGTTTGCTTGTCCCAGCATCTGACCCTCCTCTTTTCACAGCACGGGCTTGGGACCGGCCATGGCAGAGTTAAAAAAATGTAGAAAAAATTATTTATTTATTCATTTATTTGTTTGAGATCCTGAGGAATCCCAATGAGCTTTTCCAAGGCCCTCCCTGACCGCAGTAGCAAATAGTTTTTACAGAGCTGGTTTGCTTGTCCCAGCATCTGACCCTCCTCTATTCACAGCACGGGCTTGGGACCGGCCATGGCAGAGTTAAAAAATGTTGAAAACATTATTTATTTATTCATTTATTTGTTTGAGATCCTGAGGAATCCCAATGAGCTTTTCCAAGGCCCTCGCTGACCGCAGTAGCAAATAGTTTTTACAGAGCTGGTTTCCTTGTCCCAGCATCTGACCCTCCTCTTTTCACAGCACGGGCTTGGGACCGGCCATGGCAGAGTTAAAAAAATGTAGAAAAAATTATTTATTTATTCATTTATTTGTTTGAGATCCTGAGGAATCCCAATGAGCTTTTCCAAGGCCCTCCCTGACCGCAGTAGCAAATAGTTTTTACAGAGCTGGTTTGCTTGTCCCAGCATCTGACCCTCCTCTTTTCACAGCACGGGCTTGGGACCGACCACGGCAGAGTTAAAAAAAATGTTGAAAACATTATTTATTTATTCATTTATTTGTTTGAGATCATGAGGAATCCCAATGAGCTTTTCCAAGGCCCTCCCTGACTGCACTAGCAAATAGTTTTTACAGAGCTGGTTTGCTTGTCCCAGCATCTGACCCTCCTCTTTTCACAGCACGGGCTTGGGACCGGCCACGGCAGAGTTAAAAAATGTTGAAAACATTATTTATTTATTTATTCATTTATTTGTTTGAGATCCTGAGGAATCCCAATGAGCTTTTCCAAGGCCCTCCCTGACTGCAGTATCAAATAGTTTTTACAGAGCTGGTTTGCTTATCCCAGCATCTGACCCTCCTCTTTTCACAGCACGGGCTTGGGACCGGCCATGGCAGAGTTAAAAAAATGATGAAAACATTATTTATTTATTCATTTATTTGTTTGAGATCCTGAGGAATCCCAATGAGCTTTTCCAAGGCCCTCCCTGACCGCAGTAGCAAATCATTTTTACAGAGCTGGTTTGCTTGTCCCAACATCTGACCCTCCTCTTTTCACAGCACGGGCTTGGGACCAGCCACGGCAGAGTTAAAAAATGTTGAAAACATTATTTATTTATTTATTCATTTATTTGTTTGAGATTCTGAGGAATCCCAATGAGCTTTTCCAAGGCCCTCCCTGACCGCAGTAGCAAATAGTTTTTTTTACAGAGCTGGTTTGCTTGTCCCAGCATCTGACCCTCTTCTTTTCACAGCACGGGCTTGGGACCGGCCATGGCAGAGTTAAAAAATGTTGAAAACATTATTTATTTATTCATTTATTTGTTTGAGATCCTGAGGAATCCCAATGAGCTTTTCCAAGGCCCTCCCTGACCGCAGTAGCAAATAGATTTTACAGAGCTGGTTTCCTTGTCCCAGCATCTGACCCTCCTCTTTTCACAGCATGGGCTTGGGACCGGCCACGGCAGAGTTAAAAAATGTTGAAAACATTATTTATTTATTTATTCATTTATTTGTTTGAGATCCTGAGGAATCCCAATGAGCTTTTCCAAGGCCCTCCCTGACTGCACTAGCAAATAGTTTTTACAGAGCTGGTTTGCTTGTCCCAGCATCTGACCCTCCTCTTTTCACAGCACGGGCTTGGGACCGGCCACGGCAGAGTTAAAAAATGTTGAAAACATTATTTATTTATTTATTCATTTATTTGTTTGAGATCCTGAGGAATCCCAATGAGCTTTTCCAAGGCCCTCCCTGACCGCAGTAGCAAATAGTTTTTACAGAGCTGGTTTGCTTGTCCCAGCATCTGACCCTCCTCTTTTCACAGCACGGGCTTGGGACCGGCCATGGCAGAGTTAAAAAAATGTTGAAAACATTATTTATTTATTCATTTATTTGTTTGAGATCCTGAGGAATCCCAATGAGCTTTTCCAAGGCCCTCCCTGACCGCAGTAGCAAATAGTTTTTACAGAGCTGGTTTGCTTGTCCCAGCATCTGACCCTCCTCTATTCACAGCACGGGCTTGGGACCGGCCATGGCAGAGTTAAAAAATGTTGAAAACATTATTTATTTATTCATTTATTTGTTTGAGATCCTGAGGAATCCCAATGAGCTTTTCCAAGGCCCTCGCTGACCGCAGTAGCAAATAGTTTTTACAGAGCTGGTTTGCTTGTCCCAGCATCTGACCCTCCTCTTTTCACAGCACGGGCTTGGGACCGGCCATGGCAGAGTTAAAAAAATGTTGAAAACATTATTTATTTATTCATTTATTTGTTTGAGATCCTGAGGAATCCCAATGAGCTTTTCCAAGGCCCTCCCTGACCGCAGTAGCAAATAGTTTTTACAGAGCTGGTTTGCTTGTCCCAGCATCTGACCCTCCTCTATTCACAGCACGGGCTTGGGACCGGCCATGGCAGAGTTAAAAAATGTTGAAAACATTATTTATTTATTCATTTATTTGTTTGAGATCCTGAGGAATCCCAATGAGCTTTTCCAAGGCCCTCGCTGACCGCAGTAGCAAATAGTTTTTACAGAGCTGGTTTCCTTGTCCCAGCATCTGACCCTCCTCTTTTCACAGCACGGGCTTGGGATCGGCCACGGCAGAGTTAAAAAAATGTTGAAAACATTATTTATTTATTTAATAATTTATTTGTTTGAGATCCTGAGGAATCCCAATGAGCTTTTCCAAGGCCCTCCCTGACCGCAGTAGCAAATAGTTTTTACAGAGCTGGTTTGCTTGTCCCAGCATCTGACCCTCCTCTTTTCACAGCACGGGCTTGGGACCGGCCACGGCAGAGTTAAAAAAATGTTGAAAACATTATTTATTTATTCATTTAATTGTTTGAGATCCTGAGGAATCCCAATGAGCTTTTCCAAGGCCCTCCCTGACCGCAGTAGCAAATCGTTTTTACAGAGCTGGTTTGCTTGTCCCAACATCTGACCCTCCTCTTTTCACAGCACGGGCTTGGGACCGGCCACGGCAGAGTTAAAAAATGTTGAAAACATTATTTATTTATTTATTCATTTATTTGTTTGAGATTCTGAGGAATCCCAATGAGCTTTTCCAAGGCCCTCCCTGACTGCAGTATCAAATAGTTTTTACAGAGCTGGTTTGCTTATCCCAGCATCTGACCCTCCTCTTTTCACAGCACGGGCTTGGGACCGGCCACGGCAGAGTTAAAAAAATGTTGAAAACATTATTTATTCATTTATTTGTTTGAGATCCTGAGGAATCCCAATGACCTTTTCCAAGGCCCTCCCTGACCGCAGTAGCAAATAGTTTTTACAGAGCTGGTTTGCTTGTCCCAGCATCTGACCCTCCTCTATTCACAGCACGGGCTTGGGACCGGCCATGGCAGAGTTAAAAAATGTTGAAAACATTATTTATTTATTCATTTATTTGTTTGAGATCCTGAGGAATCCCAATGAGCTTTTCCAAGGCCCTCCCTGACCGCAGTAGCAAATAGTTTTTACAGAGCTGGTTTGCTTGTCCCAGTATCTGACCCTCCTCTTTTCACAGCACGGGCTTGGGACCGGCCACGGCAGAGTTAAAAAAATGTTGAAAACATTATTTATTTATTCATTTATTTGTTTGAGATCCTGAGGAATCCCAATGAGCTTTTCCAAGGCCCTCCCTGACCGCAGTAGCAAATAGTTTTTACAGAGCTGGTTTGCTTGTCCCAACATCTGACCCTCCTCTTTTCACAGCACGGGCTTGGGACCGGCCACGGCAGAGTTAAAAAATGTTGAAAACATTATTTATTTATTTATTCATTTATTTGTTTGAGATTCTGAGGAATCCCAATGAGCTTTTCCAAGGCCCTCCCTTACCGCAGTAGCAAATATTTTTTTTACAGAGCTGGTTTGCTTGTCCCAGCATCTGACCCCCTTCTTTTCACAGCACGGGCTTTGGACCGGCCACGGCAGTGTTAAAAAAATGTTGAAAACCTTATTTATTTATTCATTTATTTGTTTGAGATCCTGAGGAATCCCAATGAGCTTTTCCAAGGCCCTCCCTGACCGCAGTAGCAAATAGTTTTTACAGAGCTGGTTTGCTTGTCCCAGCATCTGACCCTCCTCTTTTCACAGCACGGGCTTGGGACCGACCACGGCAGAGTTAAAAAAAATGTTGAAAACATTATTTATTTATTCATTTATTTGTTTGAGATCATGAGGAATCCCAATGAGCTTTTCCAAGGCCCTCCCTGACTGCACTAGCAAATAGTTTTTACAGAGCTGGTTTGCTTGTCCCAGCATCTGACCCTCCTCTTTTCACAGCACGGGCTTGGGACCGGCCACGGCAGAGTTAAAAAATGTTGAAAACATTATTTATTTATTTATTCATTTATTTGTTTGAGATCCTGAGGAATCCCAATGAGCTTTTCCAAGGCCCTCCCTGACTGCAGTATCAAATAGTTTTTACAGAGCTGGTTTGCTTATCCCAGCATCTGACCCTCCTCTTTTCACAGCACGGGCTTGGGACCGGCCATGGCAGAGTTAAAAAAATGTTGAAAACATTATTTATTTATTCATTTATTTGTTTGAGATCCTGAGGAATCCCAATGAGCTTTTCCAAGGCCCTCCCTGACCGCAGTAGCAAATCATTTTTACAGAGCTGGTTTGCTTGTCCCAACATCTGACCCTCCTCTTTTCACAGCACGGGCTTGGGACCAGCCACGGCAGAGTTAAAAAATGTTGAAAACATTATTTATTTATTTATTCATTTATTTGTTTGAGATTCTGAGGAATCCCAATGAGCTTTTCCAAGGCCCTCCCTGACCGCAGTAGCAAATAGTTTTTTTTACAGAGCTGGTTTGCTTGTCCCAGCATCTGACCCTCTTCTTTTCACAGCACGGGCTTGGGACCGGCCATGGCAGAGTTAAAAAATGTTGAAAACATTATTTATTTATTCATTTATTTGTTTGAGATCCTGAGGAATCCCAATGAGCTTTTCCAAGGCCCTCCCTGACCGCAGTAGCAAATAGATTTTACAGAGCTGGTTTCCTTGTCCCAGCATCTGACCCTCCTCTTTTCACAGCATGGGCTTGGGACCGGCCACGGCAGAGTTAAAAAATGTTGAAAACATTATTTATTTATTTATTCATTTATTTGTTTGAGATCCTGAGGAATCCCAATGAGCTTTTCCAAGGCCCTCCCTGACTGCACTAGCAAATAGTTTTTACAGAGCTGGTTTGCTTGTCCCAGCATCTGACCCTCCTCTTTTCACAGCACGGGCTTGGGACCGGCCACGGCAGAGTTAAAAAATGTTGAAAACATTATTTATTTATTTATTCATTTATTTGTTTGAGATCCTGAGGAATCCCAATGAGCTTTTCCAAGGCCCTCCCTGACCGCAGTAGCAAATAGTTTTTACAGAGCTGGTTTGCTTGTCCCAGCATCTGACCCTCCTCTTTTCACAGCACGGGCTTGGGACCGGCCATGGCAGAGTTAAAAAAATGTTGAAAACATTATTTATTTATTCATTTATTTGTTTGAGATCCTGAGGAATCCCAATGAGCTTTTCCAAGGCCCTCCCTGACCGCAGTAGCAAATAGTTTTTACAGAGCTGGTTTGCTTGTCCCAGCATCTGACCCTCCTCTATTCACAGCACGGGCTTGGGACCGGCCATGGCAGAGTTAAAAAATGTTGAAAACATTATTTATTTATTCATTTATTTGTTTGAGATCCTGAGGAATCCCAATGAGCTTTTCCAAGGCCCTCGCTGACCGCAGTAGCAAATAGTTTTTACAGAGCTGGTTTCCTTGTCCCAGCATCTGACCCTCCTCTTTTCACAGCACGGGCTTGGGATCGGCCACGGCAGAGTTAAAAAAATGTTGAAAACATTATTTATTTATTTAATAATTTATTTGTTTGAGATCCTGAGGAATCCCAATGAGCTTTTCCAAGGCCCTCCCTGACCGCAGTAGCAAATAGTTTTTACAGAGCTGGTTTGCTTGTCCCAGCATCTGACCCTCCTCTTTTCACAGCACGGGCTTGGGACCGGCCATGGCAGAGTTAAAAAAATGTAGAAAAAATTATTTATTTATTCATTTATTTGTTTGAGATCCTGAGGAATCCCAATGAGCTTTTCCAAGGCCCTCCCTGACCGCAGTAGCAAATAGATTTTACAGAGCTGGTTTCCTTGTCCCAGCATCTGACCCTCCTCTATTCACAGCACGGGCTTGGGACCGGCCACGGCAGAGTTAAAAAATGTTGAAAACATTATTTATTTATTTATTCATTTATTTGTTTGAGATCCTGAGGAATCCCAATGAGCTTTTCCAAGGCCCTCCCTGACTGCACTAGCAAATAGTTTTTACAGAGCTGGTTTGCTTGTCCCAGCATCTGACCCTCCTCTTTTCACAGCACGGGCTTGGGACCGGCCACGGCAGAGTTAAAAAATGTTGAAAACATTATTTATTTATTTATTCATTTATTTGTTTGAGATCCTGAGGAATCCCAATGAGCTTTTCCAAGGCCCTCCCTGACCGCAGTAGCAAATAGTTTTTACAGAGCTGGTTTGCTTGTCCCAGCATCTGACCCTCCTCTTTTCACAGCACGGGCTTGGGACCGGCCATGGCAGAGTTAAAAAAATGTAGAAAAAATTATTTATTTATTCATTTATTTGTTTGAGATCCTGAGGAATCCCAATGAGCTTTTCCAAGGCCCTCCCTGACCGCAGTAGCAAATAGTTTTTACAGTGCTGGTTTGCTTGTCCCAGCATCTGACCCTCCTCTATTCACAGCACGGGCTTGGGACCGGCCATGGCAGAGTTAAAAAATGTTGAAAACATTATTTATTTATTCATTTATTTGTTTGAGATCCTGAGGAATCCCAATGAGCTTTTCCAAGGCCCTCGCTGACCGCAGTAGCAAATAGTTTTTACAGAGCTGGTTTCCTTGTCCCAGCATCTGACCCTCCTCTTTTCACAGCACGGGCTTGGGATCGGCCACGGCAGAGTTAAAAAAATGTTGAAAACATTATTTATTTATTTAATAATTTATTTGTTTGAGATCCTGAGGAATCCCAATGAGCTTTTCCAAGGCCCTCCCTGACCGCAGTAGCAAATAGTTTTTACAGAGCTGGTTTGCTTGTCCCAGCATCTGACCCTCCTCTTTTCACAGCACGGGCTTGGGACCGGCCACGGCAGAGTGAAAAAAATTTTGAAAACATTATTTATTTATTCATTTAATTGTTTGAGATCCTGAGGAATCCCAATGAGCTTTTCCAAGGCCCTCCCTGACCGCAGTAGCAAATAGTTTTTACAGAGCTGGTTTGCTTGTCCCAGCATCTGACCCTCCTCTTTTCACAGCACGGGCTTGGGACCGGCCACGGCAGAGTTAAAAAAATGTTGAAAACATTATTTATTCATTTATTTGTTTGAGATCCTGAGGAATCCCAATGAGCTTTTCCAAGGCCCTCCCTGACCGCAGTAGCAAATAGTTTTTACAGAGCTGGTTTGCTTGTCCCAGCATCTGACCCTCCTCTATTCACAGCACGGGCTTGGGACCGGCCATGGCAGAGTTAAAAAATGTTGAAAACATTATTTATTTATTCATTTATTTGTTTGAGATCCTGAGGAATCCCAATGAGCTTTTCCAAGGCCCTCCCTGACCGCAGTAGCAAATAGTTTTTACAGAGCTGGTTTGCTTGTCCCAGTATCTGACCCTCCTCTTTTCACAGCACGGGCTTGGGACCGGCCACGGCAGAGTGAAAAAAATGTTGAAAACATTATTTATTTATTCATTTATTTGTTTGAGATTCTGAGGAATCCCAATGAGCTTTTCCAAGGCCCTCCCTTACCGCAGTAGCAAATATTTTTTTTACAGAGCTGGTTTGCTTGTCCCAGCATCTGACCCCCTTCTTTTCACAGCACGGGCTTTGGACCGGGCACGGCAGAGTTAAAAAAAGGTTGAAAACCTTATTTATTTATTCATTTATTTGTTTGAGATCCTGAGGAATCCCAATGAGCTTTTCCAAGGCCCTCCCTGACCGCAGTAGCAAATAGTTTTTACAGAGCTGGTTTGCTTGTCCCAGCATCTGACCCTCCTCTTTTCACAGCACGGGCTTGGGACCGACCACGGCAGAGTTAAAAAAAATGTTGAAAACATTATTTATTTATTCATTTATTTGTTTGAGATCATGAGGAATCCCAATGAGCTTTTCCAAGGCCCTCCCTGACTGCACTAGCAAATAGTTTTTACAGAGCTGGTTTGCTTGTCCCAGCATCTGACCCTCCTCTTTTCACAGCACGGGCTTGGGACCGGCCACGGCAGAGTTAAAAAATGTTGAAAACATTATTTATTTATTTATTCATTTATTTGTTTGAGATCCTGAGGAATCCCAATGAGCTTTTCCAAGGCCCTCCCTGACTGCAGTATCAAATAGTTTTTACAGAGCTGGTTTGCTTATCCCAGCATCTGACCCTCCTCTTTTCACAGCACGGGCTTGGGACCGGCCATGGCAGAGTTAAAAAAATGTTGAAAACATTATTTATTTATTCATTTATTTGTTTGAGATCCTGAGGAATCCCAATGAGCTTTTCCAAGGCCCTCCCTGACCGCAGTAGCAAATCATTTTTACAGAGCTGGTTTGCTTGTCCCAACATCTGACCCTCCTCTTTTCACAGCACGGGCTTGGGACCAGCCACGGCAGAGTTAAAAAATGTTGAAAACATTATTTATTTATTTATTCATTTATTTGTTTGAGATTCTGAGGAATCCCAATGAGCTTTTCCAAGGCCCTCCCTGACCGCAGTAGCAAATAGTTTTTTTTACAGAGCTGGTTTGCTTGTCCCAGCATCTGACCCTCTTCTTTTCACAGCACGGGCTTGGGACCGGCCATGGCAGAGTTAAAAAATGTTGAAAACATTATTTATTTATTCATTTATTTGTTTGAGATCCTGAGGAATCCCAATGAGCTTTTCCAAGGCCCTCCCTGACCGCAGTAGCAAATAGATTTTACAGAGCTGGTTTCCTTGTCCCAGCATCTGACCCTCCTCTTTTCACAGCACGGGCTTGGGACCGGCCACGGCAGAGTTAAAAAATGTTGAAAACATTATTTATTTATTTATTCATTTATTTGTTTGAGATCCTGAGGAATCCCAATGAGCTTTTCCAAGGCCCTCCCTGACTGCACTAGCAAATAGTTTTTACAGAGCTGGTTTGCTTGTCCCAGCATCTGACCCTCCTCTTTTCACAGCACGGGCTTGGGACCGGCCACGGCAGAGTTAAAAAATGTTGAAAACATTATTTATTTATTTATTCATTTATTTGTTTGAGATCCTGAGGAATCCCAATGAGCTTTTCCAAGGCCCTCCCTGACCGCAGTAGCAAATAGTTTTTACAGAGCTGGTTTGCTTGTCCCAGCATCTGACCCTCCTCTTTTCACAGCACGGGCTTGGGACCGGCCATGGCAGAGTTAAAAAAATGTTGAAAACATTATTTATTTATTCATTTATTTGTTTGAGATCCTGAGGAATCCCAATGAGCTTTTCCAAGGCCCTCCCTGACCGCAGTAGCAAATAGTTTTTACAGAGCTGGTTTGCTTGTCCCAGCATCTGACCCTCCTCTATTCACAGCACGGGCTTGGGACCGGCCATGGCAGAGTTAAAAAATGTTGAAAACATTATTTATTTATTCATTTATTTGTTTGAGATCCTGAGGAATCCCAATGAGCTTTTCCAAGGCCCTCGCTGACCGCAGTAGCAAATAGTTTTTACAGAGCTGGTTTCCTTGTCCCAGCATCTGACCCTCCTCTTTTCACAGCACGGGCTTGGGATCGGCCACGGCAGAGTTAAAAAAATGTTGAAAACATTATTTATTTATTTAATAATTTATTTGTTTGAGATCCTGAGGAATCCCAATGAGCTTTTCCAAGGCCCTCCCTGACCGCAGTAGCAAATAGTTTTTACAGAGCTGGTTTGCTTGTCCCAGCATCTGACCCTCCTCTTTTCACAGCACGGGCTTGGGACCGGCCACGGCAGAGTTAAAAAAATGTTGAAAACATTATTTATTTATTCATTTAATTGTTTGAGATCCTGAGGAATCCCAATGAGCTTTTCCAAGGCCCTCCCTGACCGCAGTAGCAAATCGTTTTTACAGAGCTGGTTTGCTTGTCCCAACATCTGACCCTCCTCTTTTCACAGCACGGGCTTGGGACCGGCCACGGCAGAGTTAAAAAATGTTGAAAACATTATTTATTTATTTATTCATTTATTTGTTTGAGATTCTGAGGAATCCCAATGAGCTTTTCCAAGGCCCTCCCTGACTGCAGTATCAAATAGTTTTTACAGAGCTGGTTTGCTTATCCCAGCATCTGACCCTCCTCTTTTCACAGCACGGGCTTGGGACCGGCCACGGCAGAGTTAAAAAAATGTTGAAAACATTATTTATTCATTTATTTGTTTGAGATCCTGAGGAATCCCAATGAGCTTTTCCAAGGCCCTCCCTGACCGCAGTAGCAAATAGTTTTTACAGAGCTGGTTTGCTTGTCCCAGCATCTGACCCTCCTCTATTCACAGCACGGGCTTGGGACCGGCCATGGCAGAGTTAAAAAATGTTGAAAACATTATTTATTTATTCATTTATTTGTTTGAGATCCTGAGGAATCCCAATGAGCTTTTCCAAGGCCCTCCCTGACCGCAGTAGCAAATAGTTTTTACAGAGCTGGTTTGCTTGTCCCAGTATCTGACCCTCCTCTTTTCACAGCACGGGCTTGGGACCGGCCACGGCAGAATTAAAAAAATGTTGAAAACATTATTTATTTATTCATTTATTTGTTTGAGATCCTGAGGAATCCCAATGAGCTTTTCCAAGGCCCTCCCTGACCGCAGTAGCAAATAGTTTTTACAGAGCTGGTTTGCTTGTCCCAACATCTGACCCTCCTCTTTTCACAGCACGGGCTTGGGACCGGCCACGGCAGAGTTAAAAAATGTTGAAAACATTATTTATTTATTTATTCATTTATTTGTTTGAGATTCTGAGGAATCCCAATGAGCTTTTCCAAGGCCCTCCCTTACCGCAGTAGCAAATATTTTTTTTACAGAGCTGGTTTGCTTGTCCCAGCATCTGACCCCCTTCTTTTCACAGCAGGGGCTTTGGACCGGCCACGGCAGAGTTAAAAAATGTTGAAAACATTATTTATTTATTCATTTATTTGTTTGAGATCCTGAGGAATCCCAATGAGCTTTTCCAAGGCCCTCCCTGACCGCAGTAGCAAATAGATTTTACAGAGCTGGTTTCCTTGTCCTAGCATCTGACCCTCCTCTTTTCACAGCACGGGCTTGGGACCGGCCACGGCAGAGTTAAAAAATGTTGAAAACATTATTTATTTATTTATTCATTTATTTGTTTGAGATCCTGAGGAATCAAAATGAGCTTTTCCAAGGCCCTCCCTGACTGCACTAGCAAATAGTTTTTACAGAGCTGGTTTGCTTGTCCCAGCATCTGACCCTCCTCTTTTCACAGCACGGGCTTGGGACCGGCCACGGCAGAGTTAAAAAATGTTGAAAACATTATTTATTTATTTATTCATTTATTTGTTTGAGATCCTGAGGAATCCCAATGAGCTTTTCCAAGGCCCTCCCTGACCGCAGTAGCAAATAGTTTTTACAGAGCTGGTTTGCTTGTCCCAGCATCTGACCCTCCTCTTTTCACAGCACGGGCTTGGGACCGGCCATGGCAGAGTTAAAAAAATGTTGAAAACATTATTTATTTATTCATTTATTTGTTTGAGATCCTGAGGAATCCCAATGAGCTTTTCCAAGGCCCTCCCTGACCGCAGTAGCAAATAGTTTTTACAGAGCTGGTTTGCTTGTCCCAGCATCTGACCCTCCTCTATTCACAGCACGGGCTTGGGACCGGCCATGGCAGAGTTAAAAAATGTTGAAAACATTATTTATTTATTCATTTATTTGTTTGAGATCCTGAGGAATCCCAATGAGCTTTTCCAAGGCCCTCGCTGACCGCAGTAGCAAATAGTTTTTACAGAGCTGGTTTCCTTGTCCCAGCATCTGACCCTCCTCTTTTCACAGCACGGGCTTGGGATCGGCCACGGCAGAGTTAAAAAAATGTTGAAAACATTATTTATTTATTTAATAATTTATTTGTTTGAGATCCTGAGGAATCCCAATGAGCTTTTCCAAGGCCCTCCCTGACTGCAGTAGCAAATAGTTTTTACAGAGCTGGTTTGCTTGTCCCAGCATCTGACCCTCCTCTTTTCACAGCACGGGCTTGGGACCGGCCACGGCAGAGTTAAAAAAATGTTGAAAACATTATTTATTTATTCATTTAATTGTTTGAGATCCTGAGGAATCCCAATGAGCTTTTCCAAGGCCCTCCCTGACCGCAGTAGCAAATCGTTTTTACAGAGCTGGTTTGCTTGTCCCAACATCTGACCCTCCTCTTTTCACAGCACGGGCTTGGGACCGGCCACGGCAGAGTTAAAAAATGTTGAAAACATTATTTATTTATTTATTCATTTATTTGTTTGAGATTCTGAGGAATCCCAATGAGCTTTTCCAAGGCCCTCCCTGACTGCAGTATCAAATAGTTTTTACAGAGCTGGTTTGCTTATCCCAGCATCTGACCCTCCTCTTTTCACAGCACGGGCTTGGGACCGGCCACGGCAGAGTTAAAAAAATGTTGAAAACATTATTTATTCATTTATTTGTTTGAGATCCTGAGGAATCCCAATGAGCTTTTCCAAGGCCCTCCCTGACCGCAGTAGCAAATAGTTTTTACAGAGCTGGTTTGCTTGTCCCAGCATCTGACCCTCCTCTATTCACAGCACGGGCTTGGGACCGGCCATGGCAGAGTTAAAAAATGTTGAAAACATTATTTATTTATTCATTTATTTGTTTGAGATCCTGAGGAATCCCAATGAGCTTTTCCAAGGCCCTCCCTGACCGCAGTAGCAAATAGTTTTTACAGAGCTGGTTTGCTTGTCCCAGTATCTGACCCTCCTCTTTTCACAGCACGGGCTTGGGACCGGCCACGGCAGAGTTAAAAAAATGTTGAAAACATTATTTATTTATTCATTTATTTGTTTGAGATCCTGAAGAATCCCAATGAGCTTTTCCAAGGCCCTCCCTGACCGCAGTAGCAAATAGTTTTTACAGAGCTGGTTTGCTTGTCCCAACATCTGACCCTCCTCTTTTCACAGCACGGGCTTGGGACCGGCCACGGCAGAGTTAAAAAATGTTGAAAACATTATTTATTTATTTATTCATTTATTTGTTTGAGATTCTGAGGAATCCCAATGAGCTTTTCCAAGGCCCTCCCTTACCGCAGTAGCAAATATTTTTTTTTACAGAGCTGGTTTGCTTGTCCCAGCATCTGACCCCCTTCTTTTCACAGCACGGGCTTTGGACCGGCCACGGCAGAGTTAAAAAAAGGTTGAAAACCTTATTTATTTATTCATTTATTTGTTTGAGATCCTGAGGAATCCCAATGAGCTTTTCCAAGGCCCTCCCTGACCGCAGTAGCAAATAGTTTTTACAGAGCTGGTTTGCTTGTCCCAGCGTCTGACCCTCCTCTTTTCACAGCACGGGCTTGGGACCGACCACGGCAGAGTTAAAAAAAATGTTGAAAACATTATTTATTTATTCATTTATTTGTTTGAGATCATGAGGAATCCCAATGAGCTTTTCCAAGGCCCTCCCTGACTGCACTAGCAAATAGTTTTTACAGAGCTGGTTTGCTTGTCCCAGCATCTGACCCTCCTCTTTTCACAGCACGGGCTTGGGACCGGCCACGGCAGAGTTAAAAAATGTTGAAAACATTATTTATTTATTTATTCATTTATTTGTTTGAGATCCTGAGGAATCCCAATGAGCTTTTCCAAGGCCCTCCCTGACTGCAGTATCAAATAGTTTTTATAGAGCTGGTTTGCTTATCCCAGCATCTGACCCTCCTCTTTTCACAGCACGGGCTTGGGACCGGCCATGTCAGAGTTAAAAAAATGTTGAAAACATTATTTATTTATTCATTTATTTGTTTGAGATCCTGAGGAATCCCAATGAGCTTTTCCAAGGCCCTCCCTGACTGCAGTATCAAATAGTTTTTACAGAGCTGGTTTGCTTATCCCAGCATCTGACCCTCCTCTTTTCACAGCACGGGCTTGGGACCGGCCATGGCAGAGTTAAAAAAATGTTGAAAACATTATTTATTTATTCATTTATTTGTTTGAGATCCTGAGGAATCCCAATGAGCTTTTCCAAGGCCCTCCCTGACCGCAGTAGCAAATCATTTTTACAGAGCTGGTTTGCTTGTCCCAACATCTGAACCTCCTCTTTTCACAGCACGGGCTTGGGACCAGCCACGGCAGAGTTAAAAAATGTTGAAAACATTATTTATTTATTTATTCATTTATTTGTTTGAGATTCTGAGGAATCCCAATGAGCTTTTCCAAGGCCCTCCCTGACCGCAGTAGCAAATAGTTTTTTTTACAGAGCTGGTTTGCTTGTCCCAGCATCTGACCCTCTTCTTTTCACAGCACGGGCTTGGGACCGGCCATGGCAGAGTTAAAAAATGTTGAAAACATTATTTATTTATTCATTTATTTGTTTGAGATCCTGAGGAATCCCAATGAGCTTTTCCAAGGCCCTCCCTGACCGCAGTAGCAAATAGATTTTACAGAGCTGGTTTCCTTGTCCCAGCATCTGACCCTCCTCTTTTCACAGCACGGGCTTGGGACCGGCCACGGCAGAGTTAAAAAATGTTGAAAACATTATTTATTTATTTATTCATTTATTTGTTTGAGATCCTGAGGAATCCCAATGAGCTTTTCCAAGGCCCTCCCTGACTGCACTAGCAAATAGTTTTTACAGAGCTGGTTTGCTTGTCCCAGCATCTGACCCTCCTCTTTTCACAGCACGGGCTTGGGACCGGCCACGGCAGAGTTAAAAAATGTTGAAAACATTATTTATTTATTTATTCATTTATTTGTTTGAGATCCTGAGGAATCCCAATGAGCTTTTCCAAGGTCCTCCCTGACCGCAGTAGCAAATAGTTTTTACAGAGCTGGTTTGCTTGTCCCAGCATCTGACCCTCCTCTATTCACAGCACGGGCTTGGGACCGGCCATGGCAGAGTTAAAAAATGTTGAAAACATTATTTATTTATTCATTTATTTGTTTGAGATCCTGAGGAATCCCAATGAGCTTTTCCAAGGCCCTCCCTGACCGCAGTAGCAAATCATTTTTACAGAGCTGGTTTGCTTGTCCCAACATCTGACCCTCCTCTTTTCACAGCACGGGCTTGGGACCAGCCACGGCAGAGTTAAAAAATGTTGAAAACATTATTTATTTATTTATTCATTTATTTGTTTGAGATTCTGAGGAATCCCAATGAGCTTTTCCAAGGCCCTCCCTGACCGCAGTAGCAAATAGTTTTTTTTACAGAGCTGGTTTGCTTGTCCCAGCATCTGACCCTCTTCTTTTCACAGCACGGGCTTGGGACCGGCCATGGCAGAGTTAAAAAATGTTGAAAACATTATTTATTTATTCATTTATTTGTTTGAGATCCTGAGGAATCCCAATGAGCTTTTCCAAGGCCCTCCCTGACCGCAGTAGCAAATAGATTTTACAGAGCTGGTTTCCTTGTCCCAGCATCTGACCCTCCTCTTTTCACAGCACGGGCTTGGGACCGGCCACGGCAGAGTTAAAAAATGTTGAAAACATTATTTATTTATTTATTCATTTATTTGTTTGAGATCCTGAGGAATCCCAATGAGCTTTTCCAAGGCCCTCCCTGACTGCACTAGCAAATAGTTTTTACAGAGCTGGTTTGCTTGTCCCAGCATCTGACCCTCCTCTTTTCACAGCACGGGCTTGGGACCGGCCACGGCAGAGTTAAAAAATGTTGAAAACATTATTTATTTATTTATTCATTTATTTGCTTGAGATCCTGAGGAATCCCAATGAGCTTTTCCAAGGCCCTCCCTGACCGCAGTAGCAAATAGTTTTTACAGAGCTGGTTTGCTTGTCCCAGCATCTGACCCTCCTCTTTTCACAGCACGGGCTTGGGACCGGCCATGGCAGAGTTAAAAAAATGTTGAAAACATTATTTATTTATTCATTTATTTGTTTGAGATGCTGAGGAATCCCAATGAGCTTTTCCAAGGCCCTCCCTGACCGCAGTAGCAAATAGTTTTACAGAGCTGGTTTGCTTGTCCCAGCATCTGACCCTCCTCTATTCACAGCACGGGCTTGGGACCGGCCATGGCAGAGTTAAAAAATGTTGAAAACATTATTTATTTATTCATTTATTTGTTTGAGATCCTGAGGAATCCCAATGAGCTTTTCCAAGGCCCTCGCTGACCGCAGTAGCAAATAGTTTTTACAGAGCTGGTTTCCTTGTCCCAGCATCTGACCCTCCTCTTTTCACAGCACGGGCTTGGGATCGGCCACGGCAGAGTTAAAAAAATGTTGAAAACATTATTTATTTATTTAATAATTTATTTGTTTGAGATCCTGAGGAATCCCAATGAGCTTTTCCAAGGCCCTCCCTGACCGCAGTAGCAAATAGTTTTTACAGAGCTGGTTTGCTTGTCCCAGCATCTGACCCTCCTCTTTTCACAGCACGGGCTTGGGACCGGCCACGGCAGAGTTAAAAAAATGTTGAAAACATTATTTATTTATTCATTTAATTGTTTGAGATCCTGAGGAATCCCAATGAGCTTTTCCAAGGCCCTCCCTGACCGCAGTAGCAAATCGTTTTTACAGAGCTGGTTTGCTTGTCCCAACATCTGACCCTCCTCTTTTCACAGCACGGGCTTGGGACCGGCCACGGCAGAGTTAAAAAATGTTGAAAACATTATTTATTTATTTATTCATTTATTTGTTTGAGATTCTGAGGAATCCCAATGAGCTTTTCCAAGGCCCTCCCTGACTGCAGTATCAAATAGTTTTTACAGAGCTGGTTTGCTTATCCCAGCATCTGACCCTCCTCTTTTCACAGCACGGGCTTAGGACCGGCCACGGCAGAGTTAAAAAAATGTTGAAAACATTATTTATTCATTTATTTGTTTGAGATCCTGAGGAATCCCAATGAGCTTTTCCAAGGCCCTCCCTGACCGCAGTAGCAAATAGTTTTTACAGAGCTGGTTTGCTTGTCCCAGCATCTGACCCTCCTCTATTCACAGCACGGGCTTGGGACCGGCCATGGCAGAGTTAAAAAATGTTGAAAACATTATTTATTTATTCATTTATTTGTTTGAGATCCTGAGGAATCCCAATGAGCTTTTCCAAGGCCCTCCCTGACCGCAGTAGCAAATAGTTTTTACAGAGCTGGTTTGCTTGTCCCAGTATCTGACCCTCCTCTTTTCACAGCACGGGCTTGGGACCGGCCACGGCAGAGTTAAAAAAATGTTGAAAACATTATTTATTTATTCATTTATTTGTTTGAGATCCTGAGGAATCCCAATGAGCTTTTCCAAGGCCCTCCCTGACCGCAGTAGCAAATAGTTTTTACAGAGCTGGTTTGCTTGTCCCAACATCTGACCCTCCTCTTTTCACAGCACGGGCTTGGGACCGGCCACGGCAGAGTTAAAAAATGTTGAAAACATTATTTATTTATTTATTCATTTATTTGTTTGAGATTCTGAGGAATCCCAATGAGCTTTTCCAAGGCCCTCCCTTACCGCAGTAGCAAATATTTTTTTTTACAGAGCTGGTTTGCTTGTCCCAGCATCTGACCCCCTTCTTTTCACAGCACGGGCTTTGGACCGGCCACGGCAGTGTTAAAAAAATGTTGAAAACCTTATTTATTTATTCATTTATTTGTTTGAGATCCTGAGGAATCCCAATGAGCTTTTCCAAGGCCCTCCCTGACCGCAGTAGCAAATAGTTTTTACAGAGCTGGTTTGCTTGTCCCAGCATCTGACCCTCCTCTTTTCACAGCACGGGCTTGGGACCGACCACGGCAGAGTTAAAAAAAATGTTGAAAACATTATTTATTTATTCATTTATTTGTTTGAGATCATGAGGAATCCCAATGAGCTTTTCCAAGGCCCTCCCTGACTGCACTAGCAAATAGTTTTTACAGAGCTGGTTTGCTTGTCCCAGCATCTGACCCTCCTCTTTTCACAGCATGGGCTTGGGACCGGCCACGGCAGAGTTAAAAAATGTTGAAAACATTATTTATTTATTTATTCATTTATTTGTTTGAGATCCTGAGGAATCCCAATGAGCTTTTCCAAGGCCCTCCCTGACTGCAGTATCAAATAGTTTTTACAGAGCTGGTTTGCTTATCCCAGCATCTGACCCTCCTCTTTTCACAGCACGGGCTTGGGACCGGCCATGGCAGAGTTAAAAAAATGTTGAAAACATTATTTATTTATTCATTTATTTGTTTGAGATCCTGAGGAATCCCAATGAGCTTTTCCAAGGCCCTCCCTGACCGCAGTAGCAAATCATTTTTACAGAGCTGGTTTGCTTGTCCCAACATCTGACCCTCCTCTTTTCACAGCACGGGCTTGGGACCAGCCACGGCAGAGTTAAAAAATGTTGAAAACATTATTTATTTATTTATTCATTTATTTGTTTGAGATTCTGAGGAATCCCAATGAGCTTTTCCAAGGCCCTCCCTGACCGCAGTAGCAAATAGTTTTTTTTACAGAGCTGGTTTGCTTGTCCCAGCATCTGACCCTCTTCTTTTCACAGCACGGGCTTGGGACCGGCCATGGCAGAGTTAAAAAATGTTGAAAACATTATTTATTTATTCATTTATTTGTTTGAGATCCTGAGGAATCCCAATGAGCTTTTCCAAGGCCCTCCCTGACCGCAGTAGCAAATAGATTTTACAGAGCTGGTTTCCTTGTCCCAGCATCTGACCCTCCTCTTTTCACAGCATGGGCTTGGGACCGGCCACGGCAGAGTTAAAAAATGTTGAAAACATTATTTATTTATTTATTCATTTATTTGTTTGAGATCCTGAGGAATCCCAATGAGCTTTTCCAAGGCCCTCCCTGACTGCACTAGCAAATAGTTTTTACAGAGCTGGTTTGCTTGTCCCAGCATCTGACCCTCCTCTTTTCACAGCACGGGCTTGGGACCGGCCACGGCAGAGTTAAAAAATGTTGAAAACATTATTTATTTATTTATTCATTTATTTGTTTGAGATCCTGAGGAATCCCAATGAGCTTTTCCAAGGCCCTCCCTGACCGCAGTAGCAAATAGTTTTTACAGAGCTGGTTTGCTTGTCCCAGCATCTGACCCTCCTCTTTTCACAGCACGGGCTTGGGACCGGCCATGGCAGAGTTAAAAAAATGTTGAAAACATTATTTATTTATTCATTTATTTGTTTGAGATCCTGAGGAATCCCAATGAGCTTTTCCAAGGCCCTCCCTGACCGCAGTAGCAAATAGTTTTTACAGAGCTGGTTTGCTTGTCTCAGCATCTGACCCTCCTCTATTCACAGCACGGGCTTGGGACCGGCCATGGCAGAGTTAAAAAATGTTGAAAACATTATTTATTTATTCATTTATTTGTTTGAGATCCTGAGGAATCCCAATGAGCTTTTCCAAGGCCCTCGCTGACCGCAGTAGCAAATAGTTTTTACAGAGCTGGTTTCCTTGTCCCAGCATCTGACCCTCCTCTTTTCACAGCACGGGCTTGGGATCGGCCACGGCAGAGTTAAAAAAATGTTGAAAACATTATTTATTTATTTAATAATTTATTTGTTTGAGATCCTGAGGAATCCCAATGAGCTTTTCCAAGGCCCTCCCTGACCGCAGTAGCAAATAGTTTTTACAGAGCTGGTTTGCTTGTCCCAGCATCTGACCCTCCTCTTTTCACAGCACGGGCTTGGGACCGGCCACGGCAGAGTTAAAAAAATGTTGAAAACATTATTTATTTATTCATTTAATTGTTTGAGATCCTGAGGAATCCCAATGAGCTTTTCCAAGGCCCTCCCTGACCGCAGTAGCAAATCGTTTTTACAGAGCTGGTTTGCTTGTCCCAACATCTGACCCTCCTCTTTTCACAGCACGGGCTTGGGACCGGCCACGGCAGAGTTAAAAAATGTTGAAAACATTATTTATTTATTTATTCATTTATTTGTTTGAGATTCTGAGGAATCCCAATGAGCTTTTCCAAGGCCCTCCCTGACTGCAGTATCAAATAGTTTTTACAGAGCTGGTTTGCTTATCCCAGCATCTGACCCTCCTCTTTTCACAGCACGGGCTTGGGACCGGCCACGGCAGAGTTAAAAAAATGTTGAAAACATTATTTATTCATTTATTTGTTTGAGATCCTGAGGAATCCCAATGAGCTTTTCCAAGGCCCTCCCTGACCGCAGTAGCAAATAGTTTTTACAGAGCTGGTTTGCTTGTCCCAGCATCTGACCCTCCTCTATTCACAGCACGGGCTTGGGACCGGCCATGGCAGAGTTAAAAAATGTTGAAAACATTATTTATTTATTCATTTATTTGTTTGAGATCCTGAGGAATCCCAATGAGCTTTTCCAAGGCCCTCCCTGACCGCAGTAGCAAATAGTTTTTACAGAGCTGGTTTGCTTGTCCCAGTATCTGACCCTCCTCTTTTCACAGCACGGGCTTGGGACCGGCCACGGCAGAGTTAAAAAAATGTTGAAAACATTATTTATTTATTCATTTATTTGTTTGAGATCCTGAGGAATCCCAATGAGCTTTTCCAAGGCCCTCCCTGACCGCAGTAGCAAATAGTTTTTACAGAGCTGGTTTGCTTGTCCCAACATCTGACCCTCCTCTTTTCACAGCACGGGCTTGGGACCGGCCACGGCAGAGTTAAAAAATGTTGAAAACATTATTTATTTATTTATTCATTTATTTGTTTGAGATTCTGAGGAATCCCAATGAGCTTTTCCAAGGCCCTCCCTTACCGCAGTAGCAAATATTTTTTTTACAGAGCTGGTTTGCTTGTCCCAGCATCTGACCCCCTTCTTTTCACAGCACGGGCTTTGGACCGGCCACGGCAGTGTTAAAAAAATGTTGAAAACCTTATTTATTTATTCATTTATTTGTTTGAGATCCTGAGGAATCCCAATGAGCTTTTCCAAGGCCCTCCCTGACCGCAGTAGCAAATAGTTTTTACAGAGCTGGTTTGCTTGTCCCAGCATCTGACCCTCCTCTTTTCACAGCACGGGCTTGGGACCGACCACGGCAGAGTTAAAAAAAATGTTGAAAACATTATTTATTTATTCATTTATTTGTTTGAGGTCATGAGGAATCCCAATGAGCTTTTCCAAGGCCCTCCCTGACTGCACTAGCAAATAGTTTTTACAGAGCTGGTTTGCTTGTCCCAGCATCTGACCCTCCTCTTTTCACAGCACGGGCTTGGGACCGGCCACGGCAGAGTTAAAAAATGTTGAAAACATTATTTATTTATTTATTCATTTATTTGTTTGAGATCCTGAGGAATCCCAATGAGCTTTTCCAAGGCCCTCCCTGACTGCAGTATCAAATAGTTTTTACAGAGCTGGTTTGCTTATCCCAGCATCTGACCCTCCTCTTTTCACAGCACGGGCTTGGGACCGGCCATGGCAGAGTTAAAAAAATGTTGAAAACATTATTTATTTATTCATTTATTTGTTTGAGATCCTGAGGAATCCCAATGAGCTTTTCCAAGGCCCTCCCTGACCGCAGTAGCAAATCATTTTTACAGAGCTGGTTTGCTTGTCCCAACATCTGACCCTCCTCTTTTCACAGCACGGGCTTGGGACCAGCCACGGCAGAGTTAAAAAATGTTGAAAACATTATTTATTTATTTATTCATTTATTTGTTTGAGATTCTGAGGAATCCCAATGAGCTTTTCCAAGGCCCTCCCTGACCGCAGTAGCAAATAGTTTTTTTTACAGAGCTGGTTTGCTTGTCCCAGCATCTGACCCTCTTCTTTTCACAGCACGGGCTTGGGACCGGCCATGGCAGAGTTAAAAAATGTTGAAAACATTATTTATTTATTCATTTATTTGTTTGAGATCCTGAGGAATCCCAATGAGCTTTTCCAAGGCCCTCCCTGACCGCAGTAGCAAATAGATTTTACAGAGCTGGTTTCCTTGTCCCAGCATCTGACCCTCCTCTTTTCACAGCACGGGCTTGGGACCGGCCACGGCAGAGTTAAAAAATGTTGAAAACATTATTTATTTATTTATTCATTTATTTGTTTGAGATCCTGAGGAATCCCAATGAGCTTTTCCAAGGCCCTCCCTGACTGCACTAGCAAATAGTTTTTACAGAGCTGGTTTGCTTGTCCCAGCATCTGACCCTCCTCTTTTCACAGCACGGGCTTGGGACCGGCCACGGCAGAGTTAAAAAATGTTGAAAACATTATTTATTTATTTATTCATTTATTTGTTTGAGATCCTGAGGAATCCCAATGAGCTTTTCCAAGGCCCTCCCTGACCGCAGTAGCAAATAGTTTTTACAGAGCTGGTTTGCTTGTCCCAGCATCTGACCCTCCTCTTTTCACAGCACGGGCTTGGGACCGGCCATGGCAGAGTTAAAAAAATGTTGAAAACCTTATTTATTTATTCATTTATTTGTTTGAGATCCTGAGGAATCCCAATGAGCTTTTCCAAGGCCCTCCCTGACCGCAGTAGCAAATAGTTTTTACAGAGCTGGTTTGCTTGTCCCAGCATCTGACCCTCCTCTATTCACAGCACGGGCTTGGGACCGGCCATGGCAGAGTTAAAAAATGTTGAAAACATTATTTATTTATTCATTTATTTGTTTGAGATCCTGAGGAATCCCAATGAGCTTTTCCAAGGCCCTCCCTGACCGCAGTAGCAAATAGTTTTTACAGAGCTGGTTTCCTTGTCCCAGCATCTGACCCTCCTCTTTTCACAGCACGGGCTTGGGACCGGCCACGGCAATGTTAAAAAAATGTTGAAAACATTATTTATTCATTTAATAATTTATTTGTTTGAGATCCTGAGGAATCCCAATGAGCTTTTCCAAGGCCCTCCCTGACCGCAGTAGCAAATAGTTTTTACAGAGCTGGTTTGCTTGTCCCAGCATCTGACCCTCCTCTTTTCACAGCACGGGCTTGGGACCGGCCACGGCAGAGTTAAAAAAATGTTGAAAACATTATTTATTTATTCATTTAATTGTTTGAGATCCTGAGGAATCCCAATGAGCTTTTCCAAGGCCCTCCCTGACCGCAGTAGCAAATCGTTTTTACAGAGCTGGTTTGCTTGTCCCAACATCTGACCCTCCTCTTTTCACAGCACGGGCTTGGGACCGGCCACGGCAGAGTTAAAAAATGTTGAAAACATTATTTATTTATTTATTCATTTATTTGTTTGAGATTCTGAGGAATCCCAATGAGCTTTTCCAAGGCCCTCCCTGACTGCAGTATCAAATAGTTTTTACAGAGCTGGTTTGCTTATCCCAGCATCTGACCCTCCTCTTTTCACAGCACGGGCTTGGGACCGGCCACAGCAGAGTTAAAAAAATGTTGAAAACATTATTTATTCATTTATTTGTTTGAGATCCAGAGGAATCCCAATGAGCTTTTCCAAGGCCCTCCCTGACCGCAGTAGCAAATAGTTTTTACAGAGCTGGTTTGCTTGTCCCAGCATCTGACCCTCCTCTATTCACAGCACGGGCTTGGGACCGGCCATGGCAGAGTTAAAAAATGTTGAAAACATTATTTATTTATTTATTCATTTATTTGTTTGAGATCCTGAGGAATCCCAATGAGCTTTTCCAAGGCCCTCCCTGACCGCAGTAGCAAATAGTTTTTTTTACAGAGCTGGTTTGCTTGTCTCAGCATCTGACCCTCCTCTTTTCACAGCACGGGCTTGGGACCGTCCACGGCAGAGTTTAAAAAATGTTGAAAACATTATTTATTTATTCATTTATTTGTTTGAGATCCTGAGGAATCCCAATGAGCTTTTCCAAGGCCCTCCCTGACCGTAGTAGCAAATAGTTTTTACAGAGCTGGTTTGCTTGTCCCAGCATCTGACCCTCCTCTTTTCACAGCACGGGCTTGGGACCGGCCACGGCAGAGTTAAAAAATGTTGAGAACATTATTTATTTATTTATTCATTTATTTGTTTGAGATCCTAAGGAATCCCAATGAGCTTTTCCAAGGCCCTCCCTGACCGCAGTAGCAAATATTTTTTTTTACAGAGCTGGTTTGCTTGTCCCAGCATCTGACCCTCTTCTTTTCACAGCACGGGCTTGGGACCGGCCACGGCAGAGTTAAAAAAAATGTTGAAAACATTATTTATTTATTCATTTATTTGTTTGAGATCATGAGGAATCCCAATGAGCTTTTCCAAGGCCCTCCCTGACTGCACTAGCAAATCGTTTTTACAGAGCTGGTTTGCTTGTCCCAGCATCTGACCCTCCTCTATTCACAGCACGGGCTTGGGACCGGCCATGGCAGAGTTAAAAAATGTTGAAAACATTATTTATTTATTCATTTATTTGTTTGAGATCCTGAGGAATCCCAATGAGCTTTTCCAAGGCCCTCCCTGACCGCAGTAGCAAATAGTTTTTACAGAGCTGGTTTGCTTGTCCCAGTATCTGACCCTCCTCTTTTCACAGCACGGGCTTGGGACCGGCCACGGCAGAGTTAAAAAAATGTTGAAAACATTGTTTATTTATTTATTCATTTATTTGTTTGAGATCCTGAGGAATCCCAATGAGCTTTTCCAAGGCCCTCCCTGACTGCAGTATCAAATAGTTTTTACAGAGCTGGTTTGCTTATCCCAGCATCTGACCCTCCTCTTTTCACAGCACGGGCTTGGGACCGGCCACGGCAGAGTTAAAAAAATGTTGAAAACATTATTTATTCATTTATTTGTTTGAGATCCTGAGGAATCCCAATGAGCTTTTCCAAGGCCCTCCCTGACCGCAGTAGCAAATAGTTTTTACAGAGCTGGTTTGCTTGTCCCAGCATCTGACCCTCCTCTTTTCACAGCACGGGCTTGGGACCGGCCATGGCAGAGTTAAAAAAATGTTGAAAACATTATTTATTTATTTATTCATTTATTTGTTTGAGATCCTGAGGAATCCCAATGAGCTTTTCCAAGGCACTCCCTGGCTGCAGTATCAAATAGTTTTTACAGAGCTGGTTTGCTTATCCCAGCATCTGACCCTCCTCTTTTCACAGCACGGGCTTGGGACCGGCCACGGCAGAGTTAAAAAAATGTTGAAAACATTATTTATTTATTCATTTATTTGTTTGAGATCCTGAGGAATCCCAATGAGCTTTTCCAAGGCCCTCCCCGACCGCAGTAGCAAATAGTTTTTACAGAGCTGGTTTGCTTGTCCCAGCATCTGACCCTCCTCTATTCACAGCACGGGCTTGGGACCGGCCATGGCAGAGTTAAAAAATGTTGAAAACATTATTTATTTATTTAATAATTTATTTGTTTGAGATCCTGAGGAATCCCAATGAGCTTTTCCAAGGCCCTCCCTGACCGCAGTAGCAAATAGTTTTTACAGAGCTGGTTTGCTTGTCCCAGCATCTGACCCTCCTCTTTTCACAGCACGGGCTTGGGACCGGCCACGGCAGAGTTAAAAAAATGTTGAAAACATTATTTATTTATTCATTTATTTGTTTGAGATCATGAGGAATCCCAATGAGCTTTTACAAGGCCCTCCCTGACTGCACTAGCAAATAGTTTTTACAGAGCTGGATTGCTTGTCCCAGCATCTGACCCTCCTCTTTTCACAGCATGGGCTTGGGACTGTCCACGGCAGAGTTAAAAAATGTTGAAAACATTATTTATTTATTTATTCATTTATTTGTTTGAGATCCTGTTGAATCCCAATGAGCTTTTCCAAGGCCCTCCCTGACCGCAGTAGCAAATAGTTTTTTTTACAGAGCTGGTTTGCTTGTCTCAGCATCTGACCCTCCTCTTTTCACAGCACGGGCTTGGGACCGTCCACGGCAGAGTTTAAAAAATGTTGAAAACATTATTTATTTATTCATTTATTTGTTTGAGATCCTGAGGAATCCCAATGAGCTTTTCCAAGGCCCTCCCTGACCGTAGTAGCAAATAGTTTTTACAGAGCTGGTTTGCTTGTCCCAGCATCTGACCCTCCTCTTTTCACAGCACGGGCTTGGGACCGGCCACGGCAGAGTTAAAAAATGTTGAGAACATTATTTATTTATTTATTCATTTATTTGTTTGAGATCCTAAGGAATCCCAATGAGCTTTTCCAAGGCCCTCCCTGACCGCAGTAGCAAATAGTTTTTTTTACAGAGCTGGTTTGCTTGTCCCAGCATCTGACCCTCTTCTTTTCACAGCACGGGCTTGGGACCGGCCACGGCAGAGTTAAAAAAAATGTTGAAAACATTATTTATTTATTCATTTATTTGTTTGAGATCATGAGGAATCCCAATGAGCTTTTCCAAGGCCCTCCCTGACTGCACTAGCAAATAGTTTTTACAGAGCTGGTTTGCTTGTCCCAGCATCTGACCCTCCACTTTTCACAGCACTGGCTTGGGACCAGCCACGGTAGAGTTAAAAAAATGTTGAAAACATTATTTATTTATTTATTCATTTATTTGTTTGAGATCCTGAGGAATCCCAATGAGCTTTTCCAAGGCCCTCCCTGACCGCAGTAGCAAATAGATTTTACAGAGCTGGTTTGCTTGTCCCAGCATCTGACCCTCCTCCTTTCACAGCACGGGCTTGGGACCGACCACGGCAGAGTTAAAAAAAATGTTGAAAACATTATTTATTTATTCATTTATTTGTTTGAGATCATGAGGAATCCCAATGAGCTTTTCCAAGGCCCTCCCTGACTGCACTAGCAAATAGTTTTTACAGAGCTGGTTTGCTTGTCCCAGCATCTGACCCTCCTCTTTTCCCAGCACGGGCTTGGGACCAGCCACGGTAGAGTTAAAAAAATGTTGAAAACATTATTTATTTATTTATTCATTTATTTGTTTGAGATCCTGAGGAATCCCAATGAGCTTTTCCAAGGCCCTCCCTGACCGCAGTAGCAAATATATTTTATAGAGCTGGTTTGCTTGTCCCAGCATCTGACCCTCCTCTTTTCACAGCACGGGCTTGGGACCGGCCACGGCAGAGTTAAAAAAATGTTGAAAACATTATTTATTTATTTGTTCATTTATTTGTTTGAGATCTTGAGGAATCCCAATGAGTTTTTTGAAGGTCCTCCCTGACCGCAGTAGAAAATAGTTTTTACAGAGCTGGTTTGCTTGTCCCAGCATCTGACCCTCCTCTTTTCACAGCACGGGCTTGGGACCGGCCACGGCAGAGTTAAAAAAATGTTGAAAACATTATTTATTTATTCATTTATTTGTTTGAGATCCTGAGGAATCCCAATGAGCTTTTCCAAGGCCCTCCCTGACCGCAGTAGCAAATAGATTTTACAGAGCTGGTTTGCTTGTCCCAGCATCTGACCCTCCTCTTTTCACAGCACGGGCTTGGGACCGACCACGGCAGAGTTAAAAAAAATGTTGAAAACATTATTTATTTATTCATTTATTTGTTTGAGATCATGAGGAATCCCAATGAGCTTTTCCAAGGCCCTCCCTGACTGCACTAGCAAATAGTTTTTACAGAGCTGGTTTGCTTGTCCCAGCATCTGACCCTCCTCTTTTCCCAGCACGGGCTTGGGACCGGCCACGGCAGAGTTAAAAAAATGTTGAAAACATTATTTATTTATTTGTTCATTTATTTGTTTGAGATCTTGAGGAATCCCAATGAGTTTTTCGAAGGCCCTCCCTGACCGCAGTAGAAAATAGTTTTTACAGAGCTGGTTTGCTTGTCCCAGCATCTGACCCTCCTCTTTTCACAGCACGGGCTTGGGACCGGCCACGGCAGAGTTAAAAAAATGTTGAAAACATTATTTATTTATTCATTTATTTGTTTGAGATCCTGAGGAATCCCAATGAGCTTTTCCAAGGCCCTCCCTGACCGAAGTAGCAAATAGTTTTTACAGAGTTGGTTTGCTTGTCCCAGCATCTGACCCTCCTCTTTTCACAGCACGGGCTTGGGACCGACCACGGCAGAGTTAAAAAAAATGTTGAAAACATTATTTATTTATTTATTCATTTATTTGTTTGAGATCATGAGGAATCCCAATGAGCTTTTCCAAGGCCCTCCCTGACCGCAGTAGCAAATAGTTTTTTTTACAGAGCTGGTTTGCTTGTCCCAGCATCTGACCCTCTTCTTTTCACAGCACGGGCTTGGGACCGGCCACGGCAGAGTTAAAAAATGTTGAAAACATTATTTATTTATTTATTAATTTATTTGTTTGAGATCCTGAGGAATCCCAATGAGCTTTTCCAAGGCCCTCCCTGACCGCAGTAGCAAATAGTTTTTACAGAGCTGGTTTGCTTGTCCCAGCATCTGACCCTCCTCTTTTCACAGCACGGGCTTGGGACCGGCGACGGCAGAGTTAAAAAATGTTGAAAACTTTATTTATTTATTTGATTGAGATCCTGAGGAATCCCAATGAGCTTTTCCAAGGCCCTCCCTGACCGCAGTAGCAAATAGTTTTTACAGAGCTGGTTTGCTTGTCCCAGCATCTGACCCTCCTCTTTTCACAGCACGGGCTTGGGACCGGCGACGGCAGAGTTAAAAAATGTTGAAAACATTATTTATTTATTTGATTGAGATCCTGAGGAATCCCAATGAGTTTTTCCAAGGCACTCCCTGACCACAGTAGAAAATAGTTTTTACAGAGCTGGTTTGCTTGTCCCAGCATCTGACCCTCCTCTTTTCACAGCACGGGCTTGGGACCGGCCACGGCAGAGTTAAAAAAATGTTGAAAACATTATTTATTTATTCATTTATTTGTTTGAGATCCTGAGGAATCCCAATGAGCTTTTCCAAGGCCCTCCCCGACCGCAGTAGCAAATAGTTTTTACAGAGCTGGTTTGCTTGTCCCAACATCTGACCCTCCTCTTTTCACAGCACGGGCTTGGGACCGGCCACGGCAGAGTTAAAAAATGTTGAAAACATTATTTATTTATTCATTTATTTGTTTGAGATCCTGAGGAATCCCAATGAGCTTTTCCAAGGCCCTCCCTGACCGCAGTAGCAAATAGTTTTTACAGAGCTGGTTTCCTTGTCCCAGCATTTGACCCTCCTCTTTTCACAGCACGGGCTTGGGACAGGCCACGGCAGAGTTAAAAAATGTTGAAAACATTATTTATTTATTTATTCATTTATTTGTTTGAGATCCTGAGGAATCCCAATGAGCTTTTCCAAGGCCCTCCCTGACTGCACTAGCAAATAGTTTTTACAGAGCTGGTTTGCTTGTCCCAGCATCTGACCCTCCTCTTTTCACAGCACGGGCTTGGGACCGGCCACGGCAGAGTTAAAAAATGTTGAAAACATTATTTATTTATTTATTCATTTATTTGTTTGAGATCCTGAGGAATCCCAAAGAGCTTTTCCAAGGCCCTCCCTGACCGCAGTAGCAAATAGTTTTTACAGAGCTGGTTTGCTTGTCCCAGCATCTGACCCTCCTCTTTTCACAGCACGGGCTTGGGACCGGCCATGGCAGAGTTAAAAAAATGTTGAAAACATTATTTATTTATTCATTTATTTGTTTGAGATCCTGAGGAATCCCAATGAGCTTTTCCAAGGCCCTCCCTGACCGCAGTAGCAAATAGTTTTTACAGAGCTGGTTTGCTTGTCCCAGCATCTGACCCTCCTCTATTCACAGCACGGGCTTGGGACCGGCCATGGCAGAGTTAAAAAATGTTGAAAACATTATTTATTTATTCATTTATTTGTTTGAGATCCTGAGGAATCCCAATGAGCTTTTCCAAGGCCCTCCCTGACCGCAGTAGCAAATAGTTTTTACAGAGCTGGTTTCCTTGTCCCAGCATCTGACCCTCCTCTTTTCACAGCACGGGCTTGGGACTGGCCACGGCAGAGTTAAAAAAATGTTGAAAACATTATTTATTTAATAATTTATTTGTTTGAGATCCTGAGGAATCCCAATGAGCTTTTCCAAGGCCCTCCCTGACCGCAGTAGCAAATAGTTTTTACAGAGCTGGTTTGCTTGTCCCAGCATCTAACCCTCCTCTTTTCACAGCACGGGCTTGAGACCGGCCACGGCAGAGTTAAAAAAATGTTGAAAACATTATTTATTTATTCATTTAATTGTTTGAGGTCCTGAGGAATCCCAATGAGCTTTTCCAAGGCCCTCCCTGACCGCAGTAGCAAATCGTTTTTACAGAGCTGGTTTGCTTGTCCCAACATCTGACCCTCCTCTTTTCACAGCACGGGCTTGGGACCGGCCACGGCAGAGTTAAAAAATGTTGAAAACATTATTTATTTATTTATTCATTTATTTGTTTGAGATTCTGAGGAATCCCAATGAGCTTTTCCAAGGCCCTCCCTGACCGCAGTAGCAAATAGTTTTTTTTACAGAGCTGGTTTGCTTGTCCCAGCATCTGACCCTCTTCTTTTCACAGCACGGGCTTGGGACCGGACACGGCAGAGTTAAAAAAATGTTGAAAACATTATTTATTTATTCATTTATTTGTTTGAGATCCTGAGGAATCCCAATGAGCTTTTCCAAGGCCCTCCCTGACCGCAGTAGCAAATAGTTTTTACAGAGCTGGTTTGCTTGTCCCAGCATCTGACCCTCCTCTTTTCACAGCACGGGCTTGGGACCGGCCACGGCAGAGTTAAAAAAATGTTGAAAACATTATTTATTTATTTATTCATTTATTTGTTTGAGATCCTGAGGAATCCCAATGAGCTTTTCCAAGGCCCTCCCTGACTGCAGTATCAAATAGTTTTTACAGAGCTGGTTTGCTTATCCCAGCATCTGACCCTCCTCTTTTCACAGCACGGGCTTGGGACCGGCCACGGCAGAGTTAAAAAATGTTGAAAACATTATTTATTCATTTATTTGTTTGAGATCCTGAGGAATCCCAATGAGCTTTTCCAAGGCCCTCCCTGACCGCAGTAGCAAATAGTTTTTACAGAGCTGGTTTGCTTGTCCCAGCATCTGACCCTCCTCTATTCACAGCACGGGCTTGGGACCGGCCATGGCAGAGTTAAAAAATGTTGAAAACATTATTTATTTATTCATTTATTTGTTTGAGATCCTGAGGAATCCCAATGAGCTTTTCCAAGGCCCTCCCTGACCGCAGTAGCAAATAGTTTTTACAGAGCTGGTTTGCTTGTCCCAGTATCTGACCCTCCTCTTTTCACAGCACGGGCTTGGGACCGGCCACGGCAGAGTTAAAAAAATGTTGAAAACATTATTTATTTATTTATTCATTTATTTGTTTGAGATCCTGAGGAATCCCAATGAGCTTTTCCAAGGCCCTCCCTGACTGCAGTATCAAATAGTTTTTACAGAGCTGGTTTGCTTATCCCAGCATCTGACCCTCCTCTTTTCACAGCACGGGCTTGGGACCGGCCACGGCAGAGTTAAAAAAATGTTGAAAACATTATTTATTTATTTATTCATTTATTTGTTTGAGATCCTGAGGAATCCCAATGAGCTTTTCCAAGGCCCTCCCTGACTGCAGTATCAAATAGTTTTTACAGAGCTGGTTTGCTTATCCCAGCATCTGACCCTCCTCTTTTCACAGCACGGGCTTGGGACCGGCCACGGCAGAGTTAAAAAAATGTTGAAAACATTATTTATTCATTTATTTGTTTGAGATCCTGAGGAATCCCAATGAGCTTTTCCAAGGCCCTCCCTGACCGCAGTAGCAAATAGTTTTTACAGAGCTGGTTTGCTTGTCCCAGCATCTGACCCTCCTCTTTTCACAGCACGGGCTTGGGACCGGCCATGGCAGAGTTAAAAAAATGTTGAAAACATTATTTATTTATTCATTTATTTGTTTGAGATCCTGAGGAATCCCAATGAGCTTTTCCAAGGCCCTCCCTGACTGCAGTATCACATAGTTTTTACAGAGCTGGTTTGCTTATCCCAGCATCTGACCCTCCTCTTTTCACAGCACGGGCTTGGGACCGGCCACGGCAGAGTTAAAAAAATGTTGAAAACATTATTTATTCATTTATTTGTTTGAGATCCTGAGGAATCCCAATGAGCTTTTCCAAGGCCCTCCCTGACCGCAGTAGCAAATAGTTTTTACAGAGCTGGTTTGCTTGTCCCAGCATCTGACCCTCCTCTATTCACAGCACGGGCTTGGGACCGGCCATGGCAGAGTTAAAAAATGTTGAAAACATTATTTATTTATTCATTTATTTGTTTGAGATCCTGAGGAATCCCAATGAGCTTTTCCAAGGCCCTCCCTGACCGCAGTAGCAAATAGTTTTTACAGAGCTGGTTTCCTTGTCCCAGCATCTGACCCTCCTCTTTTCACAGCACGGGCTTGGGACCGGCCACGGCAGAGTTAAAAAAATGTTGAAAACTTTATTTATTTAATAATTTATTTGTTTGAGATCCTGAGGAATCCCAATGAGCTTTTCCAAGGCCCTCCCTGACCGCAGTAGCAAATAGTTTTTACAGAGCTGGTTTGCTTGTCCCAGCATCTGACCCTCCTCTTTTCACAGCACGGGCTTGGGACCGGCCACGGCAGAGTTAAAAAAATGTTGAAAACATTATTTATTTATTCATTTAATTGTTTGAGATCCTGAGGAATCCCAATGAGCTTTTCCAAGGCCCTCCCTGACCGCAGTAGCAAATAGTTTTTACAGAGCTGGTTTGCTTGTCCCAGCATCTGACCCTCCTCTTTTCACAGCACGGGCTTGGGACCGGCCACGGCAGAGTTAAAAAATGTTGAAAACATTATTTATTTATTTATTCATTTATTTGTTTGAGATTCTGAGGAATCCCAATGAGCTTTTCCAAGGCCCTCCCTGACCGCAGTAGCAAATAGTTTTTTTTACAGAGCTGGTTTGCTTGTCTCAGCATCTGACCCTCCTCTTTTCACAGCACGGGCTTGGGACCGTCCACGGCAGAGTTTAAAAAATGTTGAAAACATTATTTATTTATTCATTTATTTGTTTGAGATCCTGAGGAATCCCAATGAGCTTTTCCAAGGCCCTCCCTGACCGTAGTAGCAAATAGTTTTTACAGAGCTGGTTTGCTTGTCCCAGCATCTGACCCTCCTTTTTTCACAGCACGGGCTTGGGACCGGCCACGGCAGAGTTAAAAAATGTTGAGAACATTATTTATTTATTTATTCATTTATTTGTTTGAGATCCTAAGGAATCCCAATGAGCTTTTCCAAGGCCCTCCCTGACCGCAGTAGCAAATAGTTTTTTTTTACAGAGCTGGTTTGCTTGTCCCAGCATCTGACCCTCTTCTTTTCACAGCACGGGCTTGGGACCGGCCACGGCAGAGTTAAAAAAATGTTGAAAACATTATTTATTCATTTATTTGTTTGAGATCCTGAGGAATCCCAATGAGCTTTTCCAAGGCCCTCCCTGACCGCAGTAGCAAATAGTTTTTACAGAGCTGGTTTGCGTGTCCCAGCATCTGACCCTCCTCTATTCACAGCACGGGCTTGGGACCGGCCATGGCAGAGTTAAAAAATGTTGAAAACATTATTTATTTATTCATTTATTTGTTTGAGATCCTGAGGAATCCCAATGCGCTTTTCCAAGGCCCTCCCTGACCGCAGTAGCAAATAGTTTTTACAGAGCTGGTTTGCTTGTCCCAGCATCTGACCCTCCTCTATTCACAGCACGGGCTTGGGACCGGCCATGGCAGAGTTAAAAAATGTTGAAAACATTATTTATTTATTCATTTATTTGTTTGAGATCCTGAGGAATCCCAATGAGCTTTTCCAAGGCCCTCCCTGACCGCAGTAGCAAATAGTTTTTACAGAGCTGGTTTGCTTGTCCCAGCATCTGACCCTCCTCTTTTCACAGCACGGGCTTGGGACCGACCACGGCAGAGTTAAAAAAAATGTTGAAAACATTATTTATTTATTCATTTATTTGTTTGAGATCATGAGGAATCCCAATGAGCTTTTCCAAGGCCCTCCCTGACTGCACTAGCAAATAGTTTTTACAGAGCTGGTTTGCTTGTCCCAGCATCTGACCCTCCTCTTTTCACAGCACGGGCTTGGGACCGGCCACGGCAGAGTTAAAAAATGTTGAAAACATTATTTATTTATTTATTCATTTATTTGTTTGAGATCCTGAGGAATCCCAATGAGCTTTTCCAAGGCCCTCCCTGACTGCAGTATCAAATAGTTTTTACAGAGCTGGTTTGCTTATCCCAGCATCTGACCCTCCTCTTTTCACAGCACGGGCTTGGGACCGGCCATGGCAGAGTTAAAAAAATGTTGAAAACATTATTTATTTATTCATTTATTTGTTTGAGATCCTGAGGAATCCCAATGAGCTTTTCCAAGGCCCTCCCTGACCGCAGTAGCAAATCATTTTTACAGAGCTGGTTTGCTTGTCCCAACATCTGACCCTCCTCTTTTCACAGCACGGGCTTGGGACCAGCCACGGCAGAGTTAAAAAATGTTGAAAACATTATTTATTTATTTATTCATTTATTTGTTTGAGATTCTGAGGAATCCCAATGAGCTTTTCCAAGGCCCTCCCTGACCGCAGTAGCAAATAGTTTTTTTTACAGAGCTGGTTTGCTTGTCCCAGCATCTGACCCTCTTCTTTTCACAGCACGGGCTTGGGACCGGCCATGGCAGAGTTAAAAAATGTTGAAAACATTATTTATTTATTCATTTATTTGTTTGAGATCCTGAGGAATCCCAATGAGCTTTTCCAAGGCCCTCCCTGACCGCAGTAGTAAATAGATTTTACAGAGCTGGTTTCCTTGTCCCAGCATCTGACCCTCCTCTTTTCACAGCATGGGCTTGGGACCGGCCACGGCAGAGTTAAAAAATGTTGAAAACATTATTTATTTATTTATTCATTTATTTGTTTGAGATCCTGAGGAATCCCAATGAGCTTTTCCAAGGCCCTCCCTGACTGCACTAGCAAATAGTTTTTACAGAGCTGGTTTGCTTGTCCCAGCATCTGACCCTCCTCTTTTCACAGCACGGGCTTGGGACCGGCCACGGCAGAGTTAAAAAATGTTGAAAACATTATTTATTTATTTATTCATTTATTTGTTTGAGATCCTGAGGAATCCCAATGAGCTTTTCCAAGGCCCTCCCTGACCGCAGTAGCAAATAGTTTTTACAGAGCTGGTTTGCTTGTCCCAGCATCTGACCCTCCTCTTTTCACAGCACGGGCTTGGGACCGGCCATGGCAGAGTTAAAAAAATGTTGAAAACATTATTTATTTATTCATTTATTTGTTTGAGATCCTGAGGAATCCCAATGAGCTTTTCCAAGGCCCTCCCTGACCGCAGTAGCAAATAGTTTTTACAGAGCTGGTTTGCTTGTCCCAGCATCTGACCCTCCTCTATTCACAGCACGGGCTTGGGACCGGCCATGGCAGAGTTAAAAAATGTTGAAAACATTATTTATTTATTCATTTATTTGTTTGAGATCCTGAGGAATCCCAATGAGCTTTTCCAAGGCCCTCGCTGACCGCAGTAGCAAATAGTTTTTACAGAGCTGGTTTCCTTGTCCCAGCATCTGACCCTCCTCTTTTCACAGCACGGGCTTGGGATCGGCCACGGCAGAGTTAAAAAAATGTTGAAAACATTATTTATTTATTTAATAATTTATTTGTTTGAGATCCTGAGGAATCCCAATGAGCTTTTCCAAGGCCCTCCCTGACCGCAGTAGCAAATAGTTTTTACAGAGCTGGTTTGCTTGTCCCAGCATCTGACCCTCCTCTTTTCACAGCACGGGCTTGGGACCGGCCACGGCAGAGTTAAAAAAATGTTGAAAACATTATTTATTTATTCATTTAATTGTTTGAGATCCTGAGGAATCCCAATGAGCTTTTCCAAGGCCCTCCCTGACCGCAGTAGCAAATCGTTTTTACAGAGCTGGTTTGCTTGTCCCAACATCTGACCCTCCTCTTTTCACAGCACGGGCTTGGGACCGGCCACGGCAGAGTTAAAAAATGTTGAAAACATTATTTATTTATTTATTCATTTATTTGTTTGAGATTCTGAGGAATCCCAATGAGCTTTTCCAAGGCCCTCCCTGACTGCAGTATCAAATAGTTTTTACAGAGCTGGTTTGCTTATCCCAGCATCTGACCCTCCTCTTTTCACAGCACGGGCTTGGGACCGGCCACGGCAGAGTTAAAAAAATGTTGAAAACATTATTTATTCATTTATTTGTTTGAGATCCTGAGGAATCCCAATGAGCTTTTCCAAGGCCCTCCCTGACCGCAGTAGCAAATAGTTTTTACAGAGCTGGTTTGCTTGTCCCAGCATCTGACCCTCCTCTATTCACAGCACGGGCTTGGGACCGGCCATGGCAGAGTTAAAAAATGTTGAAAACATTATTTATTTATTCATTTATTTGTTTGAGATCCTGAGGAATCCCAATGAGCTTTTCCAAGGCCCTCCCTGACCGCAGTAGCAAATAGTTTTTACAGAGCTGGTTTGCTTGTCCCAGTATCTGACCCTCCTCTTTTCACAGCACGGGCTTGGGACCGGCCACGGCAGAGTTAAAAAAATGTTGAAAACATTATTTATTTATTCATTTATTTGTTTGAGATCCTGAGGAATCCCAATGAGCTTTTCCAAGGCCCTCCCTGACCGCAGTAGCAAATAGTTTTTACAGAGCTGGTTTGCTTGTCCCAACATCTGACCCTCCTCTTTTCACAGCACGGGCTTGGGACCGGCCACGGCAGAGTTAAAAAATGTTGAAAACATTATTTATTTATTTATTCATTTATTTGTTTGAGATTCTGAGGAATCCCAATGAGCTTTTCCAAGGCCCTCCCTTACCGCAGTAGCAAATATTTTTTTTACAGAGCTGGTTTGCTTGTCCCAGCATCTGACCCCCTTCTTTTCACAGCACGGGCTTTGGACCGGCCACGGCAGTGTTAAAAAAATGTTGAAAACCTTATTTATTTATTCATTTATTTGTTTGAGATCCTGAGGAATCCCAATGAGCTTTTCCAAGGCCCTCCCTGACCGCAGTAGCAAATAGTTTTTACAGAGCTGGTTTGCTTGTCCCAGCATCTGACCCTCCTCTTTTCACAGCACGGGCTTGGGACCGACCACGGCAGAGTTAAAAAAAATGTTGAAAACATTATTTATTTATTCATTTATTTGTTTGAGGTCATGAGGAATCCCAATGAGCTTTTCCAAGGCCCTCCCTGACTGCACTAGCAAATAGTTTTTACAGAGCTGGTTTGCTTGTCCCAGCATCTGACCCTCCTCTTTTCACAGCACGGGCTTGGGACCGGCCACGGCAGAGTTAAAAAATGTTGAAAACATTATTTATTTATTTATTCATTTATTTGTTTGAGATCCTGAGGAATCCCAATGAGCTTTTCCAAGGCCCTCCCTGACTGCAGTATCAAATAGTTTTTACAGAGCTGGTTTGCTTATCCCAGCATCTGACCCTCCTCTTTTCACAGCACGGGCTTGGGACCGGCCATGGCAGAGTTAAAAAAATGTTGAAAACATTATTTATTTATTCATTTATTTGTTTGAGATCCTGAGGAATCCCAATGAGCTTTTCCAAGGCCCTCCCTGACCGCAGTAGCAAATCATTTTTACAGAGCTGGTTTGCTTGTCCCAACATCTGACCCTCCTCTTTTCACAGCACGGGCTTGGGACCAGCCACGGCAGAGTTAAAAAATGTTGAAAACATTATTTATTTATTTATTCATTTATTTGTTTGAGATTCTGAGGAATCCCAATGAGCTTTTCCAAGGCCCTCCCTGACCGCAGTAGCAAATAGTTTTTTTTACAGAGCTGGTTTGCTTGTCCCAGCATCTGACCCTCTTCTTTTCACAGCACGGGCTTGGGACCGGCCATGGCAGAGTTAAAAAATGTTGAAAACATTATTTATTTATTCATTTATTTGTTTGAGATCCTGAGGAATCCCAATGAGCTTTTCCAAGGCCCTCCCTGACCGCAGTAGCAAATAGATTTTACAGAGCTGGTTTCCTTGTCCCAGCATCTGACCCTCCTCTTTTCACAGCACGGGCTTGGGACCGGCCACGGCAGAGTTAAAAAATGTTGAAAACATTATTTATTTATTTATTCATTTATTTGTTTGAGATCCTGAGGAATCCCAATGAGCTTTTCCAAGGCCCTCCCTGACTGCACTAGCAAATAGTTTTTACAGAGCTGGTTTGCTTGTCCCAGCATCTGACCCTCCTCTTTTCACAGCACGGGCTTGGGACCGGCCACGGCAGAGTTAAAAAATGTTGAAAACATTATTTATTTATTTATTCATTTATTTGTTTGAGATCCTGAGGAATCCCAATGAGCTTTTCCAAGGCCCTCCCTGACCGCAGTAGCAAATAGTTTTTACAGAGCTGGTTTGCTTGTCCCAGCATCTGACCCTCCTCTTTTCACAGCACGGGCTTGGGACCGGCCATGGCAGAGTTAAAAAAATGTTGAAAACCTTATTTATTTATTCATTTATTTGTTTGAGATCCTGAGGAATCCCAATGAGCTTTTCCAAGGCCCTCCCTGACCGCAGTAGCAAATAGTTTTTACAGAGCTGGTTTGCTTGTCCCAGCATCTGACCCTCCTCTATTCACAGCACGGGCTTGGGACCGGCCATGGCAGAGTTAAAAAATGTTGAAAACATTATTTATTTATTCATTTATTTGTTTGAGATCCTGAGGAATCCCAATGAGCTTTTCCAAGGCCCTCCCTGACCGCAGTAGCAAATAGTTTTTACAGAGCTGGTTTCCTTGTCCCAGCATCTGACCCTCCTCTTTTCACAGCACGGGCTTGGGACCGGCCACGGCAATGTTAAAAAAATGTTGAAAACATTATTTATTCATTTAATAATTTATTTGTTTGAGATCCTGAGGAATCCCAATGAGCTTTTCCAAGGCCCTCCCTGACCGCAGTAGCAAATAGTTTTTACAGAGCTGGTTTGCTTGTCCCAGCATCTGACCCTCCTCTTTTCACAGCACGGGCTTGGGACCGGCCACGGCAGAGTTAAAAAAATGTTGAAAACATTATTTATTTATTCATTTAATTGTTTGAGATCCTGAGGAATCCCAATGAGCTTTTCCAAGGCCCTCCCTGACCGCAGTAGCAAATCGTTTTTACAGAGCTGGTTTGCTTGTCCCAACATCTGACCCTCCTCTTTTCACAGCACGGGCTTGGGACCGGCCACGGCAGAGTTAAAAAATGTTGAAAACATTATTTATTTATTTATTCATTTATTTGTTTGAGATTCTGAGGAATCCCAATGAGCTTTTCCAAGGCCCTCCCTGACTGCAGTATCAAATAGTTTTTACAGAGCTGGTTTGCTTATCCCAGCATCTGACCCTCCTCTTTTCACAGCACGGGCTTGGGACCGGCCACAGCAGAGTTAAAAAAATGTTGAAAACATTATTTATTCATTTATTTGTTTGAGATCCAGAGGAATCCCAATGAGCTTTTCCAAGGCCCTCCCTGACCGCAGTAGCAAATAGTTTTTACAGAGCTGGTTTGCTTGTCCCAGCATCTGACCCTCCTCTATTCACAGCACGGGCTTGGGACCGGCCATGGCAGAGTTAAAAAATGTTGAAAACATTATTTATTTATTTATTCATTTATTTGTTTGAGATCCTGAGGAATCCCAATGAGCTTTTCCAAGGCCCTCCCTGACCGCAGTAGCAAATAGTTTTTTTTACAGAGCTGGTTTGCTTGTCTCAGCATCTGACCCTCCTCTTTTCACAGCACGGGCTTGGGACCGTCCACGGCAGAGTTTAAAAAATGTTGAAAACATTATTTATTTATTCATTTATTTGTTTGAGATCCTGAGGAATCCCAATGAGCTTTTCCAAGGCCCTCCCTGACCGTAGTAGCAAATAGTTTTTACAGAGCTGGTTTGCTTGTCCCAGCATCTGACCCTCCTCTTTTCACAGCACGGGCTTGGGACCGGCCACGGCAGAGTTAAAAAATGTTGAGAACATTATTTATTTATTTATTCATTTATTTGTTTGAGATCCTAAGGAATCCCAATGAGCTTTTCCAAGGCCCTCCCTGACCGCAGTAGCAAATATTTTTTTTTACAGAGCTGGTTTGCTTGTCCCAGCATCTGACCCTCTTCTTTTCACAGCACGGGCTTGGGACCGGCCACGGCAGAGTTAAAAAAAATGTTGAAAACATTATTTATTTATTCATTTATTTGTTTGAGATCATGAGGAATCCCAATGAGCTTTTCCAAGGCCCTCCCTGACTGCACTAGCAAATCGTTTTTACAGAGCTGGTTTGCTTGTCCCAGCATCTGACCCTCCTCTATTCACAGCACGGGCTTGGGACCGGCCATGGCAGAGTTAAAAAATGTTGAAAACATTATTTATTTATTCATTTATTTGTTTGAGATCCTGAGGAATCCCAATGAGCTTTTCCAAGGCCCTCCCTGACTGCAGTATCAAATAGTTTTTACAGAGCTGGTTTGCTTATCCCAGCATCTGACCCTCCTCTTTTCACAGCACGGGCTTGGGACCGGCCACGGCAGAGTTAAAAAAATGTTGAAAACATTATTTATTCATTTATTTGTTTGAGATCCTGAGGAATCCCAATGAGCTTTTCCAAGGCCCTCCCTGACCGCAGTAGCAAATAGTTTTTACAGAGCTGGTTTGCTTGTCCCAGCATCTGACCCTCCTCTTTTCACAGCACGGGCTTGGGACCGGCCATGGCAGAGTTAAAAAAATGTTGAAAACATTATTTATTTATTTATTCATTTATTTGTTTGAGATCCTGAGGAATCCCAATGAGCTTTTCCAAGGCACTCCCTGGCTGCAGTATCAAATAGTTTTTACAGAGCTGGTTTGCTTATCCCAGCATCTGACCCTCCTCTTTTCACAGCACGGGCTTGGGACCGGCCACGGCAGAGTTAAAAAAATGTTGAAAACATTATTTATTTATTCATTTATTTGTTTGAGATCCTGAGGAATCCCAATGAGCTTTTCCAAGGCCCTCCCCGACCGCAGTAGCAAATAGTTTTTACAGAGCTGGTTTGCTTGTCCCAGCATCTGACCCTCCTCTATTCACAGCACGGGCTTGGGACCGGCCATGGCAGAGTTAAAAAATGTTGAAAACATTATTTATTTATTTAATAATTTATTTGTTTGAGATCCTGAGGAATCCCAATGAGCTTTTCCAAGGCCCTCCCTGACCGCAGTAGCAAATAGTTTTTACAGAGCTGGTTTGCTTGTCCCAGCATCTGACCCTCCTCTTTTCACAGCACGGGCTTGGGACCGGCCACGGCAGAGTTAAAAAAATGTTGAAAACATTATTTATTTATTCATTTATTTGTTTGAGATCATGAGGAATCCCAATGAGCTTTTACAAGGCCCTCCCTGACTGCACTAGCAAATAGTTTTTACAGAGCTGGATTGCTTGTCCCAGCATCTGACCCTCCTCTTTTCACAGCATGGGCTTGGGACTGTCCACGGCAGAGTTAAAAAATGTTGAAAACATTATTTATTTATTTATTCATTTATTTGTTTGAGATCCTGTTGAATCCCAATGAGCTTTTCCAAGGCCCTCCCTGACCGCAGTAGCAAATAGTTTTTTTTACAGAGCTGGTTTGCTTGTCTCAGCATCTGACCCTCCTCTTTTCACAGCACGGGCTTGGGACCGTCCACGGCAGAGTTTAAAAAATGTTGAAAACATTATTTATTTATTCATTTATTTGTTTGAGATCCTGAGGAATCCCAATGAGCTTTTCCAAGGCCCTCCCTGACCGTAGTAGCAAATAGTTTTTACAGAGCTGGTTTGCTTGTCCCAGCATCTGACCCTCCTCTTTTCACAGCACGGGCTTGGGACCGGCCACGGCAGAGTTAAAAAATGTTGAGAACATTATTTATTTATTTATTCATTTATTTGTTTGAGATCCTAAGGAATCCCAATGAGCTTTTCCAAGGCCCTCCCTGACCGCAGTAGCAAATAGTTTTTTTTACAGAGCTGGTTTGCTTGTCCCAGCATCTGACCCTCTTCTTTTCACAGCACGGGCTTGGGACCGGCCACGGCAGAGTTAAAAAAAATGTTGAAAACATTATTTATTTATTCATTTATTTGTTTGAGATCATGAGGAATCCCAATGAGCTTTTCCAAGGCCCTCCCTGACTGCACTAGCAAATAGTTTTTACAGAGCTGGTTTGCTTGTCCCAGCATCTGACCCTCCACTTTTCACAGCACTGGCTTGGGACCAGCCACGGTAGAGTTAAAAAAATGTTGAAAACATTATTTATTTATTTATTCATTTATTTGTTTGAGATCCTGAGGAATCCCAATGAGCTTTTCCAAGGCCCTCCCTGACCGCAGTAGCAAATAGATTTTACAGAGCTGGTTTGCTTGTCCCAGCATCTGACCCTCCTCCTTTCACAGCACGGGCTTGGGACCGACCACGGCAGAGTTAAAAAAAATGTTGAAAACATTATTTATTTATTCATTTATTTGTTTGAGATCATGAGGAATCCCAATGAGCTTTTCCAAGGCCCTCCCTGACTGCACTAGCAAATAGTTTTTACAGAGCTGGTTTGCTTGTCCCAGCATCTGACCCTCCTCTTTTCCCAGCACGGGCTTGGGACCAGCCACGGTAGAGTTAAAAAAATGTTGAAAACATTATTTATTTATTTATTCATTTATTTGTTTGAGATCCTGAGGAATCCCAATGAGCTTTTCCAAGGCCCTCCCTGACCGCAGTAGCAAATATATTTTATAGAGCTGGTTTGCTTGTCCCAGCATCTGACCCTCCTCTTTTCACAGCACGGGCTTGGGACCGGCCACGGCAGAGTTAAAAAAATGTTGAAAACATTACTTATTTATTTGTTCATTTATTTGTTTGAGATCTTGAGGAATCCCAATGAGTTTTTCGAAGGTCCTCCCTGACCGCAGTAGAAAATAGTTTTTACAGAGCTGGTTTGCTTGTCCCAGCATCTGACCCTCCTCTTTTCACAGCACGGGCTTGGGACCGGCCACGGCAGAGTTAAAAAAATGTTGAAAACATTATTTATTTATTCATTTATTTGTTTGAGATCCTGAGGAATCCCAATGAGCTTTTCCAAGGCCCTCCCTGACCGCAGTAGCAAATAGATTTTACAGAGCTGGTTTGCTTGTCCCAGCATCTGACCCTCCTCTTTTCACAGCACGGGCTTGGGACCGACCACGGCAGAGTTAAAAAAAATGTTGAAAACATTATTTATTTATTCATTTATTTGTTTGAGATCATGAGGAATCCCAATGAGCTTTTCCAAGGCCCTCCCTGACTGCACTAGCAAATAGTTTTTACAGAGCTGGTTTGCTTGTCCCAGCATCTGACCCTCCTCTTTTCCCAGCACGGGCTTGGGACCGGCCACGGCAGAGTTAAAAAAATGTTGAAAACATTATTTATTTATTTGTTCATTTATTTGTTTGAGATCTTGAGGAATCCCAATGAGTTTTTCGAAGGCCCTCCCTGACCGCAGTAGAAAATAGTTTTTACAGAGCTGGTTTGCTTGTCCCAGCATCTGACCCTCCTCTTTTCACAGCACGGGCTTGGGACCGGCCACGGCAGAGTTAAAAAAATGTTGAAAACATTATTTATTTATTCATTTATTTGTTTGAGATCCTGAGGAATCCCAATGAGCTTTTCCAAGGCCCTCCCTGACCGAAGTAGCAAATAGTTTTTACAGAGTTGGTTTGCTTGTCCCAGCATCTGACCCTCCTCTTTTCACAGCACGGGCTTGGGACCGACCACGGCAGAGTTAAAAAAAATGTTGAAAACATTATTTATTTATTTATTCATTTATTTGTTTGAGATCATGAGGAATCCCAATGAGCTTTTCCAAGGCCCTCCCTGACCGCAGTAGCAAATAGTTTTTTTTACAGAGCTGGTTTGCTTGTCCCAGCATCTGACCCTCTTCTTTTCACAGCACGGGCTTGGGACCGGCCACGGCAGAGTTAAAAAATGTTGAAAACATTATTTATTTATTTATTAATTTATTTGTTTGAGATCCTGAGGAATCCCAATGAGCTTTTCCAAGGCCCTCCCTGACCGCAGTAGCAAATAGTTTTTACAGAGCTGGTTTGCTTGTCCCAGCATCTGACCCTCCTCTTTTCACAGCACGGGCTTGGGACCGGCGACGGCAGAGTTAAAAAATGTTGAAAACTTTATTTATTTATTTGATTGAGATCCTGAGGAATCCCAATGAGCTTTTCCAAGGCCCTCCCTGACCGCAGTAGCAAATAGTTTTTACAGAGCTGGTTTGCTTGTCCCAGCATCTGACCCTCCTCTTTTCACAGCACGGGCTTGGGACCGGCGACGGCAGAGTTAAAAAATGTTGAAAACATTATTTATTTATTTGATTGAGATCCTGAGGAATCCCAATGAGTTTTTCCAAGGCACTCCCTGACCACAGTAGAAAATAGTTTTTACAGAGCTGGTTTGCTTGTCCCAGCATCTGACCCTCCTCTTTTCACAGCACGGGCTTGGGACCGGCCACGGCAGAGTTAAAAAAATGTTGAAAACATTATTTATTTATTCATTTATTTGTTTGAGATCCTGAGGAATCCCAATGAGCTTTTCCAAGGCCCTCCCCGACCGCAGTAGCAAATAGTTTTTACAGAGCTGGTTTGCTTGTCCCAACATCTGACCCTCCTCTTTTCACAGCACGGGCTTGGGACCGGCCACGGCAGAGTTAAAAAATGTTGAAAACATTATTTATTTATTCATTTATTTGTTTGAGATCCTGAGGAATCCCAATGAGCTTTTCCAAGGCCCTCCCTGACCGCAGTAGCAAATAGTTTTTACAGAGCTGGTTTCCTTGTCCCAGCATCTGACCCTCCTCTTTTCACAGCACGGGCTTGGGACAGGCCACGGCAGAGTTAAAAAATGTTGAAAACATTATTTATTTATTTATTCATTTATTTGTTTGAGATCCTGAGGAATCCCAATGAGCTTTTCCAAGGCCCTCCCTGACTGCACTAGCAAATAGTTTTTACAGAGCTGGTTTGCTTGTCCCAGCATCTGACCCTCCTCTTTTCACAGCACGGGCTTGGGACCGGCCACGGCAGAGTTAAAAAATGTTGAAAACATTATTTATTTATTTATTCATTTATTTGTTTGAGATCCTGAGGAATCCCAAAGAGCTTTTCCAAGGCCCTCCCTGACCGCAGTAGCAAATAGTTTTTACAGAGCTGGTTTGCTTGTCCCAGCATCTGACCCTCCTCTTTTCACAGCACGGGCTTGGGACCGGCCATGGCAGAGTTAAAAAAATGTTGAAAACATTATTTATTTATTCATTTATTTGTTTGAGATCCTGAGGAATCCCAATGAGCTTTTCCAAGACCCTCCCTGACCGCAGTAGCAAATAGTTTTTACAGAGCTGGTTTGCTTGTCCCAGCATCTGACCCTCCTCTATTCACAGCACGGGCTTGGGACCGGCCATGGCAGAGTTAAAAAATGTTGAAAACATTATTTATTTATTCATTTATTTGTTTGAGATCCTGAGGAATCCCAATGAGCTTTTCCAAGGCCCTCCCTGACCGCAGTAGCAAATAGTTTTTACAGAGCTGGTTTCCTTGTCCCAGCATCTGACCCTCCTCTTTTCACAGCACGGGCTTGGGACTGGCCACGGCAGAGTTAAAAAAATGTTGAAAACATTATTTATTTAATAATTTATTTGTTTGAGATCCTGAGGAATCCCAATGAGCTTTTCCAAGGCCCTCCCTGACCGCAGTAGCAAATAGTTTTTACAGAGCTGGTTTGCTTGTCCCAGCATCTAACCCTCCTCTTTTCACAGCACGGGCTTGAGACCGGCCACGGCAGAGTTAAAAAAATGTTGAAAACATTATTTATTTATTCATTTAATTGTTTGAGGTCCTGAGGAATCCCAATGAGCTTTTCCAAGGCCCTCCCTGACCGCAGTAGCAAATCGTTTTTACAGAGCTGGTTTGCTTGTCCCAACATCTGACCCTCCTCTTTTCACAGCACGGGCTTGGGACCGGCCACGGCAGAGTTAAAAAATGTTGAAAACATTATTTATTTATTTATTCATTTATTTGTTTGAGATTCTGAGGAATCCCAATGAGCTTTTCCAAGGCCCTCCCTGACCGCAGTAGCAAATAGTTTTTTTTACAGAGCTGGTTTGCTTGTCCCAGCATCTGACCCTCTTCTTTTCACAGCACGGGCTTGGGACCGGACACGGCAGAGTTAAAAAAATGTTGAAAACATTATTTATTTATTCATTTATTTGTTTGAGATCCTGAGGAATCCCAATGAGCTTTTCCAAGGCCCTCCCTGACCGCAGTAGCAAATAGTTTTTACAGAGCTGGTTTGCTTGTCCCAGCATCTGACCCTCCTCTTTTCACAGCACGGGCTTGGGACCGGCCACGGCAGAGTTAAAAAAATGTTGAAAACATTATTTATTTATTTATTCATTTATTTGTTTGAGATCCTGAGGAATCCCAATGAGCTTTTCCAAGGCCCTCCCTGACTGCAGTATCAAATAGTTTTTACAGAGCTGGTTTGCTTATCCCAGCATCTGACCCTCCTCTTTTCACAGCACGGGCTTGGGACCGGCCACGGCAGAGTTAAAAAATGTTGAAAACATTATTTATTCATTTATTTGTTTGAGATCCTGAGGAATCCCAATGAGCTTTTCCAAGGCCCTCCCTGACCGCAGTAGCAAATAGTTTTTACAGAGCTGGTTTGCTTGTCCCAGCATCTGACCCTCCTCTATTCACAGCACGGGCTTGGGACCGGCCATGGCAGAGTTAAAAAATGTTGAAAACATTATTTATTTATTCATTTATTTGTTTGAGATCCTGAGGAATCCCAATGAGCTTTTCCAAGGCCCTCCCTGACCGCAGTAGCAAATAGTTTTTACAGAGCTGGTTTGCTTGTCCCAGTATCTGACCCTCCTCTTTTCACAGCACGGGCTTGGGACCGGCCACGGCAGAGTTAAAAAAATGTTGAAAACATTATTTATTTATTTATTCATTTATTTGTTTGAGATCCTGAGGAATCCCAATGAGCTTTTCCAAGGCCCTCCCTGACTGCAGTATCAAATAGTTTTTACAGAGCTGGTTTGCTTATCCCAGCATCTGACCCTCCTCTTTTCACAGCACGGGCTTGGGACCGGCCACGGCAGAGTTAAAAAAATGTTGAAAACATTATTTATTCATTTATTTGTTTGAGATCCTGAGGAATCCCAATGAGCTTTTCCAAGGCCCTCCCTGACCGCAGTAGCAAATAGTTTTTACAGAGCTGGTTTGCTTGTCCCAGCATCTGACCCTCCTCTTTTCACAGCACGGGCTTGGGACCGGCCATGGCAGAGTTAAAAAAATGTTGAAAACATTATTTATTTATTCATTTATTTGTTTGAGATCCTGAGGAATCCCAATGAGCTTTTCCAAGGCCCTCCCTGACTGCAGTATCACATAGTTTTTACAGAGCTGGTTTGCTTATCCCAGCATCTGACCCTCCTCTTTTCACAGCACGGGCTTGGGACCGGCCACGGCAGAGTTAAAAAAATGTTGAAAACATTATTTATTCATTTATTTGTTTGAGATCCTGAGGAATCCCAATGAGCTTTTCCAAGGCCCTCCCTGACCGCAGTAGCAAATAGTTTTTACAGAGCTGGTTTGCTTGTCCCAGCATCTGACCCTCCTCTATTCACAGCACGGGCTTGGGACCGGCCATGGCAGAGTTAAAAAATGTTGAAAACATTATTTATTTATTCATTTATTTGTTTGAGATCCTGAGGAATCCCAATGAGCTTTTCCAAGGCCCTCCCTGACCGCAGTAGCAAATAGTTTTTACAGAGCTGGTTTCCTTGTCCCAGCATCTGACCCTCCTCTTTTCACAGCACGGGCTTGGGACCGGCCACGGCAGAGTTAAAAAAATGTTGAAAACTTTATTTATTTAATAATTTATTTGTTTGAGATCCTGAGGAATCCCAATGAGCTTTTCCAAGGCCCTCCCTGACCGCAGTAGCAAATAGTTTTTACAGAGCTGGTTTGCTTGTCCCAGCATCTGACCCTCCTCTTTTCACAGCACGGGCTTGGGACCGGCCACGGCAGAGTTAAAAAAATGTTGAAAACATTATTTATTTATTCATTTAATTGTTTGAGATCCTGAGGAATCCCAATGAGCTTTTCCAAGGCCCTCCCTGACCGCAGTAGCAAATAGTTTTTACAGAGCTGGTTTGCTTGTCCCAGCATCTGACCCTCCTCTTTTCACAGCACGGGCTTGGGACCGGCCACGGCAGAGTTAAAAAATGTTGAAAACATTATTTATTTATTTATTCATTTATTTGTTTGAGATTCTGAGGAATCCCAATGAGCTTTTCCAAGGCCCTCCCTGACCGCAGTAGCAAATAGTTTTTTTTACAGAGCTGGTTTGCTTGTCTCAGCATCTGACCCTCCTCTTTTCACAGCACGGGCTTGGGACCGTCCACGGCAGAGTTTAAAAAATGTTGAAAACATTATTTATTTATTCATTTATTTGTTTGAGATCCTGAGGAATCCCAATGAGCTTTTCCAAGGCCCTCCCTGACCGTAGTAGCAAATAGTTTTTACAGAGCTGGTTTGCTTGTCCCAGCATCTGACCCTCCTTTTTTCACAGCACGGGCTTGGGACCGGCCACGGCAGAGTTAAAAAATGTTGAGAACATTATTTATTTATTTATTCATTTATTTGTTTGAGATCCTAAGGAATCCCAATGAGCTTTTCCAAGGCCCTCCCTGACCGCAGTAGCAAATAGTTTTTTTTTACAGAGCTGGTTTGCTTGTCCCAGCATCTGACCCTCTTCTTTTCACAGCACGGGCTTGGGACCGGCCACGGCAGAGTTAAAAAAATGTTGAAAACATTATTTATTCATTTATTTGTTTGAGATCCTGAGGAATCCCAATGAGCTTTTCCAAGGCCCTCCCTGACCGCAGTAGCAAATAGTTTTTACAGAGCTGGTTTGCGTGTCCCAGCATCTGACCCTCCTCTATTCACAGCACGGGCTTGGGACCGGCCATGGCAGAGTTAAAAAATGTTGAAAACATTATTTATTTATTCATTTATTTGTTTGAGATCCTGAGGAATCCCAATGCGCTTTTCCAAGGCCCTCCCTGACCGCAGTAGCAAATAGTTTTTACAGAGCTGGTTTGCTTGTCCCAGCATCTGACCCTCCTCTATTCACAGCACGGGCTTGGGACCGGCCATGGCAGAGTTAAAAAATGTTGAAAACATTATTTATTTATTCATTTATTTGTTTGAGATCCTGAGGAATCCCAATGAGCTTTTCCAAGGCCCTCCCTGACCGCAGTAGCAAATAGTTTTTATAGAGCTGGTTTCCTTGTCCCAGCATCTGACCCTCCTCTTTTCACAGCACGGGCTTGGGACCGGCCACGGCAGAGTTAAAAAAATGTTGAAAACATTATTTATTTATTTAATAATTTATTTGTTTGAGATCCTGAGGAATCCCAATGAGCTTTTCCAAGGCCCTCCCTGACCGCAGTAGCAAATAGTTTTTACAGAGCTGGTTTGCTTGTCCCAGCATCTGACCCTCCTCTTTTCACAGCACGGGCTTGGGACCGGCCACGGCAGAGTTAAAAAAATGTTGAAAACATTATTTATTTATTCATTTAATTGTTTGAGATCCTGAGGAATCCCAATGAGCTTTTCCAAGGCCCTCCCTGACCGCAGTAGCAAATCGCTTTTACAGAGCTGGTTTGCTTGTCCCAACATCTGACCCTCCTCTTTTCACAGCACGGGCTTGGGACCGGCCACGGCAGAGTTAAAAAATGTTGAAAACATTATTTATTTATTTATTCATTTATTTGTTTGAGATTCTGAGGAATCCCAATGAGCTTTTCCAAGGCCCTCCCTGACCGCAGTAGCAAATAGTTTTTTTTACAGAGCTGGTTTGCTTGTCCCAGCATCTGACCCTCTTCTTTTCACAGCACGGGCTTGGGACCGGACACGGCAGAGTTAAAAAAATGTTGAAAACATTATTTATTTATTCATTTATTTGTTTGAGATCCTGAGGAATCCCAATGAGCTTTTCCAAGGCCCTCCCTGACTGCAGTATCAAATAGTTTTTACAGAGCTGGTTTGCTTATCCCAGCATCTGACCCTCCTCTTTTCACAGCACGGGCTTGGGACCGGCCACGGCAGAGTTAAAAAAATGTTGAAAACATTATTTATTTATTTATTCATTTAATTGTTTGAGATCCTGAGGAATCCCAATGAGCTTTTCCAAGGCCCTCCCTGACCGCAGTAGCAAATCGCTTTTACAGAGCTGGTTTGCTTGTCCCAACATCTGACCCTCCTCTTTTCACAGCACGGGCTTGGGACCGGCCACGGCAGAGTTAAAAAATGTTGAAAACATTATTTATTTATTTATTCATTTATTTGTTTGAGATTCTGAGGAATCCCAATGAGCTTTTCCAAGGCCCTCCCTGACCGCAGTAGCAAATAGTTTTTTTTACAGAGCTGGTTTGCTTGTCCCAGCATCTGACCCTCTTCTTTTCACAGCACGGGCTTGGGACCGGACACGGCAGAGTTAAAAAAATGTTGAAAACATTATTTATTTATTCATTTATTTGTTTGAGATCCTGAGGAATCCCAATGAGCTTTTCCAAGGCCCTCCCTGACTGCAGTATCAAATAGTTTTTACAGAGCTGGTTTGCTTATCCCAGCATCTGACCCTCCTCTTTTCACAGCACGGGCTTGGGACCGGCCACGGCAGAGTTAAAAAAATGTTGAAAACATTATTTATTCATTTATTTGTTTGAGATCCTGAGGAATCCCAATGAGCTTTTCCAAGGCCCTCCCTGACCGCAGTAGCAAATAGTTTTTACAGAGCTGGTTTGCTTGTCCCAGTATCTGACCCTCCTCTTTTCACAGCATGGGCTTGGGACCGGCCACGGCAGAGTTAAAAAAATGTTGAAAACATTATTTATTTATTTAATAATTTATTTGTTTGAGATCCTGAGGAATCCCAATGAGCTTTTCCAAGGCCCTCCCTGACTGCAGTATCAAATAGTTTTTACAGAGCTGGTTTGCTTATCCCAGCATCTGACCCTCCTCTTTTCACAGCACGGGCTTGGGACCGGCCACGGCAGAGTTAAAAAAATGTTGAAAACATTATTTATTCATTTATTTGTTTGAGATCCTGAGGAATCCCAATGAGCTTTTCCAAGGCCCTCCCTGACCGCAGTAGCAAATAGTTTTTACAGAGCTGGTTTGCTTGTCCCAGCATCTGACCCTCCTCTTTTCACAGCACGGGCTTGGGACCGGCCATGGCAGAGTTAAAAAAATGTTGAAAACATTATTTATTTATTTATTCATTTATTTGTTTGAGATCCTGAGGAATCCCAATGAGCTTTTCCAAGGCCCTCCCTGACTGCAGTATCAAATAGTTTTTACAGAGCTGGTTTGCTTATCCCAGCATCTGACCCTCCTCTTTTCACAGCACGGGCTTGGGACCGGCCACGGCAGAGTTTAAAAAATGTTGAAAACATTATTTATTCATTTATTTGTTTGAGATCCTGAGGAATACCAATGAGCTTTTCCAAGGCCCTCCCTGACCGCAGTAGCAAATAGTTTTTACAGAGCTGGTTTCCTTGTCCCAGCATCTGACCCTCCTCTTTTCACAGCACGGGCTTGGGACCGGCCACGGCAGAGTTAAAAAAATGTTGAAAACATTATTTATTTATTTAATAATTTATTTGTTTGAGATCCTGAGGAATCCCAATGAGCTTTTCCAAGGCCCTCCCTGACCGCAGTAGCAAATAGTTTTTACAGAGCTGGTTTGCTTGTCCCAGCATCTGACCCTCCTCTTTTCACAGCACGGGCTTGGGACCGGCCACGGCAGAGTTAAAAAAATGTTGAAAACATTATTTATTTATTCATTTAATTGTTTGAGATCCTGAGGAATCCCAATGAGCTTTTCCAAGGCCCTCCCTGACCGCAGTAGCAAATCGCTTTTACAGAGCTGGTTTGCTTGTCCCAACATCTGACCCTCCTCTTTTCACAGCACGGGCTTGGGACCGGCCACGGCAGAGTTAAAAAATGTTGAAAACATTATTTATTTATTTATTCATTTATTTGTTTGAGATTCTGAGGAATCCCAATGAGCTTTTCCAAGGCCCTCCCTGACCGCAGTAGCAAATAGTTTTTTTTACAGAGCTGGTTTGCTTGTCTCAGCATCTGACCCTCCTCTTTTCACAGCACGGGCTTGGGACCGTCCACGGCAGAGTTTAAAAAATGTTGAAAACATTATTTATTTATTCATTTATTTGTTTGAGATCCTGAGGAATCCCAATGAGCTTTTCCAAGGCCCTCCCTGACCGTAGTAGCAAATAGTTTTTACAGAGCTGGTTTGCTTGTCCCAGCATCTGACCCTCCTCTTTTCACAGCACGGGCTTGGGACCGGCCACGGCAGAGTTAAAAAATGTTGAGAACATTATTTATTTATTTATTCATTTATTTGTTTGAGATCCTAAGGAATCCCAATGAGCTTTTCCAAGGCCCTCCCTGACCGCAGTAGCAAATAGTTTTTTTTACAGAGCTGGTTTGCTTGTCCCAGCATCTGACCCTCTTCTTTTCACAGCACGGGCTTGGGACCGGCCACGGCAGAGTTAAAAAAAATGTTGAAAACATTATTTATTCATTTATTTGTTTGAGATCCTGAGGAATCCCAATGAGCTTTTCCAAGGCCCTCCCTGACCGCAGTAGCAAATAGTTTTTACAGCGCTGGTTTGCTTGTCCCAGCATCTGACCCTCCTCTATTCACAGCACGGGCTTGGGACCGGCCATGGCAGAGTTAAAAAATGTTGAAAACATTATTTATTTATTCATTTATTTGTTTGAGATCCTGAGGAATCCCAATGCGCTTTTCCAAGGCCCTCCCTGACCGCAGTAGCAAATAGTTTTTACAGAGCTGGTTTGCTTGTCCCAGCATCTGACCCTCCTCTATTCACAGCACGGGCTTGGGACCGGCCACGGCAGAGTTAAAAAAATGTTGAAAACATTATTTATTTATTTAATAATTTATTTGTTTGAGATCCTGAGGAATCCCAATGAGCTTTTCCAAGGCCCTCCCTGACCGCAGTAGCAAATAGTTTTTACAGAGCTGGTTTCCTTGTCCCAGCATCTGACCCTCCTCTTTTCACAGCACGGGCTTGGGACCGGCCACGGCAGAGTTAAAAAAATGTTGAAAACATTATTTATTTATTCATTTAATTGTTTGAGATCCTGAGGAATCCCAATGAGCTTTTCCAAGGCCCTCCCTGACCGCAGTAGCAAATCGCTTTTACAGAGCTGGTTTGCTTGTCCCAACATCTGACCCTCCTCTTTTCACAGCACGGGCTTGGGACCGGCCACGGCAGAGTTAAAAAATGTTGAAAACATTATTTATTTATTTATTCATTTATTTGTTTGAGATTCTGAGGAATCCCAATGAGCTTTTCCAAGGCCCTCCCTGACCGCAGTAGCAAATAGTTTTTTTTACAGAGCTGGTTTGCTTGTCCCAGCATCTGACCCTCTTCTTTTCACAGCACGGGCTTGGGACCGGACACGGCAGAGTTAAAAAAATGTTGAAAACATTATTTATTTATTCATTTATTTGTTTGAGATCCTGAGGAATCCCAATGAGCTTTTCCAAGGCCCTCCCTGACTGCAGTATCAAATAGTTTTTACAGAGCTGGTTTGCTTATCCCAGCATCTGACCCTCCTCTTTTCACAGCACGGGCTTGGGACCGGCCACGGCAGAGTTAAAAAAATGTTGAAAACATTATTTATTTATTCATTTAATTGTTTGAGATCCTGAGGAATCCCAATGAGCTTTTCCAAGGCCCTCCCTGACCGCAGTAGCAAATCGCTTTTACAGAGCTGGTTTGCTTGTCCCAACATCTGACCCTCCTCTTTTCACAGCACGGGCTTGGGACCGGCCACGGCAGAGTTAAAAAATGTTGAAAACATTATTTATTTATTTATTCATTTATTTGTTTGAGATTCTGAGGAATCCCAATGAGCTTTTCCAAGGCCCTCCCTGACCGCAGTAGCAAATAGTTTTTTTTACAGAGCTGGTTTGCTTGTCCCAGCATCTGACCCTCTTCTTTTCACAGCACGGGCTTGGGACCGGACACGGCAGAGTTAAAAAAATGTTGAAAACATTATTTATTTATTCATTTATTTGTTTGAGATCCTGAGGAATCCCAATGAGCTTTTCCAAGGCCCTCCCTGACTGCAGTATCAAATAGTTTTTACAGAGCTGGTTTGCTTATCCCAGCATCTGACCCTCCTCTTTTCACAGCACGGGCTTGGGACCGGCCACGGCAGAGTTAAAAAAATGTTGAAAACATTATTTATTCATTTATTTGTTTGAGATCCTGAGGAATCCCAATGAGCTTTTCCAAGGCCCTCCCTGACCGCAGTAGCAAATAGTTTTTACAGAGCTGGTTTGCTTGTCCCAGTATCTGACCCTCCTCTTTTCACAGCAGGGGCTTGGGACCGGCCACGGCAGAGTTAAAAAAATGTTGAAAACATTATTTATTTATTTAATAATTTATTTGTTTGAGATCCTGAGGAATCCCAATGAGCTTTTCCAAGGCCCTCCCTGACTGCAGTATCAAATAGTTTTTACAGAGCTGGTTTGCTTATCCCAGCATCTGACCCTCCTCTTTTCACAGCACGGGCTTGGGACCGGCCACGGCAGAGTTAAAAAAATGTTGAAAACATTATTTATTCATTTATTTGTTTGAGATCCTGAGGAATCCCAATGAGCTTTTCCAAGGCCCTCCCTGACCGCAGTAGCAAATAGTTTTTACAGAGCTGGTTTGCTTGTCCCAGCATCTGACCCTCCTCTTTTCACAGCACGGGCTTGGGACCGGCCATGGCAGAGTTAAAAAAATGTTGAAAACATTATTTATTTATTTATTCATTTATTTGTTTGAGATCCTGAGGAATCCCAATGAGCTTTTCCAAGGCCCTCCCTGACTGCAGTATCAAATAGTTTTTACAGAGCTGGTTTGCTTATCCCAGCATCTGACCCTCCTCTTTTCACAGCACGGGCTTGGGACCGGCCACGGCAGAGTTTAAAAAATGTTGAAAACATTATTTATTCATTTATTTGTTTGAGATCCTGAGGAATCCCAATGAGCTTTTCCAAGGCCCTCCCTGACCGCAGTAGCAAATAGTTTTTACAGAGCTGGTTTCCTTGTCCCAGCATCTGACCCTCCTCTTTTCACAGCATGGGCTTGGGACCGGCCACGGCAGAGTTAAAAAAATGTTGAAAACATTATTTATTTATTTAATAATTTATTTGTTTGAGATCCTGAGGAATCCCAATGAGCTTTTCCAAGGCCCTCCCTGACCGCAGTAGCAAATAGTTTTTACAGAGCTGGTTTGCTTGTCCCAGCATCTGACCCTCCTCTTTTCACAGCACGGGCTTGGGACCGGCCACGGCAGAGTTAAAAAAATGTTGAAAACATTATTTATTTATTCATTTAATTGTTTGAGATCCTGAGGAATCCCAATGAGCTTTTCCAAGGCCCTCCCTGACCGCAGTAGCAAATCATTTTTACAGAGCTGGTTTGCTTGTCCCAACATCTGACCCTCCTCTTTCACAGCACGGGCTTGGGACCGGCCACGGCAGAGTTAAAAAATGTTGAAAACATTATTTATTTATTTATTCATTTATTTGTTTGAGATTCTGAGGAATCCCAATGAGCTTTTCCAAGGCCCGCCCTGACCGCAGTAGCAAATAGTTTTTTTTACAGAGCTGGTTTGCTTGTCCCAGCATCTGACCCTCTTCTTTTCACAGCACGGGCTTGGGACCGGACACGGCAGAGTTAAAAAAATGTTGAAAACATTATTTATTTATTCATTTATTTGTTTGAGATCCTGAGGAATCCCAATGAGCTTTTCCAAGGCCCTCCCTGACTGCAGTAGCAAATAGTTTTTACAGAGCTGGTTTGCTTGTCCCAGCATCTGACCCTCCTCTTTTCACAGCACGGGCTTGGGACCGGCCACGGCAGAGTTAAAAAAATGTTGAAAACATTATTTATTTATTTATTCATTTATTTGTTTGAGATCCTGAGGAATCCCAATGAGCTTTTCCAAGGCCCTCCCTGACTGCAGTATCAAATAGTTTTTACAGAGCTGGTTTGCTTATCCCAGCATCTGACCCTCCTCTTTTCACAGCACAGGCTTGGGACCGGCCACGGCAGAGTTAAAAAAATGTTGAAAACATTATTTATTTATTTATTCATTTATTTGTTTGAGATCCTGAGGAATCCCAATGAGCTTTTCCAAGGCCCTCCCTGACTGCAGTATCAAATAGTTTTTACAGAGCTGGTTTGCTTATCCCAGCATCTGACCCTCCTCTTTTCACAGCACGGGCTTGGGACCGGCCACGGCAGAGTTAAAAAATGTTGAAAACATTATTTATTCATTTATTTGTTTGAGATCCTGAGGAATCCCAATGAGCTTTTCCAAGGCCCTCCCTGACCGCAGTAGCAAATAGTTTTTACAGAGCTGGTTTGCTTGTCCCAGCATCTGACCCTCCTCTATTCACAGCACGGGCTTGGGACCGGCCATGGCAGAGTTAAAAAATGTTGAAAACATTATTTATTTATTCATTTATTTGTTTGAGATCCTGAGGAATCCCAATGAGCTTTTCCAAGGCCCTCCCTGACCGCAGTAGCAAATAGTTTTTACAGAGCTGGTTTGCTTGTCCCAGTATCTGACCCTCCTCTTTTCACAGCACGGGCTTGGGACCGGCCACGGCAGAGTTAAAAAAATGTTGAAAACATTATTTATTTATTTATTCATTTATTTGTTTGAGATCCTGAGGAATCCCAATGAGCTTTTCCAAGGCCCTCCCTGACTGCAGTATCAAATAGTTTTTACAGAGCTGGTTTGCTTATCCCAGCATCTGACCCTCCTCTTTTCACAGCACGGGCTTGGGACCGGCCACGGCAGAGTTAAAAAAATGTTGAAAACATTATTTATTCATTTATTTGTTTGAGATCCTGAGGAATCCCAATGAGCTTTTCCAAGGCCCTCCCTGACCGCAGTAGCAAATAGTTTTTACAGAGCTGGTTTGCTTGTCCCAGCATCTGACCCTCCTCTTTTCACAGCACGGGCTTGGGACCGGCCATGGCAGAGTTAAAAAAATGTTGAAAACATTATTTATTTATTCATTTATTTGTTTGAGATCCTGAGGAATCCCAATGAGCTTTTCCAAGGCCCTCCCTGACTGCAGTATCACATAGTTTTTACAGAGCTGGTTTGCTTATCCCAGCATCTGACCCTCCTCTTTTCACAGCACGGGCTTGGGACCGGCCACGGCAGAGTTAAAAAAATGTTGAAAACATTATTTATTCATTTATTTGTTTGAGATCCTGAGGAATCCCAATGAGCTTTTCCAAGGCCCTCCCTGACCGCAGTAGCAAATAGTTTTTACAGAGCTGGTTTGCTTGTCCCAGCATCTGACCCTCCTCTATTCACAGCACGGGCTTGGGACCGGCCATGGCAGAGTTAAAAATGTTGAAAACATTATTTATTTATTCATTTATTTGTTTGAGATCCTGAGGAATCCCAATGAGCTTTTCCAAGGCCCTCCCTGACCGCAGTAGCAAATAGTTTTTACAGAGCTGGTTTCCTTGTCCCAGCATCTGACCCTCCTCTTTTCACAGCACGGGCTTGGGACCGGCCACGGCAGAGTTAAAAAAATGTTGAAAACTTTATTTATTTAATAATTTATTTGTTTGAGATCCTGAGGAATCCCAATGAGCTTTTCCAAGGCCCTCCCTGACCGCAGTAGCAAATAGTTTTTACAGAGCTGGTTTGCTTGTCCCAGCATCTGACCCTCCTCTTTTCACAGCACGGGCTTGGGACCGGCCACGGCAGAGTTAAAAAAATGTTGAAAACATTTATTTATTCATTTAATTGTTTGAGATCCTGAGGAATCCCAATGAGCTTTTCCAAGGCCCTCCCTGACCGCAGTAGCAAATCGCTTTTACAGAGCTGGTTTGCTTGTCCCAACATCTGACCCTCCTCTTTTCACAGCACGGGCTTGGGACCGGCCACGGCAGAGTTAAAAAATGTTGAAAACATTATTTATTTATTTATTCATTTATTTGTTTGAGATTCTGAGGAATCCCAATGAGCTTTTCCAAGGCCCTCCCTGACCGCAGTAGCAAATAGTTTTTTTTACAGAGCTGGTTTGCTTGTCTCAGCATCTGACCCTCCTCTTTTCACAGCACGGGCTTGGGACCGTCCACGGCAGAGTTTAAAAAATGTTGAAAACATTATTTATTTATTCATTTATTTGTTTGAGATCCTGAGGAATCCCAATGAGCTTTTCCAAGGCCCTCCCTGACCGTAGTAGCAAATATTTTTTACAGAGCTGATTTGCTTGTCCCAGCATCTGACCCTCCTTTTTTCACAGCACGGGCTTGGGACCGGCCACGGCAGAGTTAAAAAATGTTGAGAACATTATTTATTTATTTATTCATTTATTTGTTTGAGATCCTAAGGAATCCCAATGAGCTTTTCCAAGGCCCTCCCTGACCGCAGTAGCAAATAGTTTTTTTTACAGAGCTGGTTTGCTTGTCCCAGCATCTGACCCTCTTCTTTTCACAGCACGGGCTTGGGACCGGCCACGGCAGAGTTAAAAAAATGTTGAAAACATTATTTATTCATTTATTTGTTTGAGATCCTGAGGAATCCCAATGAGCTTTTCCAAGGCCCTCCCTGACCGCAGTAGCAAATAGTTTTTACAGAGCTGGTTTGCGTGTCCCAGCATCTGACCCTCCTCTATTCACAGCACGGGCTTGGGACCGGCCATGGCAGAGTTAAAAAATGTTGAAAACATTATTTATTTATTCATTTATTTGTTTGAGATCCTGAGGAATCCCAATGCGCTTTTCCAAGGCCCTCCCTGACCGCAGTAGCAAATAGTTTTTACAGAGCTGGTTTGCTTGTCCCAGCATCTGACCCTCCTCTATTCACAGCACGGGCTTGGGACCGGCCATGGCAGAGTTAAAAAATGTTGAAAACATTATTTATTTATTCATTTATTTGTTTGAGATCCTGAGGAATCCCAATGAGCTTTTCCAAGGCCCTCCCTGACCGCAGTAGCAAATAGTTTTTATAGAGCTGGTTTCCTTGTCCCAGCATCTGACCCTCCTCTTTTCACAGCACGGGCTTGGGACCGGCCACGGCAGAGTTAAAAAAATGTTGAAAACATTATTTATTTATTTAATAATTTATTTGTTTGAGATCCTGAGGAATCCCAATGAGCTTTTCCAAGGCCCTCCCTGACCGCAGTAGCAAATAGTTTTTACAGAGCTGGTTTGCTTGTCCCAGCATCTGACCCTCCTCTTTTCACAGCACGGGCTTGGGACCGGCCACGGCAGAGTTAAAAAAATGTTGAAAACATTATTTATTTATTCATTTAATTGTTTGAGATCCTGAGGAATCCCAATGAGCTTTTCCAAGGCCCTCCCTGACCGCAGTAGCAAATCGCTTTTACAGAGCTGGTTTGCTTGTCCCAACATCTGACCCTCCTCTTTTCACAGCACGGGCTTGGGACCGGCCACGGCAGAGTTAAAAAATGTTGAAAACATTATTTATTTATTTATTCATTTATTTGTTTGAGATTCTGAGGAATCCCAATGAGCTTTTCCAAGGCCCTCCCTGACCGCAGTAGCAAATAGTTTTTTTTACAGAGCTGGTTTGCTTGTCCCAGCATCTGACCCTCTTCTTTTCACAGCACGGGCTTGGGACCGGACACGGCAGAGTTAAAAAAATGTTGAAAACATTATTTATTTATTCATTTATTTGTTTGAGATCCTGAGGAATCCCAATGAGCTTTTCCAAGGCCCTCCCTGACTGCAGTATCAAATAGTTTTTACAGAGCTGGTTTGCTTATCCCAGCATCTGACCCTCCTCTTTTCACAGCACGGGCTTGGGACCGGCCACGGCAGAGTTAAAAAAATGTTGAAAACATTATTTATTCATTTATTTGTTTGAGATCCTGAGGAATCCCAATGAGCTTTTCCAAGGCCCTCCCTGACCGCAGTAGCAAATAGTTTTTACAGAGCTGGTTTGCTTGTCCCAGTATCTGACCCTCCTCTTTTCACAGCAGGGGCTTGGGACCGGCCACGGCAGAGTTAAAAAAATGTTGAAAACATTATTTATTTATTTAATAATTTATTTGTTTGAGATCCTGAGGAATCCCAATGAGCTTTTCCAAGGCCCTCCCTGACTGCAGTATCAAATAGTTTTTACAGAGCTGGTTTGCTTATCCCAGCATCTGACCCTCCTCTTTTCACAGCACGGGCTTGGGACCGGCCACGGCAGAGTTAAAAAAATGTTGAAAACATTATTTATTCATTTATTTGTTTGAGATCCTGAGGAATCCCAATGAGCTTTTCCAAGGCCCTCCCTGACCGCAGTAGCAAATAGTTTTTACAGAGCTGGTTTGCTTGTCCCAGCATCTGACCCTCCTCTTTTCACAGCACGGGCTTGGGACCGGCCATGGCAGAGTTAAAAAAATGTTGAAAACATTATTTATTTATTTATTCATTTATTTGTTTGAGATCCTGAGGAATCCCAATGAGCTTTTCCAAGGCCCTCCCTGACTGCAGTATCAAATAGTTTTTACAGAGCTGGTTTGCTTATCCCAGCATCTGACCCTCCTCTTTTCACAGCACGGGCTTGGGACCGGCCACGGCAGAGTTTAAAAAATGTTGAAAACATTATTTATTCATTTATTTGTTTGAGATCCTGAGGAATCCCAATGAGCTTTTCCAAGGCCCTCCCTGACCGCAGTAGCAAATAGTTTTTACAGAGCTGGTTTCCTTGTCCCAGCATCTGACCCTCCTCTTTTCACAGCACGGGCTTGGGACCGGCCACGGCAGAGTTAAAAAAATGTTGAAAACATTATTTATTTATTTAATAATTTATTTGTTTGAGATCCTGAGGAATCCCAATGAGCTTTTCCAAGGCCCTCCCTGACCGCAGTAGCAAATAGTTTTTACAGAGCTGGTTTGCTTGTCCCAGCATCTGGCCCTCCTCTTTTCACAGCACGGGCTTGGGACCGGCCACGGCAGAGTTAAAAAAATGTTGAAAACATTATTTATTTATTCATTTAATTGTTTGAGATCCTGAGGAATCCCAATGAGCTTTTCCAAGGCCCTCCCTGACCGCAGTAGCAAATCGCTTTTACAGAGCTGGTTTGCTTGTCCCAACATCTGACCCTCCTCTTTTCACAGCACGGGCTTGGGACCGGCCACGGCAGAGTTAAAAAATGTTGAAAACATTATTTATTTATTTATTCATTTATTTGTTTGAGATTCTGAGGAATCCCAATGAGCTTTTCCAAGGCCCTCCCTGACCGCAGTAGCAAATAGTTTTTTTTACAGAGCTGGTTTGCTTGTCTCAGCATCTGACCCTCCTCTTTTCACAGCACGGGCTTGGGACCGTCCACGGCAGAGTTTAAAAAATGTTGAAAACATTATTTATTTATTCATTTATTTGTTTGAGATCCTGAGGAATCCCAATGAGCTTTTCCAAGGCCCTCCCTGACCGTAGTAGCAAATAGTTTTTACAGAGCTGGTTTGCTTGTCCCAGCATCTGACCCTCCTCTTTTCACAGCACGGGCTTGGGACCGGCCACGGCAGAGTTAAAAAATGTTGAGAACATTATTTATTTATTTATTCATTTATTTGTTTGAGATCCTAAGGAATCCCAATGAGCTTTTCCAAGGCCCTCCCTGACCGCAGTAGCAAATAGTTTTTTTTACAGAGCTGGTTTGCTTGTCCCAGCATCTGACCCTCTTCTTTTCACAGCACGGGCTTGGGACCGGCCACGGCAGAGTTAAAAAAAATGTTGAAAACATTATTTATTCATTTATTTGTTTGAGATCCTGAGGAATCCCAATGAGCTTTTCCAAGGCCCTCCCTGACCGCAGTAGCAAATAGTTTTTACAGAGCTGGTTTGCTTGTCCCAGCATCTGACCCTCCTCTATTCACAGCACGGGCTTGGGACCGGCCATGGCAGAGTTAAAAAATGTTGAAAACATTATTTATTTATTCATTTATTTGTTTGAGATCCTGAGGAATCCCAATGCGCTTTTCCAAGGCCCTCCCTGACCGCAGTAGCAAATAGTTTTTACAGAGCTGGTTTGCTTGTCCCAGCATCTGACCCTCCTCTATTCACAGCACGGGCTTGGGACCGGCCATGGCAGAGTTAAAAAATGTTGAAAACATTATTTATTTATTCATTTATTTGTTTGAGATCCTGAGGAATCCCAATGAGCTTTTCCAAGGCCCTCCCTGACCGCAGTAGCAAATAGTTTTTATAGAGCTGGTTTCCTTGTCCCAGCATCTGACCCTCCTCTTTTCACAGCACGGGCTTGGGACCGGCCACGGCAGAGTTAAAAAAATGTTGAAAACATTATTTATTTATTTAATAATTTATTTGTTTGAGATCCTGAGGAATCCCAATGAGCTTTTCCAAGGCCCTCCCTGACCGCAGTAGCAAATAGTTTTTACAGAGCTGGTTTGCTTGTCCCAGCATCTGACCCTCCTCTTTTCACAGCACGGGCTTGGGACCGGCCACGGCAGAGTTAAAAAAATGTTGAAAACATTATTTATTTATTCATTTAATTGTTTGAGATCCTGAGGAATCCCAATGAGCTTTTCCAAGGCCCTCCCTGACCGCAGTAGCAAATCGCTTTTACAGAGCTGGTTTGCTTGTCCCAACATCTGACCCTCCTCTTTTCACAGCACGGGCTTCGGACCGGCCACGGCAGAGTTAAAAAATGTTGAAAACATTATTTATTTATTTATTCATTTATTTGTTTGAGATTCTGAGGAATCCCAATGAGCTTTTCCAAGGCCCTCCCTGACCGCAGTAGCAAATAGTTTTTTTTACAGAGCTGGTTTGCTTGTCCCAGCATCTGACCCTCTTCTTTTCACAGCACGGGCTTGGGACCGGACACGGCAGAGTTAAAAAAATGTTGAAAACATTATTTATTTATTCATTTATTTGTTTGAGATCCTGAGGAATCCCAATGAGCTTTTCCAAGGCCCTCCCTGACTGCAGTATCAAATAGTTTTTACAGAGCTGGTTTGCTTATCCCAGCATCTGACCCTCCTCTTTTCACAGCACGGGCTTGGGACCGGCCACGGCAGAGTTAAAAAAATGTTGAAAACATTATTTATTTATTCATTTAATTGTTTGAGATCCTGAGGAATCCCAATGAGCTTTTCCAAGGCCCTCCCTGACCGCAGTAGCAAATCGCTTTTACAGAGCTGGTTTGCTTGTCCCAACATCTGACCCTCCTCTTTTCACAGCACGGGCTTGGGACCGGCCACGGCAGAGTTAAAAAATGTTGAAAACATTATTTATTTATTTATTCATTTATTTGTTTGAGATTCTGAGGAATCCCAATGAGCTTTTCCAAGGCCCTCCCTGACCGCAGTAGCAAATAGTTTTTTTTACAGAGCTGGTTTGCTTGTCCCAGCATCTGACCCTCTTCTTTTCACAGCACGGGCTTGGGACCGGACACGGCAGAGTTAAAAAAATGTTGAAAACATTATTTATTTATTCATTTATTTGTTTGAGATCCTGAGGAATCCCAATGAGCTTTTCCAAGGCCCTCCCTGACCGCAGTATCAAATAGTTTTTACAGAGCTGGTTTGCTTATCCCAGCATCTGACCCTCCTCTTTTCACAGCACGGGCTTGGGACCGGCCACGGCAGAGTTAAAAAAATGTTGAAAACATTATTTATTCATTTATTTGTTTGAGATCCTGAGGAATCCCAATGAGCTTTTCCAAGGCCCTCCCTGACCGCAGTAGCAAATAGTTTTTACAGAGCTGGTTTGCTTGTCCCAGTATCTGACCCTCCTCTTTTCACAGCAGGGGCTTGGGACCGGCCACGGCAGAGTTAAAAAAATGTTGAAAACATTATTTATTTATTTAATAATTTATTTGTTTGAGATCCTGAGGAATCCCAATGAGCTTTTCCAAGGCCCTCCCTGACTGCAGTATCAAATAGTTTTTACAGAGCTGGTTTGCTTATCCCAGCATCTGACCCTCCTCTTTTCACAGCACGGGCTTGGGACCGGCCACGGCAGAGTTAAAAAAATGTTGAAAACATTATTTATTCATTTATTTGTTTGAGATCCTGAGGAATCCCAATGAGCTTTTCCAAGGCCCTCCCTGACCGCAGTAGCAAATAGTTTTTACAGAGCTGGTTTGCTTGTCCCAGCATCTGACCCTCCTCTTTTCACAGCACGGGCTTGGGACCGGCCATGGCAGAGTTAAAAAAATGTTGAAAACATTATTTATTTATTTATTCATTTATTTGTTTGAGATCCTGAGGAATCCCAATGAGCTTTTCCAAGGCCCTCCCTGACTGCAGTATCAAATAGTTTTTACAGAGCTGGTTTGCTTATCCCAGCATCTGACCCTCCTCTTTTCACAGCACGGGCTTGGGACCGGCCACGGCAGAGTTTAAAAAATGTTGAAAACATTATTTATTCATTTATTTGTTTGAGATCCTGAGGAATCCCAATGAGCTTTTCCAAGGCCCTCCCTGACCGCAGTAGCAAATAGTTTTTACAGAGCTGGTTTCCTTGTCCCAGCATCTGACCCTCCTCTTTTCACAGCACGGGCTTGGGACCGGCCACGGCAGAGTTAAAAAAATGTTGAAAACATTATTTATTTATTTAATAATTTATTTGTTTGAGATCCTGAGGAATCCCAATGAGCTTTTCCAAGGCCCTCCCTGACCGCAGTAGCAAATAGTTTTTACAGAGCTGGTTTGCTTGTCCCAGCATCTGACCCTCCTCTTTTCACAGCACGGGCTTGGGACCGGCCACGGCAGAGTTAAAAAAATGTTGAAAACATTATTTATTTATTTATTTAATTGTTTGAGATCCTGAGGAATCCCAATGAGCTTTTCCAAGGCCCTCCCTGACCGCAGTAGCAAATCATTTTTACAGAGCTGGTTTGCTTGTCCCAACATCTGACCCTCCTCTTTTCACAGCACGGGCTTGGGACCGGCCACGGCAGAGTTAAAAAATGTTGAAAACATTATTTATTTATTTATTCATTTATTTGTTTGAGATTCTGAGGAATCCCAATGAGCTTTTCCAAGGCCCTCCCTGACCGCAGTAGCAAATAGTTTTTTTTACAGAGCTGGTTTGCTTGTCCCAGCATCTGACCCTCTTCTTTTCACAGCACGGGCTTGGGACCGGACACGGCAGAGTTAAAAAAATGTTGAAAACATTATTTATTTATTCATTTATTTGTTTGAGATCCTGAGGAATCCCAATGAGCTTTTCCAAGGCCCTCCCTGACTGCAGTAGCAAATAGTTTTTACAGAGCTGGTTTGCTTGACCCAGCATCTGACCCTCCTCTTTTCACAGCACGGGCTTGGGACCGGCCACGGCAGAGTTAAAAAAATGTTGAAAACATTATTTATTTATTTATTCATTTATTTGTTTGAGATCCTGAGGAATCCCAATGAGCTTTTCCAAGGCCCTCCCTGACTGCAGTATCAAATAGTTTTTACAGAGCTGGTTTGCTTATCCCAGCATCTGACCCTCCTCTTTTCACAGCACAGGCTTGGGACCGGCCACGGCAGAGTTAAAAAAATGTTGAAAACATTATTTATTTATTTATTCATTTATTTGTTTGAGATCCTGAGGAATCCCAATGAGCTTTTCCAAGGCCCTCCCTGACTGCAGTATCAAATAGTTTTTACAGAGCTGGTTTGCTTATCCCAGCATCTGACCCTCCTCTTTTCACAGCACGGGCTTGGGACCGGCCACGGCAGAGTTAAAAAATGTTGAAAACATTATTTATTCATTTATTTGTTTGAGATCCTGAGGAATCCCAATGAGCTTTTCCAAGGCCCTCCCTGACCGCAGTAGCAAATAGTTTTTACAGAGCTGGTTTGCTTGTCCCAGCATCTGACCCTCCTCTATTCACAGCACGGGCTTGGGACCGGCCATGGCAGAGTTAAAAAATGTTGAAAACATTATTTATTTATTCATTTATTTGTTTGAGATCCTGAGGAATCCCAATGAGCTTTTCCAAGGCCCTCCCTGACCGCAGTAGCAAATAGTTTTTACAGAGCTGGTTTGCTTGTCCCAGTATCTGACCCTCCTCTTTTCACAGCACGGGCTTGGGACCGGCCACGGCAGAGTTAAAAAAATGTTGAAAACATTATTTATTTATTTATTCATTTATTTGTTTGAGATCCTGAGGAATCCCAATGAGCTTTTCCAAGGCCCTCCCTGACTGCAGTATCAAATAGTTTTTACAGAGCTGGTTTGCTTATCCCAGCATCTGACCCTCCTCTTTTCACAGCACGGGCTTGGGACCGGCCACGGCAGAGTTAAAAAAATGTTGAAAACATTATTTATTCATTTATTTGTTTGAGATCCTGAGGAATCCCAATGAGCTTTTCCAAGGCCCTCCCTGACCGCAGTAGCAAATAGTTTTTACAGAGCTGGTTTCCTTGTCCCAGCATCTGACCCTCCTCTTTTCACAGCACGGGCTTGGGACCGGCCACGGCAGAGTTAAAAAAATGTTGAAAACATTATTTATTTATTTAATAATTTATTTGTTTGAGATCCTGAGGAATCCCAATGAGCTTTTCCAAGGCCCTCCCTGACCGCAGTAGCAAATAGTTTTTACAGAGCTGGTTTGCTTGTCCCAGCATCTGACCCTCCTCTTTTCACAGCACGGGCTTGGGACCGGCCACGGCAGAGTTAAAAACATGTTGAAAACATTATTTATTTATTCATTTAATTGTTTGAGATCCTGAGGAATCCCAATGAGCTTTTCCAAGGCCCTCCCTGACCGCAGTAGCAAATCGCATTTACAGAGCTGGTTTGCTTGTCCCAACATCTGACCCTCCTCTTTTCACAGCACGGGCTTGGGACCGGCCACGGCAGAGTTAAAAAATGTTGAAAACATTATTTATTTATTCATTTATTTGTTTGAGATTCTGAGGAATCCCAATGAGCTTTTCCAAGGCCCTCCCTGACCGCAGTAGCAAATAGTTTTTTTTACAGAGCTGGTTTGCTTGTCTCAGCATCTGACCCTCCTCTTTTCACAGCACGGGCTTGGGACCGTCCACGGCAGAGTTTAAAAAATGTTGAAAACATTATTTATTTATTCATTTATTTGTTTGAGATCCTGAGGAATCCCAATGAGCTTTTCCAAGGCCCTCCCTGACCGTAGTAGCAAATAGTTTTTACAGAGCTGGTTTGCTTGTCCCAGCATCTGACCCTCTTCTTTTCACAGCAAGGGCTTGGGACCGGCCACGGCAGAGTTAAAAAAAATGTTGAAAACATTATTTATTCATTTATTTGTTTGAGATCCTGAGGAATCCCAATGAGCTTTTCCAAGGCCCTCCCTGACCGCAGTAGCAAATAGTTTTTACAGAGCTGGTTTGCTTGTCCCAGCATCTGACCCTCCTCTATTCACAGCACGGGCTTGGGACCGGCCATGGCAGAGTTAAAAAATGTTGAAAACATTATTTATTTATTCATTTATTTGTTTGAGATCCTGAGGAATCCCAATGCGCTTTTCCAAGGCCCTCCCTGACCGCAGTAGCAAATAGTTTTTACAGAGCTGGTTTGCTTGTCCCAGCATCTGACCCTCCTCTATTCACAGCACGGGCTTGGGACCGGCCATGGCAGAGTTAAAAAATGTTGAAAACATTATTTATTTATTCATTTATTTGTTTGAGATCCTGAGGAATCCCAATGAGCTTTTCCAAGGCCCTCCCTGACCGCAGTAGCAAATAGTTTTTACAGAGCTGGTTTCCTTGTCCCAGCATCTGACCCTCCTCTTTTCACAGCACGGGCTTGGGACCGGCCACGGCAGAGTTAAAAAAATGTTGAAAACATTATTTATTTATTTAATAATTTATTTGTTTGAGATCCTGAGGAATCCCAATGAGCTTTTCCAAGGCCCTCCCTGACCGCAGTAGCAAATAGTTTTTACAGAGCTGGTTTGCTTGTCCCAGCATCTGACCCTCCTCTTTTCACAGCACGGGCTTGGGACCGGCCACGGCAGAGTTAAAAAAATGTTGAAAACATTATTTATTTATTCATTTAATTGTTTGAGATCCTGAGGAATCCCAATGAGCTTTTCCAAGGCCCTCCCTGACCGCAGTAGCAAATCATTTTTACAGAGCTGGTTTGCTTGTCCCAACATCTGACCCTCCTCTTTTCACAGCACGGGCTTGGGACCGGCCACGGCAGAGTTAAAAAATGTTGAAAACATTATTTATTTATTTATTCATTTATTTGTTTGAGATTCTGAGGAATCCCAATGAGCTTTTCCAAGGCCCGCCCTGACCGCAGTAGCAAATAGTTTTTTTTACAGAGCTGGTTTGCTTGTCCCAGCATCTGACCCTCTTCTTTTCACAGCACGGGCTTGGGACCGGACACGGCAGAGTTACAAAAATGTTGAAAACATTATTTATTTATTCATTTATTTGTTTGAGATCCTGAGGAATCCCAATGAGCTTTTCCAAGGCCCTCCCTGACTGCAGTAGCAAATAGTTTTTACAGAGCTGGTTTGCTTGTCCCAGCATCTGACCCTCCTCTTTTCACAGCACGGGCTTGGGACCGGCCACGGCAGAGTTAAAAAAATGTTGAAAACATTATTTATTTATTTATTCATTTATTTGTTTGAGATCCTGAGGAATCCCAATGAGCTTTTCCAAGGCCCTCCCTGACTGCAGTATCAAATAGTTTTTACAGAGCTGGTTTGCTTATCCCAGCATCTGACCCTCCTCTTTTCACAGCACAGGCTTGGGACCGGCCACGGCAGAGTTAAAAAAATGTTGAAAACATTATTTATTTATTTATTCATTTATTTGTTTGAGATCCTGAGGAATCCCAATGAGCTTTTCCAAGGCCCTCCCTGACTGCAGTATCAAATAGTTTTTACAGAGCTGGTTTGCTTATCCCAGCATCTGACCCTCCTCTTTTCACAGCACGGGCTTGGGACCGGCCACGGCAGAGTTAAAAAATGTTGAAAACATTATTTATTCATTTATTTGTTTGAGATCCTGAGGAATCCCAATGAGCTTTTCCAAGGCCCTCCCTGACCGCAGTAGCAAATAGTTTTTACAGAGCTGGTTTGCTTGTCCCAGCATCTGACCCTCCTCTATTCACAGCACGGGCTTGGGACCGGCCATGGCAGAGTTAAAAAATGTTGAAAACATTATTTATTTATTCATTTATTTGTTTGAGATCCTGAGGAATCCCAATGCGCTTTTCCAAGGCCCTCCCTGACCGCAGTAGCAAATAGTTTTTACAGAGCTGGTTTGCTTGTCCCAGCATCTGACCCTCCTCTATTCACAGCACGGGCTTGGGACCGGCCATGGCAGAGTTAAAAAATGTTGAAAACATTATTTATTTATTAATTTATTTGTTTGAGATCCTGAGGAATCCCAATGAGCTTTTCCAAGGCCCTCCCTGACCGCAGTAGCAAATAGTTTTTATAGAGCTGGTTTCCTTGTCCCAGCATCTGACCCTCCTCTTTTCACAGCACGGGCTTGGGACCGGCCACGGCAGAGTTAAAAAAATGTTGAAAACATTATTTATTTATTTAATAATTTATTTTTTTGAGATCCTGAGGAATCCCAATGAGCTTTTCCAAGGCCCTCCCTGACCGCAGTAGCAAATAGTTTTTACAGAGCTGGTTTGCTTGTCCCAGCATCTGACCCTCCTCTTTTCACAGCACGGGCTTGGGACCGGCCACGGCAGAGTTAAAAAAATGTTGAAAACATTATTTATTTATTCATTTAATTGTTTGAGATCCTGAGGAATCCCAATGAGCTTTTCCAAGGCCCTCCCTGACCGCAGTAGCAAATCGCTTTTACAGAGCTGGTTTGCTTGTCCCAACATCTGACCCTCCTCTTTTCACAGCACGGGCTTGGGACCGGCCACGGCAGAGTTAAAAAATGTTGAAAACATTATTTATTTATTTATTCATTTATTTGTTTGAGATTCTGAGGAATCCCAATGAGCTTTTCCAAGGCCCTCCCTGACCGCAGTAGCAAATAGTTTTTTTTTACAGAGCTGGTTTGCTTGTCCCAGCATCTGACCCTCTTCTTTTCACAGCACGGGCTTGGGACCGGACACGGCAGAGTTAAAAAAATGTTGAAAACATTATTTATTTATTCATTTATTTGTTTGAGATCCTGAGGAATCCCAATGAGCTTTTCCAAGGCCCTCCCTGACTGCAGTATCAAATAGTTTTTACAGAGCTGGTTTGCTTATCCCAGCATCTGACCCTCCTCTTTTCACAGCACGGGCTTGGGACCGGCCACGGCAGAGTTAAAAAAATGTTGAAAACATTATTTATTCATTTATTTGTTTGAGATCCTGAGGAATCCCAATGAGCTTTTCCAAGGCCCTCCCTGACCGCAGTAGCAAATAGTTTTTACAGAGCTGGTTTGCTTGTCCCAGCATCTGACCCTCCTCTATTCACAGCATGGGCTTGGGACCGGCCATGGCAGAGTTAAAAAATGTTGAAAACATTATTTATTTATTCATTTATTTGTTTGAGATCCTGAGGAATCCCAATGAGCTTTTCCAAGGCCCTCCCTGACCGCAGTAGCAAATAGTTTTTACAGAGCTGGTTTGCTTGTCCCAGTATCTGACCCTCCTCTTTTCACAGCACGGGCTTGGGACCGGCCACGGCAGAGTTAAAAAAATGTTGAAAACATTATTTATTTATTTAATAATTTATTTGTTTGAGATCCTGAGGAATCCCAATGAGCTTTTCCAAGGCCCTCCCTGACTGCAGTATCAAATAGTTTTTACAGAGCTGGTTTGCTTATCCCAGCATCTGACCCTCCTCTTTTCACAGCACGGGCTTGGGACCGGCCACGGCAGAGTTAAAAAAATGTTGAAAACATTATTTATTCATTTATTTGTTTGAGATCCTGAGGAATCCCAATGAGCTTTTCCAAGGCCCTCCCTGACCGCAGTAGCAAATAGTTTTTACAGAGCTGGTTTGCTTGTCCCAGCATCTGACCCTCCTCTTTTCACAGCACGGGCTTGGGACCGGCCATGGCAGAGTTAAAAAAATGTTGAAAACATTATTTATTTATTTATTCATTTATTTGTTTGAGATCCTGAGGAATCCCAATGAGCTTTTCCAAGGCCCTCCCTGACTGCAGTATCAAATAGTTTTTACAGAGCTGGTTTGCTTATCCCAGCATCTGACCCTCCTCTTTTCACAGCACGGGCTTGGGACCGGCCACGGCAGAGTTTAAAAAATGTTGAAAACATTATTTATTCATTTATTTGTTTGAGATCCTGAGGAATCCCAATGAGCTTTTCCAAGGCCCTCCCTGACCGCAGTAGCAAATAGTTTTTACAGAGCTGGTTTCCTTGTCCCAGCATCTGACCCTCCTCTTTTCACAGCACGGGCTTGGGACCGGCCACGGCAGAGTTAAAAAAATGTTGAAAACATTATTTATTTATTTAATAATTTATTTGTTTGAGATCCTGAGGAATCCCAATGAGCTTTTCCAAGGCCCTCCCTGACCGCAGTAGCAAATAGTTTTTACAGAGCTGGTTTGCTTGTCCCAGCATCTGACCCTCCTCTTTTCACAGCACGGGCTTGGGACCGGCCACGGCAGAGTTAAAAAAATGTTGAAAACATTATTTATTTATTCATTTAATTGTTTGAGATCCTGAGGAATCCCAATGAGCTTTTCCAAGGCCCTCCCTGACCGCAGTAGCAAATCATTTTTACAGAGCTGGTTTGCTTGTCCCAACATCTGACCCTCCTCTTTTCACAGCACGGGCTTGGGACCGGCCAAGGCAGAGTTAAAAAATGTTGAAAACATTATTTATTTATTTATTCATTTATTTGTTTGAGATTCTGAGGAATCCCAATGAGCTTTTCCAAGGCCCTCCCTGACCGCAGTAGCAAATAGTTTTTTTTACAGAGCTGGTTTGCTTGTCCCAGCATCTGACCCTCTTCTTTTCACAGCACGGGCTTAGGACCGGACACGGCAGAGTTAAAAAAATGTTGAAAACATTATTTATTTATTCATTTATTTGTTTGAGATCCTGAGGAATCCCAATGAGCTTTTCCAAGGCCCTCCCTGACTGCAGTAGCAAATAGTTTTTACAGAGCTGGTTTGCTTGTCCCAGCATCTGACCCTCCTCTTTTCACAGCACGGGCTTGGGACCGGCCACGGCAGAGTTAAAAAAATGTTGAAAACATTATTTATTTATTTATTCATTTATTTGTTTGAGATCCTGAGGAATCCCAATGAGCTTTTCCTAGGCCCTCCCTGACTGCAGTATCAAATAGTTTTTACAGAGCTGGTTTGCTTATCCCAGCATCTGACCCTCCTCTTTTCACAGCACGGGCTTGGGACCGGCCACGGCAGAGTTAAAAAAATGTTGAAAACATTATTTATTCATTTATTTGTTTGAGATCCTGAGGAATCCCAATGAGCTTTTCCAAGGCCCTCCCTGACCGCAGTAGCAAATAGTTTTTACAGAGCTGGTTTGCTTGTCCCAGCATCTGACCCTCCTCTATTCACAGCACGGGCTTGGGACCGGCCATGGCAGAGTTAAAAAATGTTGAAAACATTATTTATTTATTCATTTATTTGTTTGAGATCCTGAGGAATCCCAATGAGCTTTTCCAAGGCCCTCCCTGACCGCAGTAGCAAATAGTTTTTACAGAGCTGGTTTCCTTGTCCCAGCATCTGACCCTCCTCTTTTCACAGCACGGGCTTGGGACCGGCCACGGCAGAGTTAAAAAAATGTTGAAAACATTATTTATTTATTTAATAATTTATTTGTTTGAGATCCTGAGGAATCCCAATGAGCTTTTCCAAGGCCCTCCCTGACCGCAGTAGCAAATAGTTTTTACAGAGCTGGTTTGCTTGTCCCAGCATCTGACCCTCCTCTTTTCACAGCACGGGCTTGGGACCGGCCACGGCAGAGTTAAAAAAATGTTGAAAACATTATTTATTTATTCATTTAATTGTTTGAGATCCTGAGGAATCCCAATGAGCTTTTCCAAGGCCCTCCCTGACCGCAGTAGCAAATCACTTTTACAGAGCTGGTTTGCTTGTCCCAACATCTGACCCTCCTCTTTTCACAGCACGGGCTTGGGACCGGCCACGGCAGAGTTAAAAAATGTTGAAAACATTATTTATTTATTTATTCATTTATTTGTTTGAGATTCTGAGGAATCCCAATGAGCTTTTCCAAGGCCCTCCCTGACCGCAGTAGCAAATAGTTTTTTTTACAGAGCTGGTTTGCTTGTCTCAGCATCTGACCCTCCTCTTTTCACAGCACGGGCTTGGGACCGTCCACGGCAGAGTTTAAAAAATGTTGAAAACATTATTTATTTATTCATTTATTTGTTTGAGATCCTGAGGAATCCCAATGAGCTTTTCCAAGGCCCTCCCTGACCGTAGTAGCAAATAGTTTTTACAGAGCTGGTGTGCTTGTCCCAGCATCTGACCCTCCTCTTTTCACAGCACTGGCTTGGGACCGGCCACGGCAGAGTTAAAAAATGTTGAGAACATTATTTATTTATTTATTCATTTATTTGTTTGAGATCCTAAGAAATCCCAATGAGCTTTTCCAAGGCCCTCCCTGACCGCAGTAGCAAATAGTTTTTTTTACAGAGCTGGTTTGCTTGTCCCAGCATCTGACCCTCTTCTTTTCACAGCACGGGCTTGGGACCGGCCACGGCAGAGTTAAAAAAAATGTTGAAAACATTATTTATTCATTTATTTGTTTGAGATCCTGAGGAATCCCAATGAGCTTTTCCAAGGCCCTCCCTGACCGCAGTAGCAAATAGTTTTTACAGAGCTGGTTTGCTTGTCCCAGCATCTGACCCTCCTCTATTCACAGCACGGGCTTGGGACCGGCCATGGCAGAGTTAAAAAATGTTGAAAACATTATTTATTTATTCATTTATTTGTTTGAGATCCTGAGGAATCCCAATGCGCTTTTCCAAGGCCCTCCCTGACCGCAGTAGCAAATAGTTTTTACAGAGCTGGTTTGCTTGTCCCAGCATCTGACCCTCCTCTATTCACAGCACGGGCTTGGGACCGGCCATGGCAGAGTTAAAAAATGTTGAAAACATTATTTATTTATTCATTTATTTGTTTGAGATCCTGAGGAATCCCAATGAGCTTTTCCAAGGCCCTCCCTGACCGCAGTAGCAAATAGTTTTTATAGAGCTGGTTTCCTTGTCCCAGCATCTGACCCTCCTCTTTTCACAGCACGGGCTTGGGACCGGCCACGGCAGAGTTAAAAAAATGTTGAAAACATTATTTATTTATTTAATAATTTATTTGTTTGAGATCCTGAGGAATCCCAATGAGCTTTTCCAAGGCCCTCCCTGACCGCAGTAGCAAATAGTTTTTACAGAGCTGGTTTGCTTGTCCCAGCATCTGACCCTCCTCTTTTCACAGCACGGGCTTGGGACCGGCCACGGCAGAGTTAAAAAAATGTTGAAAACATTATTTATTTATTCATTTAATTGTTTGAGATCCTGAGGAATCCCAATGAGCTTTTCCAAGGCCCTCCCTGACCGCAGTAGCAAATCGCTTTTACAGAGCTGGTTTGCTTGTCCCAACATCTGACCCTCCTCTTTTCACAGCACGGGCTTCGGACCGGCCACGGCAGAGTTAAAAAATGTTGAAAACATTATTTATTTATTTATTCATTTATTTGTTTGAGATTCTGAGGAATCCCAATGAGCTTTTCCAAGGCCCTCCCTGACCGCAGTAGCAAATAGTTTTTTTTACAGAGCTGGTTTGCTTGTCCCAGCATCTGACCCTCTTCTTTTCACAGCACGGGCTTGGGACCGGACACGGCAGAGTTAAAAAAATGTTGAAAACATTATTTATTTATTCATTTATTTGTTTGAGATCCTGAGGAATCCCAATGAGCTTTTCCAAGGCCCTCCCTGACTGCAGTATCAAATAGTTTTTACAGAGCTGGTTTGCTTATCCCAGCATCTGACCCTCCTCTTTTCACAGCACGGGCTTGGGACCGGCCACGGCAGAGTTAAAAAAATGTTGAAAACATTATTTATTTATTCATTTAATTGTTTGAGATCCTGAGGAATCCCAATGAGCTTTTCCAAGGCCCTCCCTGACCGCAGTAGCAAATCGCTTTTACAGAGCTGGTTTGCTTGTCCCAACATCTGACCCTCCTCTTTTCACAGCACGGGCTTGGGACCGGCCACGGCAGAGTTAAAAAATGTTGAAAACATTATTTATTTATTTATTCATTTATTTGTTTGAGATTCTGAGGAATCCCAATGAGCTTTTCCAAGGCCCTCCCTGACCGCAGTAGCAAATAGTTTTTTTTACAGAGCTGGTTTGCTTGTCCCAGCATCTGACCCTCTTCTTTTCACAGCACGGGCTTGGGACCGGACACGGCAGAGTTAAAAAAATGTTGAAAACATTATTTATTTATTCATTTATTTGTTTGAGATCCTGAGGAATCCCAATGAGCTTTTCCAAGGCCCTCCCTGACTGCAGTATCAAATAGTTTTTACAGAGCTGGTTTGCTTATCCCAGCATCTGACCCTCCTCTTTTCACAGCACGGGCTTGGGACCGGCCACGGCAGAGTTAAAAAAATGTTGAAAACATTATTTATTCATTTATTTGTTTGAGATCCTGAGGAATCCCAATGAGCTTTTCCAAGGCCCTCCCTGACCGCAGTAGCAAATAGTTTTTACAGAGCTGGTTTGCTTGTCCCAGTATCTGACCCTCCTCTTTTCACAGCAGGGGCTTGGGACCGGCCACGGCAGAGTTAAAAAAATGTTGAAAACATTATTTATTTATTTAATAATTTATTTGTTTGAGATCCTGAGGAATCCCAATGAGCTTTTCCAAGGCCCTCCCTGACTGCAGTATCAAATAGTTTTTACAGAGCTGGTTTGCTTATCCCAGCATCTGACCCTCCTCTTTTCACAGCACGGGCTTGGGACCGGCCACGGCAGAGTTAAAAAAATGTTGAAAACATTATTTATTCATTTATTTGTTTGAGATCCTGAGGAATCCCAATGAGCTTTTCCAAGGCCCTCCCTGACCGCAGTAGCAAATAGTTTTTACAGAGCTGGTTTGCTTGTCCCAGCATCTGACCCTCCTCTTTTCACAGCACGGGCTTGGGACCGGCCATGGCAGAGTTAAAAAAATGTTGAAAACATTATTTATTTATTTATTCATTTATTTGTTTGAGATCCTGAGGAATCCCAATGAGCTTTTCCAAGGCCCTCCCTGACTGCAGTATCAAATAGTTTTTACAGAGCTGGTTTGCTTATCCCAGCATCTGACCCTCCTCTTTTCACAGCACGGGCTTGGGACCGGCCACGGCAGAGTTTAAAAAATGTTGAAAACATTATTTATTCATTTATTTGTTTGAGATCCTGAGGAATCCCAATGAGCTTTTCCAAGGCCCTCCCTGACCGCAGTAGCAAATAGTTTTTACAGAGCTGGTTTCCTTGTCCCAGCATCTGACCCTCCTCTTTTCACAGCACGGGCTTGGGACCGGCCACGGCAGAGTTAAAAAAATGTTGAAAACATTATTTATTTATTTAATAATTTATTTGTTTGAGATCCTGAGGAATCCCAATGAGCTTTTCCAAGGCCCTCCCTGACCGCAGTAGCAAATAGTTTTTACAGAGCTGGTTTGCTTGTCCCAGCATCTGACCCTCCTCTTTTCACAGCACGGGCTTGGGACCGGCCACGGCAGAGTTAAAAAAATGTTGAAAACATTATTTATTTATTCATTTAATTGTTTGAGATCCTGAGGAATCCCAATGAGCTTTTCCAAGGCCCTCCCTGACCGCAGTAGCAAATCATTTTTACAGAGCTGGTTTGCTTGTCCCAACATCTGACCCTCCTCTTTTCACAGCACGGGCTTGGGACCGGCCACGGCAGAGTTAAAAAATGTTGAAAACATTATTTATTTATTTATTCATTTATTTGTTTGAGATTCTGAGGAATCCCAATGAGCTTTTCCAAGGCCCGCCCTGACCGCAGTAGCAAATAGTTTTTTTTACAGAGCTGGTTTGCTTGTCCCAGCATCTGACCCTCTTCTTTTCACAGCACGGGCTTGGGACCGGACACGGCAGAGTTAAAAAAATGTTGAAAACATTATTTATTTATTCATTTATTTGTTTGAGATCCTGAGGAATCCCAATGAGCTTTTCCAAGGCCCTCCCTGACTGCAGTAGCAAATAGTTTTTACAGAGCTGGTTTGCTTGACCCAGCATCTGACCCTCCTCTTTTCACAGCACGGGCTTGGGACCGGCCACGGCAGAGTTAAAAAAATGTGAAAACATTATTTATTTATTTATTCATTTATTTGTTTGAGATCCTGAGGAATCCCAATGAGCTTTTCCAAGGCCCTCCCTGACTGCAGTATCAAATAGTTTTTACAGAGCTGGTTTGCTTATCCCAGCATCTGACCCTCCTCTTTTCACAGCACAGGCTTGGGACCGGCCACGGCAGAGTTAAAAAAATGTTGAAAACATTATTTATTTATTTATTCATTTATTTGTTTGAGATCCTGAGGAATCCCAATGAGCTTTTCCAAGGCCCTCCCTGACTGCAGTATCAAATAGTTTTTACAGAGCTGGTTTGCTTATCCCAGCATCTGACCCTCCTCTTTTCACAGCACGGGCTTGGGACCGGCCACGGCAGAGTTAAAAAATGTTGAAAACATTATTTATTCATTTATTTGTTTGAGATCCTGAGGAATCCCAATGAGCTTTTCCAAGGCCCTCCCTGACCGCAGTAGCAAATAGTTTTTACAGAGCTGGTTTGCTTGTCCCAGCATCTGACCCTCCTCTATTCACAGCACGGGCTTGGGACCGGCCATGGCAGAGTTAAAAAATGTTGAAAACATTATTTATTTATTCATTTATTTGTTTGAGATCCTGAGGAATCCCAATGAGCTTTTCCAAGGCCCTCCCTGACCGCAGTAGCAAATAGTTTTTACAGAGCTGGTTTGCTTGTCCCAGTATCTGACCCTCCTCTTTTCACAGCACGGGCTTGGGACCGGCCACGGCAGAGTTAAAAAAATGTTGAAAACATTATTTATTTATTTATTCATTTATTTGTTTGAGATCCTGAGGAATCCCAATGAGCTTTTCCAAGGCCCTCCCTGACTGCAGTATCAAATAGTTTTTACAGAGCTGGTTTGCTTATCCCAGCATCTGACCCTCCTCTTTTCACAGCACGGGCTTGGGACCGGCCACGGCAGAGTTAAAAAAATGTTGAAAACATTATTTATTCATTTATTTGTTTGAGATCCTGAGGAATCCCAATGAGCTTTTCCAAGGCCCTCCCTGACCGCAGTAGCAAATAGTTTTTACAGAGCTGGTTTGCTTGTCCCAGCATCTGACCCTCCTCTATTCACAGCACGGGCTTGGGACCGGCCATGGCAGAGTTAAAAAATGTTGAAAACATTATTTATTTATTCATTTATTTGTTTGAGATCCTGAGGAATCCCAATGAGCTTTTCCAAGGCCCTCCCTGACCGCAGTAGCAAATAGTTTTTACAGAGCTGGTTTCCTTGTCCCAGCATCTGACCCTCCTCTTTTCACAGCACGGGCTTGGGACCGGCCACGGCAGAGTTAAAAAAATGTTGAAAACATTATTTATTTATTTAATAATTTATTTGTTTGAGATCCTGAGGAATCCCAATGAGCTTTTCCAAGGCCCTCCCTGACCGCAGTAGCAAATAGTTTTTACAGAGCTGGTTTGCTTGTCCCAGCATCTGACCCTCCTCTTTTCACAGCACGGGCTTGGGACCGGCCACGGCAGAGTTAAAAACATGTTGAAAACATTATTTATTTATTCATTTAATTGTTTGAGATCCTGAGGAATCCCAATGAGCTTTTCCAAGGCCCTCCCTGACCGCAGTAGCAAATCGCATTTACAGAGCTGGTTTGCTTGTCCCAACATCTGACCCTCCTCTTTTCACAGCACGGGCTTGGGACCGGCCACGGCAGAGTTAAAAAATGTTGAAAACATTATTTATTTATTCATTTATTTGTTTGAGATTCTGAGGAATCCCAATGAGCTTTTCCAAGGCCCTCCCTGACCGCAGTAGCAAATAGTTTTTTTTACAGAGCTGGTTTGCTTGTCTCAGCATCTGACCCTCCTCTTTTCACAGCACGGGCTTGGGACCGTCCACGGCAGAGTTTAAAAAATGTTGAAAACATTATTTATTTATTCATTTATTTGTTTGAGATCCTGAGGAATCCCAATGAGCTTTTCCAAGGCCCTCCCTGACCGTAGTAGCAAATAGTTTTTACAGAGCTGGTTTGCTTGTCCCAGCATCTGACCCTCTTCTTTTCACAGCAAGGGCTTGAGACCGGCCACGGCAGAGTTAAAAAAAATGTTGAAAACATTATTTATTCATTTATTTGTTTGAGATCCTGAGGAATCCCAATGAGCTTTTCCAAGGCCCTCCCTGACCGCAGTAGCAAATAGTTTTTACAGAGCTGGTTTGCTTGTCCCAGCATCTGACCCTCCTCTATTCACAGCACGGGCTTGGGACCGGCCATGGCAGAGTTAAAAAATGTTGAAAACATTATTTATTTATTCATTTATTTGTTTGAGATCCTGAGGAATCCCAATGCGCTTTTCCAAGGCCCTCCCTGACCGCAGTAGCAAATAGTTTTTACAGAGCTGGTTTGCTTGTCCCAGCATCTGACCCTCCTCTATTCACAGCACGGGCTTGGGACCGGCCATGGCAGAGTTAAAAAATGTTGAAAACATTATTTATTTATTCATTTATTTGTTTGAGATCCTGAGGAATCCCAATGAGCTTTTCCAAGGCCCTCCCTGACCGCAGTAGCAAATAGTTTTTACAGAGCTGGTTTCCTTGTCCCAGCATCTGACCCTCCTCTTTTCACAGCACGGGCTTGGGACCGGCCACGGCAGAGTTAAAAAAATGTTGAAAACATTATTTATTTATTTAATAATTTATTTGTTTGAGATCCTGAGGAATCCCAATGAGCTTTTCCAAGGCCCTCCCTGACCGCAGTAGCAAATAGTTTTTACAGAGCTGGTTTGCTTGTCCCAGCATCTGACCCTCCTCTTTTCACAGCACGGGCTTGGGACCGGCCACGGCAGAGTTAAAAAAATGTTGAAAACATTATTTATTTATTCATTTAATTGTTTGAGATCCTGAGGAATCCCAATGAGCTTTTCCAAGGCCCTCCCTGACCGCAGTAGCAAATCATTTTTACAGAGCTGGTTTGCTTGTCCCAACATCTGACCCTCCTCTTTTCACAGCACGGGCTTGGGACCGGCCACGGCAGAGTTAAAAAATGTTGAAAACATTATTTATTTATTTATTCATTTATTTGTTTGAGATTCTGAGGAATCCCAATGAGCTTTTCCAAGGCCCGCCCTGACCGCAGTAGCAAATAGTTTTTTTTACAGAGCTGGTTTGCTTGTCCCAGCATCTGACCCTCTTCTTTTCACAGCACGGGCTTGGGACCGGACACGGCAGAGTTACAAAAATGTTGAAAACATTATTTATTTATTCATTTATTTGTTTGAGATCCTGAGGAATCCCAATGAGCTTTTCCAAGGCCCTCCCTGACTGCAGTAGCAAATAGTTTTTACAGAGCTGGTTTGCTTGTCCCAGCATCTGACCCTCCTCTTTTCACAGCACGGGCTTGGGACCGGCCACGGCAGAGTTAAAAAAATGTTGAAAACATTATTTATTTATTTATTCATTTATTTGTTTGAGATCCTGAGGAATCCCAATGAGCTTTTCCAAGGCCCTCCCTGACTGCAGTATCAAATAGTTTTTACAGAGCTGGTTTGCTTATCCCAGCATCTGACCCTCCTCTTTTCACAGCACAGGCTTGGGACCGGCCACGGCAGAGTTAAAAAAATGTTGAAAACATTATTTATTTATTTATTCATTTATTTGTTTGAGATCCTGAGGAATCCCAATGAGCTTTTCCAAGGCCCTCCCTGACTGCAGTATCAAATAGTTTTTACAGAGCTGGTTTGCTTATCCCAGCATCTGACCCTCCTCTTTTCACAGCACGGGCTTGGGACCGGCCACGGCAGAGTTAAAAAATGTTGAAAACATTATTTATTCATTTATTTGTTTGAGATCCTGAGGAATCCCAATGAGCTTTTCCAAGGCCCTCCCTGACCGCAGTAGCAAATAGTTTTTACAGAGCTGGTTTGCTTGTCCCAGCATCTGACCCTCCTCTATTCACAGCACGGGCTTGGGACCGGCCATGGCAGAGTTAAAAAATGTTGAAAACATTATTTATTTATTCATTTATTTGTTTGAGATCCTGAGGAATCCCAATGCGCTTTTCCAAGGCCCTCCCTGACCGCAGTAGCAAATAGTTTTTACAGAGCTGGTTTGCTTGTCCCAGCATCTGACCCTCCTCTATTCACAGCACGGGCTTGGGACCGGCCATGGCAGAGTTAAAAAATGTTGAAAACATTATTTATTTATTCATTTATTTGTTTGAGATCCTGAGGAATCCCAATGAGCTTTTCCAAGGCCCTCCCTGACCGCAGTAGCAAATAGTTTTTATAGAGCTGGTTTCCTTGTCCCAGCATCTGACCCTCCTCTTTTCACAGCACGGGCTTGGGACCGGCCACGGCAGAGTTAAAAAAATGTTGAAAACATTATTTATTTATTTAATAATTTATTTTTTTGAGATCCTGAGGAATCCCAATGAGCTTTTCCAAGGCCCTCCCTGACCGCAGTAGCAAATAGTTTTTACAGAGCTGGTTTGCTTGTCCCAGCATCTGACCCTCCTCTTTTCACAGCACGGGCTTGGGACCGGCCACGGCAGAGTTAAAAAAATGTTGAAAACATTATTTATTTATTCATTTAATTGTTTGAGATCCTGAGGAATCCCAATGAGCTTTTCCAAGGCCCTCCCTGACCGCAGTAGCAAATCGCTTTTACAGAGCTGGTTTGCTTGTCCCAACATCTGACCCTCCTCTTTTCACAGCACGGGCTTGGGACCGGCCACGGCAGAGTTAAAAAATGTTGAAAACATTATTTATTTATTTATTCATTTATTTGTTTGAGATTCTGAGGAATCCCAATGAGCTTTTCCAAGGCCCTCCCTGACCGCAGTAGCAAATAGTTTTTTTTTACAGAGCTGGTTTGCTTGTCCCAGCATCTGACCCTCTTCTTTTCACAGCACGGGCTTGGGACCGGACACGGCAGAGTTAAAAAAATGTTGAAAACATTATTTATTTATTCATTTATTTGTTTGAGATCCTGAGGAATCCCAATGAGCTTTTCCAAGGCCCTCCCTGACTGCAGTATCAAATAGTTTTTACAGAGCTGGTTTGCTTATCCCAGCATCTGACCCTCCTCTTTTCACAGCACGGGCTTGGGACCGGCCACGGCAGAGTTAAAAAAATGTTGAAAACATTATTTATTCATTTATTTGTTTGAGATCCTGAGGAATCCCAATGAGCTTTTCCAAGGCCCTCCCTGACCGCAGTAGCAAATAGTTTTTACAGAGCTGGTTTGCTTGTCCCAGCATCTGACCCTCCTCTATTCACAGCATGGGCTTGGGACCGGCCATGGCAGAGTTAAAAAATGTTGAAAACATTATTTATTTATTCATTTATTTGTTTGAGATCCTGAGGAATCCCAATGAGCTTTTCCAAGGCCCTCCCTGACCGCAGTAGCAAATAGTTTTTACAGAGCTGGTTTGCTTGTCCCAGTATCTGACCCTCCTCTTTTCACAGCACGGGCTTGGGACCGGCCACGGCAGAGTTAAAAAAATGTTGAAAACATTATTTATTTATTTAATAATTTATTTGTTTGAGATCCTGAGGAATCCCAATGAGCTTTTCCAAGGCCCTCCCTGACTGCAGTATCAAATAGTTTTTACAGAGCTGGTTTGCTTATCCCAGCATCTGACCCTCCTCTTTTCACAGCACGGGCTTGGGACCGGCCACGGCAGAGTTAAAAAAATGTTGAAAACATTATTTATTCATTTATTTGTTTGAGATCCTGAGGAATCCCAATGAGCTTTTCCAAGGCCCTCCCTGACCGCAGTAGCAAATAGTTTTTACAGAGCTGGTTTGCTTGTCCCAGCATCTGACCCTCCTCTTTTCACAGCACGGGCTTGGGACCGGCCATGGCAGAGTTAAAAAAATGTTGAAAACATTATTTATTTATTTATTCATTTATTTGTTTGAGATCCTGAGGAATCCCAATGAGCTTTTCCAAGGCCCTCCCTGACTGCAGTATCAAATAGTTTTTACAGAGCTGGTTTGCTTATCCCAGCATCTGACCCTCCTCTTTTCACAGCACGGGCTTGGGACCGGCCACGGCAGAGTTTAAAAAATGTTGAAAACATTATTTATTCATTTATTTGTTTGAGATCCTGAGGAATCCCAATGAGCTTTTCCAAGGCCCTCCCTGACCGCAGTAGCAAATAGTTTTTACAGAGCTGGTTTCCTTGTCCCAGCATCTGACCCTCCTCTTTTCACAGCACGGGCTTGGGACCGGCCACGGCAGAGTTAAAAAAATGTTGAAAACATTATTTATTTATTTAATAATTTATTTGTTTGAGATCCTGAGGAATCCCAATGAGCTTTTCCAAGGCCCTCCCTGACCGCAGTAGCAAATAGTTTTTACAGAGCTGGTTTGCTTGTCCCAGCATCTGACCCTCCTCTTTTCACAGCACGGGCTTGGGACCGGCCACGGCAGAGTTAAAAAAATGTTGAAAACATTATTTATTTATTCATTTAATTGTTTGAGATCCTGAGGAATCCCAATGAGCTTTTCCAAGGCCCTCCCTGACCGCAGTAGCAAATCATTTTTACAGAGCTGGTTTGCTTGTCCCAACATCTGACCCTCCTCTTTTCACAGCACGGGCTTGGGACCGGCCAAGGCAGAGTTAAAAAATGTTGAAAACATTATTTATTTATTTATTCATTTATTTGTTTGAGATTCTGAGGAATCCCAATGAGCTTTTCCAAGGCCCTCCCTGACCGCAGTAGCAAATAGTTTTTTTTACAGAGCTGGTTTGCTTGTCCCAGCATCTGACCCTCTTCTTTTCACAGCACGGGCTTAGGACCGGACACGGCAGAGTTAAAAAAATGTTGAAAACATTATTTATTTATTCATTTATTTGTTTGAGATCCTGAGGAATCCCAATGAGCTTTTCCAAGGCCCTCCCTGACTGCAGTAGCAAATAGTTTTTACAGAGCTGGTTTGCTTGTCCCAGCATCTGACCCTCCTCTTTTCACAGCACGGGCTTGGGACCGGCCACGGCAGAGTTAAAAAAATGTTGAAAACATTATTTATTTATTTATTCATTTATTTGTTTGAGATCCTGAGGAATCCCAATGAGCTTTTCCTAGGCCCTCCCTGACTGCAGTATCAAATAGTTTTTACAGAGCTGGTTTGCTTATCCCAGCATCTGACCCTCCTCTTTTCACAGCACGGGCTTGGGACCGGCCACGGCAGAGTTAAAAAAATGTTGAAAACATTATTTATTCATTTATTTGTTTGAGATCCTGAGGAATCCCAATGAGCTTTTCCAAGGCCCTCCCTGACCGCAGTAGCAAATAGTTTTTACAGAGCTGGTTTGCTTGTCCCAGCATCTGACCCTCCTCTATTCACAGCACGGGCTTGGGACCGGCCATGGCAGAGTTAAAAAATGTTGAAAACATTATTTATTTATTCATTTATTTGTTTGAGATCCTGAGGAATCCCAATGAGCTTTTCCAAGGCCCTCCCTGACCGCAGTAGCAAATAGTTTTTACAGAGCTGGTTTCCTTGTCCCAGCATCTGACCCTCCTCTTTTCACAGCACGGGCTTGGGACCGGCCACGGCAGAGTTAAAAAAATGTTGAAAACATTATTTATTTATTTAATAATTTATTTGTTTGAGATCCTGAGGAATCCCAATGAGCTTTTCCAAGGCCCTCCCTGACCGCAGTAGCAAATAGTTTTTACAGAGCTGGTTTGCTTGTCCCAGCATCTGACCCTCCTCTTTTCACAGCACGGGCTTGGGACCGGCCACGGCAGAGTTAAAAAAATGTTGAAAACATTATTTATTTATTCATTTAATTGTTTGAGATCCTGAGGAATCCCAATGAGCTTTTCCAAGGCCCTCCCTGACCGCAGTAGCAAATCACTTTTACAGAGCTGGTTTGCTTGTCCCAACATCTGACCCTCCTCTTTTCACAGCACGGGCTTGGGACCGGCCACGGCAGAGTTAAAAAATGTTGAAAACATTATTTATTTATTTATTCATTTATTTGTTTGAGATTCTGAGGAATCCCAATGAGCTTTTCCAAGGCCCTCCCTGACCGCAGTAGCAAATAGTTTTTTTTACAGAGCTGGTTTGCTTGTCTCAGCATCTGACCCTCCTCTTTTCACAGCACGGGCTTGGGACCGTCCACGGCAGAGTTTAAAAAATGTTGAAAACATTATTTATTTATTCATTTATTTGTTTGAGATCCTGAGGAATCCCAATGAGCTTTTCCAAGGCCCTCCCTGACCGTAGTAGCAAATAGTTTTTACAGAGCTGGTGTGCTTGTCCCAGCATCTGACCCTCCTCTTTTCACAGCACTGGCTTGGGACCGGCCACGGCAGAGTTAAAAAATGTTGAGAACATTATTTATTTATTTATTCATTTATTTGTTTGAGATCCTAAGAAATCCCAATGAGCTTTTCCAAGGCCCTCCCTGACCGCAGTAGCAAATAGTTTTTTTTACAGAGCTGGTTTGCTTGTCCCAGCATCTGACCCTCTTCTTTTCACAGCACGGGCTTGGGACCGGCCACGGCAGAGTTAAAAAAAATGTTGAAAACATTATTTATTCATTTATTTGTTTGAGATCCTGAGGAATCCCAATGAGCTTTTCCAAGGCCCTCCCTGACCGCAGTAGCAAATAGTTTTTACAGAGCTGGTTTGCTTGTCCCAGCATCTGACCCTCCTCTATTCACAGCACGGGCTTGGGACCGGCCATGGCAGAGTTAAAAAATGTTGAAAACATTATTTATTTATTCATTTATTTGTTTGAGATCCTGAGGAATCCCAATGAGCTTTTCCAAGGCCCTCCCTGACCGCAGTAGCAAATAGTTTTTACAGAGCTGGTTTGCTTGTCCCAGCATCTGACCCTCCTCTATTCACAGCACGGGCTTGGGACCGGCCATGGCAGAGTTAAAAAATGTTGAAAACATTATTTATTTATTCATTTATTTGTTTGAGATCCTGAGGAATCCCAATGAGCTTTTCCAAGGCCCTCCCTGACCGCAGTAGCAAATAGTTTTTACAGAGCTGGTTTCCTTGTCCCAGCATCTGACCCTCCTCTTTTCACAGCACGGGCTTGGGACCGGCCACGGCAGAGTTAAAAAAATGTTGAAAACATTATTTATTTATTTAATAATTTATTTGTTTGAGATCCTGAGGAATCCCAATGAGCTTTTCCAAGGCCCTCCCTGACCGCAGTAGCAAATAGTTTTTACAGAGCTGGTTTGCTTGTCCCAGCATCTGACCCTCCTCTTTTCACAGCACGGGCTTGGGACCGGCCACGGCAGAGTTAAAAAAATGTTGAAAACATTATTTATTTATTCATTTAATTGTTTGAGATCCTGAGGAATCCCAATGAGCTTTTCCAAGGCCCTCCCTGACCGCAGTAGCAAATCGCTTTTACAGAGCTGGTTTGCTTGTCCCAACATCTGACCCTCCTCTTTTCACAGCACGGGCTTGGGACCGGCCACGGCAGAGTTAAAAAATGTTGAAAACATTATTTATTTATTTATTCATTTATTTGTTTGAGATTCTGAGGAATCCCAATGAGCTTTTCCAAGGCCCTCCCTGACCGCAGTAGCAAATAGTTTTTTTTACAGAGCTGGTTTGCTTGTCCCAGCATCTGACCCTCTTCTTTTCACAGCACGGGCTTGGGACCGGACACGGCAGAGTTAAAAAAATGTTGAAAACATTATTTATTTATTCATTTATTTGTTTGAGATCCTGAGGAATCCCAATGAGCTTTTCCAAGGCCCTCCCTGACTGCAGTATCAAATAGTTTTTACAGAGCTGGTTTGCTTATCCCAGCATCTGACCCTCCTCTTTTCACAGCACGGGCTTGGGACCGGCCACGGCAGAGTTAAAAAAATGTTGAAAACATTATTTATTCATTTATTTGTTTGAGATCCTGAGGAATCCCAATGAGCTTTTCCAAGGCCCTCCCTGACCGCAGTAGCAAATAGTTTTTACAGAGCTGGTTTGCTTGTCCCAGCATCTGACCCTCCTCTATTCACAGCATGGGCTTGGGACCGGCCATGGCAGAGTTAAAAAATGTTGAAAACATTATTTATTTATTCATTTATTTGTTTGAGATCCTGAGGAATCCCAATGAGCTTTTCCAAGGCCCTCCCTGACCGCAGTAGCAAATAGTTTTTACAGAGCTGGTTTGCTTGTCCCAGTATCTGACCCTCCTCTTTTCACAGCACGGGCTTGGGACCGGCCACGGCAGAGTTAAAAAAATGTTGAAAACATTATTTATTTATTTATTCATTTATTTGTTTGAGATCCTGAGGAATCCCAATGAGCTTTTCCAAGGCCCTCCCTGACTGCAGTATCAAATAGTTTTTACAGAGCTGGTTTGCTTATCCCAGCATCTGACCCTCCTCTTTTCACAGCACGGGCTTGGGACCGGCCACGGCAGAGTTAAAAAAATGTTGAAAACATTATTTATTCATTTATTTGTTTGAGATCCTGAGGAATCCCAATGAGCTTTTCCAAGGCCCTCCCTGACCGCAGTAGCAAATAGTTTTTACAGAGCTGGTTTGCTTGTCCCAGCATCTGACCCTCCTCTTTTCACAGCACGGGCTTGGGACCGGCCATGGCAGAGTTAAAAAAATGTTGAAAACATTATTTATTTATTTATTCATTTATTTGTTTGAGATCCTGAGGAATCCCAATGAGCTTTTCCAAGGCCCTCCCTGACTGCAGTATCAAATAGTTTTTACAGAGCTGGTTTGCTTATCCCAGCATCTGACCCTCCTCTTTTCACAGCACAGGCTTGGGACCGGCCACGGCAGAGATTAAAAAATGTTGAAAACATTATTTATTCATTTATTTGTTTGAGATCCTGAGGAATCCCAATGAGCTTTTCCAAGGCCCTCCCTGACCGCAGTAGCAAATAGTTTTTACAGAGCTGGTTTCCTTGTCCCAGCATCTGACCCTCCTCTTTTCACAGCACGGGCTTGGGACCGGCCACGGCAGAATTAAAAAAATGTTGAAAACATTATTTATTTTTTTAATAATTTATTTGTTTGAGATCCTGAGGAATCCCAATGAGCTTTTCCAAGGCCCTCCCTGACCGCAGTAGCAAATAGTTTTTACAGAGCTGGTTTGCTTGTCCCAGCATCTGACCCTCCTCTTTTCACAGCACGGGCTTGGGACCGGCCATGGCAGAGTTAAAAAAATGTTGAAAACATTATTTATTTATTTATTCATTTATTTGTTTGAGATCCTGAGGAATCCCAATGAGCTTTTCCAAGGCCCTCCCTGACTGCAGTATCAAATAGTTTTTACAGAGCTGGTTTGCTTATCCCAGCATCTGACCCTCCTCTTTTCACAGCACAGGCTTGGGACCGGCCACGGCAGAGATTAAAAAATGTTGAAAACATTATTTATTCATTTATTTGTTTGAGATCCTGAGGAATCCCAATGAGCTTTTCCAAGGCCCTCCCTGACCGCAGTAGCAAATAGTTTTTACAGAGCTGGTTTCCTTGTCCCAGCATCTGACCCTCCTCTTTTCACAGCACGGGCTTGGGACCGGCCACGGCAGAATTAAAAAAATGTTGAAAACATTATTTATTTTTTTAATAATTTATTTGTTTGAGATCCTGAGGAATCCCAATGAGCTTTTCCAAGGCCCTCCCTGACCGCAGTAGCAAATAGTTTTTACAGAGCTGGTTTGCTTGTCCCAGCATCTGACCCTCCTCTTTTCACAGCACGGGCTTGGGACCGGCCACGGCAGAGTTAAAAAAATGTTGAAAACATTATTTATTTATTCATTTAATTGTTTGAGATCCTGAGGAATCCCAATGAGCTTTTCCAAGGCCCTCCCTGACCGCAGTAGCAAATCGTTTTTACAGAGCTGGTTTGCTTGTCCCAACATCTGACCCTCCTCTTTTCACAGCACGGGCTTGGGACCGGCCACGGCAGAGTTAAAAAATGTTGAAAACATTATTTATTTATTTATTCATTTATTTGTTTGAGATTCTGAGGAATCCCAATGAGCTTTTCCAAGGCCCTCCCTGACCGCAGTAGCAAATAGTTTTTTTTACAGAGCTGGTTTGCTTGTCCCAGCATCTGACCCTCTTCTTTTCACAGCACGGGCTTGGGACCGGACACGGCAGAGTTAAAAAAATGTTGAAAACATTATTTATTTATTTATTCATTTATTTGTTTGAGATCCTGAGGAATCCCAATGAGCTTTTCCAAGGCCCTCCCTGACCGCAGTAGCAAATAGATTTTACAGAGCTGGTTTGCTTGTCCCAGCATCTGACCCTCCTCTTTTCACAGCACGGGCTTGGGACCGATCACGGCAGAGTTAAAAAAAATGTTGAAAACATTATTTATTTATTCATTTATTTGTTTGAGATCATGAGGAATCCCAATGAGCTTTTCCAAGGCCCTCCCTGACTGCACTAGCAAATAGTTTTTACAGAGCTGGTTTGCTTGTCCCAGCATCTGACCCTACTCTTTTCCCAGCACGGGCTTGGGACCAGCCACGGTAGAGTTAAAAAAATGTTGAAAACATTATTTATTTATTTATTCATTTATTTGTTTGAGATCCTGAGGAATCCCAATGAGCTTTTCCAAGGCCCTCCCTGACCGCAGTAGCAAATAGATTTTACAGAGCTGGTTTGCTTGTCCCAGCATCTGACCCTCCTCTTTTCACAGCACGGGCTTGGGACCGGCCACGGCAGAGTTAAAAAAATGTTGAAAACATTATTTATTTGAGATCCTGAGGAATCCCAATGAGCTTTTCCAAGGCCCTCCCTGACCGCAGTAGCAAATAGATTTTACAGAGCTGGTTTGCTTGTCCCAGCATCTGACCCTCCTCTTTTCACAGCACGGGCTTGGGACCGGCCACGGCAGAGTTAAAAAAATGTTGAAAACATTATTTATTTATTTGTTCATTTATTTGTTTGAGATCTTGAGGAATCCCAATGAGTTTTTCGAAGGCCCTCCCTGACCGCAGTAGAAAATAGTTTTTACAGAGCTGGTTTGCTTGTCCCAGCATCTGACCCTCCTCTTTTCACAGCACGGGCTTGGGACCGGCCACGGCAGAGTTAAAAAAATGTTGAAAACATTATTTATTTATTCATTTATTTGTTTGAGATCCTGAGGAATCCCAATGAGCTTTTCCAAGGCCCTCCCTGACCGAAGTAGCAAATAGTTTTTACAGAGTTGGTTTGCTTGTCCCAGCATCTGACCCTCCTCTTTTCACAGCACGGGCTTGGGACCGACCACGGCAGAGTTAAAAAAAATGTTGAAAACATTATTTATTTATTTATTCATTTATTTGTTTGAGATCATGAGGAATCCCAATGAGCTTTTCCAAGGCCCTCCCTGACCGCAGTAGCAAATAGTTTTTTTTACAGAGCTGGTTTGCTTGTCCCAGCATCTGACCCTCTTCTTTTAACAGCAAGGGCTTGGGACCGGCCACGGCAGAGTTAAAAAAATGTTGAAAACATTATTTATTCATTTATTTGTTTGAGATCCTGAGGAATCCCAATGAGCTTTTCCAAGGCCCTCCCTGACCGCAGTAGCAAATAGTTTTTACAGAGCTGGTTTGCTTGTCCCAGCATCTGACCCTCCTCTTTTCACAGCACGGGCTTGGGACAGACCACGGCAGAGTTAAAAAAAATGTTGAAAACATTATTTATTTATTCATTTATTTGTTTGAGATCATGAGGAATCCCAATGAGCTTTTCCAAGGCCCTCCCTGACTGCACTAGCAAATAGTTTTTACAGAGCTGGTTTGCTTGTCCCAGCATCTGACCCTCCTCTTTTCACAGCACGGGCTTGGGACCGGCCACGGCAGAGTTAAAAAAATGTTGAAAACATTATTTATTTATTTATTCATTTATTTGTTTGAGATCCTGAGGAATCCCAATGAGCTTTTCCAAGGCCCTCCCTGACCGCAGTAGCAAATAGTTTTTTTTACAGAGCTGGTTTGCTTGTCCCAGCATCTGACCCTCTTCTTTTCACAGCACGGGCTTGGGACCGGCCACAGCAGAGTTAAAAAAATGTTGAAAACATTATTTATTTATTCATTTATTTGTTTGAGATCCTGAGGAATCCCAGTGAGCTTTTCCAAGGCCCTCCCTGACTGCAGTAGCAAATAGTTTTTACAGAACTGGTTTCCTTGTCCCAGCATCTGACCCTCCTCTTTTCACAGCACGGGCTTGGGACCGGCCACGGCAGAGTTAAAAAATGTTGAAAACATTATTTATTTATTTATTAATTTATTTGTTTGAGATCCTGAGGAATCCCAATGAGCTTTTCCAAGGCCCTCCCTGACCGCAGTAGCAAATAGTTTTTACAGAGCTGGTTTGCTTGTCCCAGCATCTGACCCTCCTCTTTTCACAGCACGGTTTTGGGACCGACCACGGCAGAGTTAAAAAAATGTTGAAAACATTATTTATTTATTCATTTAATTGTTTGAGATCCTGAGGAATCCCAATGAGCTTTTCCAAGGCCCTCCCTGACCGCAGTAGCAAATCGCTTTTACAGAGCTGGTTTGCTTGTCCCAACATCTGACCCTCCTCTTTTCACAGCACGGGCTTGGGACCGGCCACGGCAGAGTTAAAAAATGTTGAAAACATTATTTATTTATTTATTCATTTATTTGTTTGAGATTCTGAGGAATCCCAATGAGCTTTTCCAAGGCCCTCCCTGACCGCAGTAGCAAATAGTTTTTTTTACAGAGCTGGTTTGCTTGTCCCAGCATCTGACCCTCTTCTTTTCACAGCACGGGCTTGGGACCGGACACGGCAGAGTTAAAAAAATGTTGAAAACATTATTTATTTATTCATTTATTTGTTTGAGATCCTGAGGAATCCCAATGAGCTTTTCCAAGGCCCTCCCTGACTGCAGTATCAAATAGTTTTTACAGAGCTGGTTTGCTTATCCCAGCATCTGACCCTCCTCTTTTCACAGCACGGGCTTGGGACCGGCCACGGCAGAGTTAAAAAAATGTTGAAAACATTATTTATTCATTTATTTGTTTGAGATCCTGAGGAATCCCAATGAGCTTTTCCAAGGCCCTCCCTGACCGCAGTAGCAAATAGTTTTTACAGAGCTGGTTTGCTTGTCCCAGCATCTGACCCTCCTCTATTCACAGCATGGGCTTGGGACCGGCCATGGCAGAGTTAAAAAATGTTGAAAACATTATTTATTTATTCATTTATTTGTTTGAGATCCTGAGGAATCCCAATGAGCTTTTCCAAGGCCCTCCCTGACCGCAGTAGCAAATAGTTTTTACAGAGCTGGTTTGCTTGTCCCAGTATCTGACCCTCCTCTTTTCACAGCACGGGCTTGGGACCGGCCACGGCAGAGTTAAAAAAATGTTGAAAACATTATTTATTTATTTATTCATTTATTTGTTTGAGATCCTGAGGAATCCCAATGAGCTTTTCCAAGGCCCTCCCTGACTGCAGTATCAAATAGTTTTTACAGAGCTGGTTTGCTTATCCCAGCATCTGACCCTCCTCTTTTCACAGCACGGGCTTGGGACCGGCCACGGCAGAGTTAAAAAAATGTTGAAAACATTATTTATTCATTTATTTGTTTGAGATCCTGAGGAATCCCAATGAGCTTTTCCAAGGCCCTCCCTGACCGCAGTAGCAAATAGTTTTTACAGAGCTGGTTTGCTTGTCCCAGCATCTGACCCTCCTCTTTTCACAGCACGGGCTTGGGACCGGCCATGGCAGAGTTAAAAAAATGTTGAAAACATTATTTATTTATTTATTCATTTATTTGTTTGAGATCCTGAGGAATCCCAATGAGCTTTTCCAAGGCCCTCCCTGACTGCAGTATCAAATAGTTTTTACAGAGCTGGTTTGCTTATCCCAGCATCTGACCCTCCTCTTTTCACAGCACAGGCTTGGGACCGGCCACGGCAGAGATTAAAAAATGTTGAAAACATTATTTATTCATTTATTTGTTTGAGATCCTGAGGAATCCCAATGAGCTTTTCCAAGGCCCTCCCTGACCGCAGTAGCAAATAGTTTTTACAGAGCTGGTTTCCTTGTCCCAGCATCTGACCCTCCTCTTTTCACAGCACGGGCTTGGGACCGGCCACGGCAGAATTAAAAAAATGTTGAAAACATTATTTATTTTTTTAATAATTTATTTGTTTGAGATCCTGAGGAATCCCAATGAGCTTTTCCAAGGCCCTCCCTGACCGCAGTAGCAAATAGTTTTTACAGAGCTGGTTTGCTTGTCCCAGCATCTGACCCTCCTCTTTTCACAGCACGGGCTTGGGACCGGCCACGGCAGAGTTAAAAAAATGTTGAAAACATTATTTATTTATTCATTTAATTGTTTGAGATCCTGAGGAATCCCAATGAGCTTTTCCAAGGCCCTCCCTGACCGCAGTAGCAAATCGTTTTTACAGAGCTGGTTTGCTTGTCCCAACATCTGACCCTCCTCTTTTCACAGCACGGGCTTGGGACCGGCCACGGCAGAGTTAAAAAATGTTGAAAACATTATTTATTTATTTATTCATTTATTTGTTTGAGATTCTGAGGAATCCCAATGAGCTTTTCCAAGGCCCTCCCTGACCGCAGTAGCAAATAGTTTTTTTTACAGAGCTGGTTTGCTTGTCCCAGCATCTGACCCTCTTCTTTTCACAGCACGGGCTTGGGACCGGACACGGCAGAGTTAAAAAAATGTTGAAAACATTATTTATTTATTCATTTATTTGTTTGAGATCCTGAGGAATCCCAATGAGCTTTTCCAAGGCCCTCCCTGACTGCAGTAGCAAATAGTTTTTACAGAGCTGGTTTGCTTGTCCCAGCATCTGACCCTCCTCTTTTCACAGCACGGGCTTGGGACCGGCCACGGCAGAGTTAAAAAAATGTTGAAAACATTATTTATTTATTCATTTATTTGTTTGAGATCCTGAGGAATCCCAATGAGCTTTTCCAAGGCCCTCCCTGACCGCAGTAGCAAATAGTTTTTACAGAGCTGGTTTGCTTGTCCCAGCATCTGACCCTCCTCTATTCACAGCACGGGCTTGGGACCGGCCATGGCAGAGTTAAAAAATGTTGAAAACATTATTTATTTATTTAACAATTTATTTGTTTGAGATCCTGAGGAATCCCAATGAGCTTTTCCAAGGCCCTCCAGGACCGCAGTAGCAAATAGTTTTTACAGAGCTGGTTTGCTTGTCCCAGCATCTGACCCTCCTCTTTTCACAGCACGGGCTTGGGACCGGCCACGGCAGAGTTAAAAAAATGTTGAAAACATTATTTATGTATTCATTTATTTGTTTGAGATCATGAGGAATCCCAATGAGCTTTTCCAAGGCCCTCCCTGACTGCACTAGCAAATAGTTTTTACAGAGCTGGTTTGCTTGTCCCAGCATCTGACCCTCCTCTTTTCACAGCACGGGCTTGGGACCAGCCACGGTAGAGTTAAAAAAATGTTGAAAACATTATTTATTTATTTATTCATTTATTTGTTTGAGATCCTGAGGAATCCCAATGAGCTTTTCCAAGGCCCTCCCTGACCGCAGTAGCAAATAGATTTTACAGAGCTGGTTTGCTTGTCCCAGCATCTGACCCTCCTCTTTTCACAGCACGGGCTTGGGACCGACCACGGCAGAGTTAAAAAAAATGTTGAAAACATTATTTATTTATTCATTTATTTGTTTGAGATCATGAGGAATCCCAATGAGCTTTTCCAAGGCCCTCCCTGACTGCACTAGCAAATAGTTTTTACAGAGCTGGTTTGCTTGTCCCAGCATCTGACCCTACTCTTTTCCCAGCACGGGCTTGGGACCAGCCACGGTAGAGTTAAAAAAATGTTGAAAACATTATTTATTTATTTATTCATTTATTTGTTTGAGATCCTGAGGAATCCCAATGAGCTTTTCCAAGGCCCTCCCTGACCGCAGTAGCAAATAGATTTTACAGAGCTGGTTTGCTTGTCCCAGCATCTGACCCTCCTCTTTTCACAGCACGGGCTTGGGACCGGCCACGGCAGAGTTAAAAAAATGTTGAAAACATTATTTATTTGAGATCCTGAGGAATCCCAATGAGCTTTTCCAAGGCCCTCCCTGACCGCAGTAGCAAATAGATTTTACAGAGCTGGTTTGCTTGTCCCAGCATCTGACCCTCCTCTTTTCACAGCACGGGCTTGGGACCGGCCACGGCAGAGTTAAAAAAATGTTGAAAACATTATTTATTTATTTGTTCATTTATTTGTTTGAGATCTTGAGGAATCCCAATGAGTTTTTCGAAGGCCCTCCCTGACCGCAGTAGAAAATAGTTTTTACAGAGCTGGTTTGCTTGTCCCAGCATCTGACCCTCCTCTTTTCACAGCACGGGCTTGGGACCGGCCACGGCAGAGTTAAAAAAATGTTGAAAACATTATTTATTTATTCATTTATTTGTTTGAGATCCTGAGGAATCCCAATGAGCTTTTCCAAGGCCCTCCCTGACCGAAGTAGCAAATAGTTTTTACAGAGTTGGTTTGCTTGTCCCAGCATCTGACCCTCCTCTTTTCACAGCACGGGCTTGGGACCGACCACAGCAGAGTTAAAAAAAATGTTGAAAACATTATTTATTTATTTATTCATTTATTTGTTTGAGATCATGAGGAATCCCAATGAGCTTTTCCAAGGCCCTCCCTGACCGCAGTAGCAAATAGTTTTTTTTACAGAGCTGGTTTGCTTGTCCCAGCATCTGACCCTCTTCTTTTAACAGCAAGGGCTTGGGACCGGCCACGGCAGAGTTAAAAAAATGTTGAAAACATTATTTATTCATTTATTTGTTTGAGATCCTGAGGAATCCCAATGAGCTTTTCCAAGGCCCTCCCTGACCGCAGTAGCAAATAGTTTTTACAGAGCTGGTTTGCTTGTCCCAGCATCTGACCCTCCTCTTTTCACAGCACGGGCTTGGGACAGACCACGGCAGAGTTAAAAAAAATGTTGAAAACATTATTTATTTATTCATTTATTTGTTTGAGATCATGAGGAATCCCAATGAGCTTTTCCAAGGCCCTCCCTGACTGCACTAGCAAATAGTTTTTACAGAGCTGGTTTGCTTGTCCCAGCATCTGACCCTCCTCTTTTCACAGCACGGGCTTGGGACCGGCCACGGCAGAGTTAAAAAAATGTTGAAAACATTATTTATTTATTTATTCATTTATTTGTTTGAGATCCTGAGGAATCCCAATGAGCTTTTCCAAGGCCCTCCCTGACCGCAGTAGCAAATAGTTTTTTTTACAGAGCTGGTTTGCTTGTCCCAGCATCTGACCCTCTTCTTTTCACAGCACGGGCTTGGGACCGGCCACAGCAGAGTTAAAAAAATGTTGAAAACATTATTTATTTATTCATTTATTTGTTTGAGATCCTGAGGAATCCCAGTGAGCTTTTCCAAGGCCCTCCCTGACTGCAGTAGCAAATAGTTTTTACAGAACTGGTTTCCTTGTCCCAGCATCTGACCCTCCTCTTTTCACAGCACGGGCTTGGGACCGGCCACGGCAGAGTTAAAAAATGTTGAAAACATTATTTATTTATTTATTAATTTATTTGTTTGAGATCCTGAGGAATCCCAATGAGCTTTTCCAAGGCCCTCCCTGACCGCAGTAGCAAATAGTTTTTACAGAGCTGGTTTGCTTGTCCCAGCATCTGACCCTCCTCTTTTCACAGCACGGTTTTGGGACCGACCACGGCAGAGTTAAAAAAATGTTGAAAACATTATTTATTTATTCATTTATTTGTTTGAGATCATGAGGAATCCCAATGAGCTTTTCCAAGGCCCTCCCTGACCGCAGTAGCAAATAGTTTTTACAGAACTGGTTTCCTTGTCCCAGCATCTGACCCTCCTCTTTTCACAGCACGGGCTTGGGACCAGCCACGGCAGAGTTAAAAAATGTTGAAAACATTATTTATTTATTTATTAATTTATTTGTTTGAGATCCTGAGGAATCCCAATGAGCTTTTCCAAGGCCCTCCCTGACCGAAGTAGCAAATAGTTTTTACAGAGTTGGTTTGCTTGTCCCAGCATCTGACCCTCCTCTTTTCACAGCACGGGCTTGGGACAGACCACGGCAGAGTTAAAAAAAATGTTGAAAACATTATTTATTTATTCATTTATTTGTTTGAGATCATGAGGAATCCCAATGAGCTTTTCCAAGGCCCTCCCTGACCGCAGTAGCAAATAGTTTTTACAGAGCTGGTTTGCTTGTCCCAGTATCTGACCCTCCTCTTTTCACAGCACGGGCTTGGGACCGGCCACGGCAGAGTTAAAAAAATGTTGAAAACATTATTTATTTATTTATTCATTTATTTGTTTGAGATCCTGAGGAATCCCAATGAGCTTTTCCAAGGCCCTCCCTGACTGCAGTATCAAATAGTTTTTACAGAGCTGGTTTGCTTATCCCAGCATCTGACCCTCCTCTTTTCACAGCACGGGCTTGGGACCGGCCACGGCAGAGTTAAAAAAATGTTGAAAACATTATTTATTCATTTATTTGTTTGAGATCCTGAGGAATCCCAATGAGCTTTTCCAAGGCCCTCCCTGACCGCAGTAGCAAATCGTTTTTACAGAGCTGGTTTGCTTGTCCCAGCATCTGACCATCCTCTTTTCACAGCACGGGCTTGGGACCGGCCATGGCAGAGTTAAAAAAATGTTGAAAACATTATTTATTTATTTATTCATTTATTTGTTTGAGATCCTGAGGAATCCCAATGAGCTTTTCCAAGGCCCTCCCTGACTGCAGTATCAAATAGTTTTTACAGAGCTGGTTTGCTTATCCCAGCATCTGACCCTCCTCTTTTCACAGCACGGGCTTGGGACCGGCCACGGCAGAGTTTAAAAAATGTTGAAAACATTATTTATTCATTTATTTGTTTGAGATCCTGAGGAATCCCAATGAGCTTTTCCAAGGCCCTCCCTGACCGCAGTAGCAAATAGTTTTTACAGAGCTGGTTTCCTTGTCCCAGCATCTGACCCTCCTCTTTTCACAGCACGGGCTTGGGACCGGCCACGGCAGAGTTAAAAAAATGTTGAAAACATTATTTATTTATTTAATAATTTATTTGTTTGAGATCCTGAGGAATCCCAATGAGCTTTTCCAAGGCCCTCCCTGACCGCAGTAGCAAATAGTTTTTACAGAGCTGGTTTGCTTGTCCCAGCATCTGACCCTCCTCTTTTTACAGCACGGGCTTGGGACCGGCCACGGCAGAGTTAAAAAAATGTTGAAAACATTATTTATTTATTCATTTAATTGTTTGAGATCCTGAGGAATCCCAATGAGCTTTTCCAAGGCCCTCCCTGACCGCAGTAGCAAATCGTTTTTACAGAGCTGGTTTGCTTGTCCCAACATCTGACCCTCCTCTTTTCACAGCACGGGCTTGGGACCGGCCACGGCAGAGTTAAAAAATGTTGAAAACATTATTTATTTATTTATTCATTTATTTGTTTGAGATTCTGAGGAATCCCAATGAGCTTTTCCAAGGCCCTCCCTGACCGCAGTAGCAAATAGTTTTTTTTACAGAGCTGGTTTGCTTGTCCCAGCATCTGACCCTCTTCTTTTCACAGCACGGGCTTGGGACCGGACACGGCAGAGTTAAAAAAATGTTGAAAACATTATTTATTCATTTATTTGTTTGAGATCCTGAGGAATCCCAATGAGCTTTTCCAAGGCCCTCCCTGACTGCAGTAGCAAATAGTTTTTACAGAGCTGGTTTGCTTGTCCCAGCATCTGACCCTCCTCTTTTCACAGCACGGGCTTGGGACCGGCCACGGCAGAGTTAAAAAAATGTTGAAAACATTATTTATTTATTTATTCATTTATTTGTTTGAGATCCTGAGGAATCCCAATGAGCTTTTCCAAGGCCCTCCCTGACTGCAGTATCAAATAGTTTTTACAGAGCTGGTTTGCTTATCCCAGCATCTGACCCTCCTCTTTTCACAGCACGGGCTTGGGACAGGCCACGGCAGAGTTAAAAAAATGTTGAAAACATTATTTATTCATTTATTTGTTTGAGATCCTGAGGAATCCCAATGAGCTTTTCCAAGGCCCTCCCTGACCGCAGTAGCAAATAGTTTTTACAGAGCTGGTTTGCTTGTCCCAGCATCTGACCCTCCTCTATTCACAGCACGGGCTTGGGACCGGCCATGGCAGAGTTAAAAAATGTTGAAAACATTATTTATTTATTCATTTATTTGTTTGAGATCCTGAGGAATCCCAATGAGCTTTTCCAAGGCCCTCCCTGACCGCAGTAGCAAATAGTTTTTACAGAGCTGGTTTGCTTGTCCCAGTATCTGACCCTCCTCTTTTCACAGCACGGGCTTGGGACCGGCCACGGCAGAGTTAAAAAAATGTTGAAAACATTATTTATTTATTTATTCATTTATTTGTTTGAGATCCTGAGGAATCCCAATGAGCTTTTCCAAGGCCCTCCCTGACTGCAGTATCAAATAGTTTTTACAGAGCTGGTTTGCTTATCCCAGCATCTGACCCTCCTCTTTTCACAGCACGGGCTTGGGACCGGCCACGGCAGAGTTAAAAAAATGTTGAAAACATTATTTATTCATTTATTTGTTTGAGATCATGAGGAATCCCAATGAGCTTTTCCAAGGCCCTCCCTGACCGCAGTAGCAAATAGTTTTTACAGAGCTGGTTTGCTTGTCCCAGCATCTGACCCTCCTCTTTTCACAGCACGGGCTTGGGACCGGCCATGGCAGAGTTAAAAAAATGTTGAAAACATTATTTATTTATTTATTCATTTATTTGTTTGAGATCCTGAGGAATCCCAATGAGCTTTTCCAAGGCCCTCCCTGACTGCAGTATCAAATCGTTTTTACAGAGCTGGTTTGCTTATCCCAGCATCTGACCCTCCTCTTTTCACAGCACGGGCTTGGGACCGGCCACGGCAGAGTTAAAAAAATGTTGAAAACATTATTTATTTATTCATTTATTTGTTTGAGATCCTGAGGAATCCCAATGAGCTTTTCCAAGGCCCTCCCTGACCGCAGTAGCAAATAGTTTTTACAGAGCTGGTTTGCTTGTCCCAGCATCTGACCCTCCTCTATTCACAGCACGGGCTTGAAACCGGCCATGGCAGAGTTAAAAAATGTTGAAAACATTATTTATTTATTTAACAATTTATTTGTTTGAGATCCTGAGGAATCCCAATGAGCTTTTCCAAGGCCCTCCAGGACCGCAGTAGCAAATAGTTTTTACAGAGCTGGTTTGCTTGTCCCAGCATCTGACCCTCCTCTTTTCACAGCACGGGCTTGGGACCGGCCACGGCAGAGTTAAAAAAATGTTGAAAACATTATTTATTTATTCATTTATTTGTTTGAGATCCTAAGGAATCCCAATGAGCTTTTCCAAGGCCCTCCCTGACCGCAGTAGAAAATAGTTTTTTTTACAGAGCTGGTTTGCTTGTCCCAGCATCTGACCCTCTTCTTTTCACAGCACGGGCTTGGGACCGGCCACGGCAGAGTTAAAAAAAATGTTGAAAACATTATTTATTTATTCATTTATTTGTTTGAGATCATGAGGAATCCCAATGAGCTTTTCCAAGGCCCTCCTTGACTGCACTAGCAAATAGTTTTTACAGAGCTGGTTTGCTTGTCCCAGCATCTGACCCTCCTCTTTTCACAGCACGGGCTTGGGACCAGCCACGGTAGAGTTAAAAAATGTTGAAAACATTATTTATTTATTTATTCATTTATTTGTTTGAGATCCTGAGGAATCCCAATGAGCTTTTCCAAGGCCCTCCCTGACCGCAGTAGCAAATAGATTTTACAGAGCTGGTTTGCTTGTCCCAGCATCTGACCCTCCTCTTTTCACAGCACGGGCTTGGGACCGACCACGGCAGAGTTAAAAAAAATGTTGAAAACATTATTTATTTATTCATTTATTTGTTTGAGATCATGAGGAATCCCAATGAGCTTTTCCAAGGCCCTCCCTGACTGCACTAGCAAATAGTTTTTACAGAGCTGGTTTGCTTGTCCCAGCATCTGACCCTCCTCTTTTCCCAGCACGGGCTTGGGACCAGCCACGGTAGAGTTAAAAAAATGTTGAAAACATTATTTATTTATTTATTCATTTATTTGTTTGAGATCCTGAGGAATCCCAATGAGCTTTTCCAAGGCCCTCCCTGACCGCAGTAGCAAATAGATTTTACAGAGCTGGTTTGCTTGTCCCAGCATCTGACCCTCCTCTTTTCACAGCACGGGCTTGGGACCGGCCACGGCAGAGTTAAAAAAATGTTGAAAACATTATTTTTTTATTTGTTCATTTATTTGTTTGAGATCTTGAGGAATCCCAATGAGTTTTTCGAAGGCCCTCCCTGACCGCAGTAGAAAATAGTTTTTACAGAGCTGGTTTGCTTGTCCCAGCATCTGACCCTCCTCTTTTCACAGCACGGGCTTGGGACAGACCACGGCAGAGTTAAAAAAAATGTTGAAAACATTATGTATTTATTCATTTATTTGTTTGAGATCATGAGGAATCCCAATGAGCTTTTCCAAGGCCCTCCCTGACTGCACTAGCAAATAGTTTTTACAGAGCTGGTTTGCTTGTCCCAGCATCTGACCCTCCTCTTTTCACAGCACGGGCTTGGGACCGGCCACGGCAGAGTTAAAAAAATGTTGAAAACATTATTTATTTATTTATTCATTTATTTGTTTGAGATCCTGAGGAATCCCAATGAGCTTTTCCAAGGCCCTCCCTGACCGCAGTAGCAAATAGTTTTTTTTACAGAGCTGGTTTGCTTGTCCCAGCATCTGACCCTCTTCTTTTCACAGCACGGGCTTGGGACCGGCCACAGCAGAGTTAAAAAAATGTTGAAAACATTATTTATTTATTCATTTATTTGTTTGAGATCCTGAGGAATCCCAGTGAGCTTTTCCAAGGCCCTCCCTGACTGCAGTAGCAAATAGTTTTTACAGAACTGGTTTCCTTGTCCCAGCATCTGACCCTCCTCTTTTCACAGCACGGGCTTGGGACCGGCCACGGCAGAGTTAAAAAATGTTGAAAACATTATTTATTTATTTATTAATTTATTTGTTTGAGATCCTGAGGAATCCCAATGAGCTTTTCCAAGGCCCTCCCTGACCGCAGTAGCAAATAGTTTTTACAGAGCTGGTTTGCTTGTCCCAGCATCTGACCCTCCTCTTTTCACAGCACGGTTTTGGGACCGACCACGGCAGAGTTAAAAAAATGTTGAAAACATTATTTATTTATTCATTTATTTGTTTGAGATCATGAGGAATCCCAATGAGCTTTTCCAAGGCCCTCCCTGACCGCAGTAGCAAATAGTTTTTACAGAACTGGTTTCCTTGTCCCAGCATCTGACCCTCCTCTTTTCACAGCACGGGCTTGGGACCGGCCACGGCAGAGTTAAAAAATGTTGAAAACATTATTTATTTATTTATTAATTTATTTGTTTGAGATCCTGAGGAATCCCAATGAGCTTTTCCAAGGCCCTCCCTGACCGAAGTAGCAAATAGTTTTTACAGAGTTGGTTTGCTTGTCCCAGCATCTGACCCTCCTCTTTTCACAGCACGGGCTTGGGACAGACCACGGCAGAGTTAAAAAAAATGTTGAAAACATTATTTATTTATTCATTTATTTGTTTGAGATCATGAGGAATCCCAATGAGCTTTTCCAAGGCCCTCCCTGACTGCACTAGCAAATAGTTTTTACAGAGCTGGTTTGCTTGTCCCAGCATCTGACCCTCCTCTTTTCACAGCACGGGCTTGGGACCGGCCACGGCAGAGTTAAAAAAATGTTGAAAACATTATTTATTTATTTATTCATTTATTTGTTTGAGATCCTGAGGAATCCCAATGAGCTTTTCCAAGGCCCTCCCTGACCGCAGTAGCAAATAGTTTTTTTTACAGAGCTGGTTTGCTTTTCCCAGCATCTGACCCTCTTCTTTTCACAGCACGGGCTTGGGACCGGCCACAGCAGAGTTAAAAAAATGTTGAAAACATTATTTATTTATTCATTTATTTGTTTGAGATCCTGAGGAATCCCAGTGATCTTTTCCAAGGCCCTCCCTGACTGCAGTAGCAAATAGTTTTTACAGAACTGGTTTCCTTGTCCCAGCATCTGACCCTCCTCTTTTCACAGCACGGGCTTGGGACCGGCCACGGCAGAGTTAAAAAATGTTGAAAACGTTATTTATTTATTTATTAATTTATTTGTTTGAGATCCTGAGGAATCCCAATGAGCTTTTCCAAGGCCCTCCCTGACCGCAGTAGCAAATAGTTTTTACAGAGCTGGTTTGCTTGTCCCAGCATCTGACCCTCCTCTTTTCACAGCACGGTTTTGGGACCGACCACGGCAGAGTTAAAAAAATGTTGAAAACATTATTTATTTATTTATTCATTTATTTGTTTGAGATCCTGAGGAATGCCAATGAGCTTTTCCAAGGCCCTCCCTGACCGCAGTAGCAAATAGATTTTACAGAGCTGGTTTGCTTGTCCCAGCATCTGACCCTCCTCTTTTCACAGCACGGGCTTGGGACCGACCACGGCAGAGTTAAAAAAATGTTGAAAACATTATTTATTTATTTATTCATTTATTTGTTTGAGATCCTGAGGAATGCCAATGAGCTTTTCCAAGGCCCTCCCTGACCGCAGTAGCAAATAGATTTTACAGAGCTGGTTTGCTTGTCCCAGCATCTGACCCTCCTCTTTTCACAGCACGGGCTTGGGACCGACCACGGCAGAGTTAAAAAAAATATTGAAAACATTATTTATTTATTCATTTATTTGTTTGAGATCATGAGGAATCCCAATGAGCTTTTCCAAGGCCCTCCCTGACCGCAGTAGCAAATAGTTTTTACAGAACTGGTTTCCTTGTCCCAGCATCTGACCCTCCTCTTTTCACAGCACGGGCTTGGGACCGGCCACGGCAGAGTTAAAAAATGTTGAAAACATTATTTATTTATTTATTAATTTATTTGTTTGAGATCCTGAGGAATCCCAATGAGCTTTTCCAAGGCCCTCCCTGACCGCAGTAGCAAATAGTTTTTACAGAGCTGGTTTGCTTGTCCCAGCATCTGACCCTCCTCTTTTCACAGCACGGTTTTGGGACCGACCACGGCAGAGTTAAAAAAAATGTTGAAAACATTATTTATTTATTCATTTATTTGTTTGAGATCATGAGGAATCCCAATGATTTTTTCCAAGGCCCTCCCTGACTGCACTTGCAAATAGTTTTTACAGAGCTGGTTTGCTTTTCCCAGCATCTGACCCTCCTCTTTTCACAGCACGGGCTTGGGACCGGCCACGGTAGAGTTAAAAAAATGTTGAAAACATTATTTATTTATTTATTCATTTATTTGTTTGAGATCCTGAGGAATCCCAATGAGCTTTTCCAAGGCCCTCCCTGACCGCAGTAGCAAATAGTTTTTACAGAGCTGGTTTGCTTGTCCCAGCATCTGACCCTCCTCTTTTCACAGCACGGGCTTGGGACCGGCCACGGCAGAGTTAAAAAATGTTGAAAACATTATTTATTTATTTATTTATTTATTTGTTTGAGATCATGAGGAATCCCAATGAGCTTTTCCAAGGCCCTCCCTGACTGCACTAGCAAATAGTTTTTACAGAGCTGGTTTGCTTGTCCCAGCATCTGACCCTCCTCTTTTCACAGCACGGGCTTGGGACCAGCCACAGTAGAGTTAAAAAAATGTTGAAAACATTATTTATTTATTTATTCATTTATTTGTTTGAGATCCTGAGGAATGCCAATGAGCTTTTCCAAGGCCCTCCCTGACCGCAGTAGCAAATAGATTTTACAGAGCTGGTTTGCTTGTCCCAGCATCTGACCCTCCTCTTTTCACAGCACGGGCTTGGGACCGACCACGGCAGAGTTAAAAAAAATATTGAAAACATTATTTATTTATTCATTTATTTGTTTGAGATCATGAGGAATCCCAATGAGCTTTTCCAAGGCCCTCCCTGACCGCAGTAGCAAATAGTTTTTACAGAACTGGTTTCCTTGTCCCAGCATCTGACCCTCCTCTTTTCACAGCACGGGCTTGGGACCGGCCACGGCAGAGTTAAAAAATGTTGAAAACATTATTTATTTATTTATTAATTTATTTGTTTGAGATCCTGAGGAATCCCAATGAGCTTTTCCAAGGCCCTCCCTGACCGCAGTAGCAAATAGTTTTTACAGAGCTGGTTTGCTTGTCCCAGCATCTGACCCTCCTCTTTTCACAGCACGGTTTTGGGACCGACCACGGCAGAGTTAAAAAAAATGTTGAAAACATTATTTATTTATTCATTTATTTGTTTGAGATCATGAGGAATCCCAATGATTTTTTCCAAGGCCCTCCCTGACTGCACTTGCAAATAGTTTTTACAGAGCTGGTTTTCTTTTCCCAGCATCTGACCCTCCTCTTTTCACAGCACGGGCTTGGGACCGGCCACGGTAGAGTTAAAAAAATGTTGAAAACATTATTTATTTATTTATTCATTTATTTGTTTGAGATCCTGAGGAATCCCAATGAGCTTTTCCAAGGCCCTCCCTGACCGCAGTAGCAAATAGTTTTTACAGAGCTGGTTTGCTTGTCCCAGCATCTGACCCTCCTCTTTTCACAGCACGGGCTTGGGACCGGCCACGGCAGAGTTAAAAAATGTTGAAAACATTATTTATTTATTTATTAATTTATTTGTTTGAGATCATGAGGAATCCCAATGAGCTTTTCCAAGGCCCTCCCTGACTGCACTAGCAAATAGTTTTTACAGAGCTGGTTTGCTTGTCCCAGCATCTGACCCTCCTCTTTTCACAGCACGGGCTTGGGACCAGCCACAGTAGAGTTAAAAAAATGTTGAAAACATTATTTATTTATTTATTCATTTATTTGTTTGAGATCCTGAGGAATGCCAATGAGCTTTTCCAAGGCCCTCCCTGACCGCAGTAGCAAATAGATTTTACAGAGCTGGTTTGCTTGTCCCAGCATCTGACCCTCCTCTTTTCACAGCACGGGCTTGGGACCGACCACGGCAGAGTTAAAAAAAATGTTGAAAACATTATTTATTTATTCATTTATTTGTTTGAGATCATGAGGAATCCCAATGAGCTTTTCCAAGGCCCTCCCTGACTGCACTAGCAAATAGTTTTTACAGAGCTGGTTTGCTTGTCCCAGCATCTGACCCTCCTCTTTTCCCAGCACGGGCTTGGGACCAGCCACGGTAGAGTTAAGAAAATGTTGAAAACATTATTTATTTATTTATTCATTTATTTGTTTGAGATCCTGAGGAATCCCAATGAGCTTTTCCAAGGCCCTCCCAGACCGCAGTAGCAAATAGATTTTACAGAGCTGGTTTGCTTGTCCCAGCATCTGACCCTCCTCTTTTCACAGCACGGGCTTGGGACCGGCCACGGCAGAGTTAAAAAAATGTTGAAAACATTATTTATTTGAGATCCTGAGGAATCCCAATGAGCTTTTCCAAGGCCCTCCCTGACCGCAGTAGCAAATAGATTTTACAGAGCTGGTTTGCTTGTCCCAGCATCTGACCCTCCTCTTTTCATAGCACGGGCTTGGGACCGGCCACGGCAGAGTTAAAAAAATGTTGAAAACATTATTTATTTATTCATTTATTTGTTTGAGATCCTGAGGAATCCCAATGAGCTTTTCCAAGGCCCTCCCTGACCGAAGTAGCAAATAGTTTTTACAGAGTTGGTTTGCTTGTCCCAGCATCTGACCCTCCTCTTTTCACAGCACGGGCTTGGGACCGACCACGGCAGAGGTAAAAAAAATGTTGAAAACATTATTTATTTATTTATTCATTTATTTGTTTGAGATCATGAGGAATCCCAATGAGCTTTTCCAAGGCCCTCCCTGACCGCAGTAGCAAATAGTTTTTTTTACAGAGCTGGTTTGCTTGTCCCAGCATCTGACCCTCTTCTTTTAACAGCACGGGCTTGGGACCGGCCACGGCAGAGTTAAAAAATGTTGAAAACATTATTTATTCATTTATTTGTTTGAGATCCTGAGGAATCCCAATGAGCTTTTCCAAGGCCCTCCCTGACCGCAGTAGCAAATAGTTTTTACAGAGCTGGTTTGCTTGTCCCAGCATCTGACCCTCCTCTTTTCACAGCACGGGCTTGGGACAGACCACGGCAGAGTTAAAAAAAATGTTGAAAACATTATTTATTTATTCATTTATTTGTTTGAGATCATGAGGAATCCCAATGAGCTTTTCCAAGGCCCTCCCTGACCGCAGTAGCAAATAGTTTTTACAGAGCTGGTTTGCTTGTCCCAGCATCTGACCCTCCTCTTTTCACAGCACGGTTTTGGGACCGACCACGGCAGAGTTAAAAAAATGTTGAAAACATTATTTATTTATTTATTCATTTATTTGTTTGAGATCCTGAGGAATGCCAATGAGCTTTTCCAAGGCCCTCCCTGACCGCAGTAGCAAATAGATTTTACAGAGCTGGTTTGCTTGTCCCAGCATCTGACCCTCCTCTTTTCACAGCACGGGCTTGGGACCGACCACGGCAGAGTTAAAAAAAATATTGAAAACATTATTTATTTATTCATTTATTTGTTTGAGATCCTGAGGAATCCCAATGAGCTTTTCCAAGGCCCTCCCTGACCGCAGTAGCAAATAGTTTTTACAGAGCTGGTTTGCTTGTCCCAGCATCTGACCCTCCTCTTTTCACAGCACGGTTTTGGGACCGACCACGGCAGAGTTAAAAAAAATGTTGAAAACATTATTTATTTATTTATTTATTTATTTATTTGTTTGAGATCATGAGGAATCCCAAAGAGCTTTTCCAAGGCCCTCCCTGACTGCACTAGCAAATAGTTTTTACAGAGCTGGTTTGCTTGTCCCAGCATCTGACCCTCCTCTTTTCACAGCACGGGCTTGGGACCAGCCACAGTAGAGTTAAAAAAATGTTGAAAACATTATTTATTTATTTATTCATTTATTTGTTTGAGATCCTGAGGAATCCCAATGAGCTTTTCCAAGGCCCTCCCTGACCGCAGTAGCAAATAGTTTTTTTTACAGAGCTGGTTTGCTTGTCCCAGCATCTGACCCTCCTCTTTTCACAGCACGGTTTTGGGACCGACCACGGCAGAGTTAAAAAAATGTTGAAAACATTATTTATTTATTTATTCATTTATTTGTTTGAGATCCTGAGGAATGCCAATGAGCTTTTCCAAGGCCCTCCCTGACCGCAGTAGCAAATAGATTTTACAGAGCTGGTTTGCTTGTCCCAGCATCTGACCCTCCTCTTTTCACAGCACGGGCTTGGGACCGACCACGGCAGAGTTAAAAAAAATATTGAAAACATTATTTATTTATTCATTTATTTGTTTGAGATCATGAGGAATCCCAATGAGCTTTTCCAAGGCCCTCCCTGACCGCAGTAGCAAATAGTTTTTACAGAACTGGTTTCCTTGTCCCAGCATCTGACCCTCCTCTGTTCACAGCACGGGCTTGGGACCGGCCACGGCAGAGTTAAAAAATGTTGAAAACATTATTTATTTATTTATTAATTTATTTGTTTGAGATCCTGAGGAATCCCAATGAGCTTTTCCAAGGCCCTCCCTGACCGCAGTAGCAAATAGTTTTTACAGAGCTGGTTTGCTTGTCCCAGCATCTGACCCTCCTCTTTTCACAGCACGGTTTTGGGACCGACCACGGCAGAGTTAAAAAAAATGTTGAAAACATTATTTATTTATTCATTTATTTGTTTGAGATCATGAGGAATCCCAATGATTTTTTCCAAGGCCCTCCCTGACTGCACTTGCAAATAGTTTTTACAGAGCTGGTTTGCTTTTCCCAGCATCTGACCCTCCTCTTTTCACAGCACGGGCTTGGGACCGGCCACGGTAGAGTTAAAAAAGTGTTGAAAACATTATTTATTTATTTATTCATTTATTTGTTTGAGATACTGAGGAATCCCAATGAGCTTTTCCAAGGCCCTCCCTGACCGCAGTAGCAAATAGTTTTTACAGAGCTGGTTTGCTTGTCCCAGCATCTGACCCTCCTCTTTTCACAGCACGGGCTTGGGACCGGCCACGGCAGAGTTAAAAAATGTTGAAAACATTATTTATTTATTTATTAATTTATTTGTTTGAGATCATGAGGAATCCCAATGAGCTTTTCCAAGGCCCTCCCTGACTGCACTAGCAAATAGTTTTTACAGAGCTGGTTTGCTTGTCCCAGCATCTGACCCTCCTCTTTTCACAGCACGGGCTTGGGACCAGCCACAGTAGAGTTAAAAAAATGTTGAAAACATTATTTATTTATTTATTTATTCATTTATTTGTTTGAGATCCTGAGGAATCCCAATGAGCTTTTCCAAGGCCCTCCCTGACCGCAGTAGCAAATAGTTTTTTTTACAGAGCTGGTTTGCTTGTCCCAGCATCTGACCCTCTTCTTTTCACAGCACGGGCTTGGGACCGGCCACAGCAGAGTTAAAAAAATGTTGAAAACATTATTTATTTATTCATTTATTTGTTTGAGATCCTGAGGAATCCCAGTGAGCTTTTCCAAGGCCCTCCCTGACTGCAGTAGCAAATAGTTTTTACAGAACTGGTTTCCTTGTCCCAGCATCTGACCCTCCTCTTTTCACAGCACGGGCTTGGGACCGGCCACGGCAGAGTTAAAAAATGTTGAAAACATTATTTATTTATTTATTAATTTATTTGTTTGAGATCCTGAGGAATCCCAATGAGCTTTTCCAAGGCCCTCCCTGACCGCAGTAGCAAATAGTTTTTACAGAGCTGGTTTGCTTGTCCCAGCATCTGACCCTCCTCTTTTCACAGCACGGTTTTGGGACCGACCACGGCAGAGTTAAAAAAATGTTGAAAACATTATTTATTTATTTATTCATTTATTTTTTTGAGATCCTGAGGAATGCCAATGAGCTTTTCCAAGGCCCTCCCTGACCGCAGTAGCAAATAGATTTTACAGAGCTGGTTTGCTTGTCCCAGCATCTGACCCTCCTCTTTTCACAGCACGGGCTTGGGACCGACCACGGCAGAGTTAAAAAAAATATTGAAAACATTATTTATTTATTCATTTATTTGTTTGAGATCATGAGGAATCCCAATGAGCTTTTCCAAGGCCCTCCCTGACCGCAGTAGCAAATAGTTTTTACAGAACTGGTTTCCTTGTCCCAGCATCTGACCCTCCTCTTTTCACAGCACGGGCTTGGGACCGGCCACGGCAGAGTTAAAAAATGTTGAAAACATTATTTATTTATTTATTTATTAATTTATTTGTTTGAGATCCTGAGGAATCCCAATGAGCTTTTCCAAGGCCCTCCCTGACCGCAGTAGCAAATAGTTTTTACAGAGCTGGTTTGCTTGTCCCAGCATCTGACCCTCCTCTTTTCACAGCACGGTTTTGGGACCGACCACGGCAGAGTTAAAAAAAATGTTGAAAACATTATTTATTTATTCATTTATTTGTTTGAGATCATGAGGAATCCCAATGATTTTTTCCAAGGCCCTCCCTGACTGCACTTGCAAATAGTTTTTACAGAGCTGGTTTGCTTTTCCCAGCATCTGACCCTCCTCTTTTCACAGCACGGGCTTGGGACCGGCCACGGTAGAGTTAAAAAAATGTTGAAAACATTATTTATTTATTTATTCATTTATTTGTTTGAGATACTGAGGAATCCCAATGAGCTTTTCCAAGGCCCTCCCTGACCGCAGTAGCAAATAGTTTTTACAGAGCTGGTTTGCTTGTCCCAGCATCTGACCCTCCTCTTTTCACAGCACGGGCTTGGGACCGGCCACGGCAGAGTTAAAAAATGTTGAAAACATTATTTATTTATTTATTAATTTATTTGTTTGAGATCATGAGGAATCCCAATGAGCTTTTCCAAGGCCCTCCCTGACTGCACTAGCAAATAGTTTTTACAGAGCTGGTTTGCTTGTCCCAGCATCTGACCCTCCTCTTTTCACAGCACGGGCTTGGGACCAGCCACAGTAGAGTTAAAAAAATGTTGAAAACATTATTTATTTATTTATTCATTTATTTGTTTGAGATCCTGAGGAATGCCAATGAGCTTTTCCAAGGCCCTCCCTGACCGCAGTAGCAAATAGATTTTACAGAGCTGGTTTGCTTGTCCCAGCATCTGACCCTCCTCTTTTCACAGCACGGGCTTGGGACCGACCACGGCAGAGTTAAAAAAAATGTTGAAAACATTATTTATTTATTCATTTATTTGTTTGAGATCATGAGGAATCCCAATGAGCTTTTCCAAGGCCCTCCCTGACTGCACTAGCAAATAGTTTTTACAGAGCTGGTTTGCTTGTCCCAGCATCTGACCCTCCTCTTTTCCCAGCACGGGCTTGGGACCAGCCACGGTAGAGTTAAGAAAATGTTGAAAACATTATTTATTTATTTATTCATTTATTTGTTTGAGATCCTGAGGAATCCCAATGAGCTTTTCCAAGGCCCTCCCTGACCGCAGTAGCAAATAGATTTTACAGAGCTGGTTTGCTTGTCCCAGCATCTGACCCTCCTCTTTTCACAGCACGGGCTTGGGACCGGCCACGGCAGAGTTAAAAAAATGTTGAAAACATTATTTATTTGAGATCCTGAGGAATCCCAATGAGCTTTTCCAAGGCCCTCCCTGACCGCAGTAGCAAATAGATTTTACAGAGCTGGTTTGCTTGTCCCAGCATCTGACCCTCCTCTTTTCATAGCACGGGCTTGGGACCGGCCACGGCAGAGTTAAAAAAATGTTGAAAACATTATTTATTTATTCATTTATTTGTTTGAGATCCTGAGGAATCCCAATGAGCTTTTCCAAGGCCCTCCCTGACCGCAGTAGCAAATAGATTTTACAGAGCTGGTTTGCTTGTCCCAGCATCTGACCCTCCTCTTTTCATAGCACGGGCTTGGGACCGACCACGGCAGAGTTAAAAAAAATGTTGAAAACATTATTTATTTATTTATTCATTTATTTGTTTGAGATCATGAGGAATCCCAATGAGCTTTTCCAAGGCCCTCCCTGACCACAGTAGCAAATAGTTTTTTTTACAGAGCTGGTTTGCTTGTCCCAGCATCTGACCCTCTTCTTTTCACAGCACGGGCTTGGGACCGGCCACGGCAGAGTTAAAAAAATGTTGAAAACATTATTTATTCATTTATTTGTTTGAGATCCTGAGGAATCCCAATGAGCTTTTCCAAGGCCCTCCCTGACCGCAGTAGCAAATAGTTTTTACAGAGCTGGTTTGCTTGTCCCAGCATCTGACCCTCCTCTTTTCACAGCACGGGCTTGGGACAGACCACGGCAGAGTTAAAAAAAATGTTGAAAACATTATTTATTTATTCATTTATTTGTTTGAGATCATGAGGAATCCCAATGAGCTTTTCCAAGGCCCTCCCTGACTGCACTAGCAAATAGTTTTTACAGAGCTGGTTTGCTTGTCCCAGCATCTGACCCTCCTCTTTTCACAGCACGGGCTTGGGACCGGCCACGGCAGAGTTAAAAAAATGTTGAAAACATTATTTATTTATTTATTCATTTATTTGTTTGAGATCCTGAGGAATCCCAATGAGCTTTTCCAAGGCCCTCCCTGACCGCAGTAGCAAATAGTTTTTTTTACAGAGCTGGTTTGCTTGTCCCAGCATCTGACCCTCTTCTTTTCACAGCACGGGCTTGGGACCGGCCACGGCAGAGTTAAAAAAATGTTGAAAACATTATTTATTTATTCATTTATTTGTTTGAGATCCTGAGGAATCCCAGTGAGCTTTTCCAAGGCCCTCCCTGACTGCAGTAGCAAATAGTTTTTACAGAACTGGTTTCCTTGTCCCAGCATCTGACCCTCCTCTTTTCACAGCACGGGCTTGGGACCGGCCACGGCAGAGTTAAAAAATGTTGAAAACATTATTTATTTATTTATTAATTTATTTGTTTGAGATCCTGAGGAATCCCAATGAGCTTTTCCAAGGCCCTCCCTGACCGCAGTAGCAAATAGTTTTTACAGAGCTGGTTTGCTTGTCCCAGCATCTGACCCTCCTCTTTTCACAGCACGGTTTTGGGACCGACCACGGCAGAGTTAAAAAAAATGTTGAAAACATTATTTATTTATTCATTTATTTGTTTGAGATCAAGAGGAATCCCAATGAGCTTTTCCAAGGCCCTCCCTGACCGCAGTAGCAAATAGTTTTTACAGAACTGGTTTCCTTGTCCCAGCATCTGACCCTCCTCTTTTCACAGCACGGGCTTGGGACCGGCCACGGCAGAGTTAAAAAATGTTGAAAACATTATTTATTTATTTATTAATTTATTTGTTTGAGATCCTGAGGAATCCCAATGAGCTTTTCCAAGGCCCTCCCTGACTGCAGTAGCAAATAGTTTTTACAGAGCTGGTTTGCTTGTCCCAGCATCTGACCCTCCTCTTTTCACAGCACGGGCTTGGGACCGGCCACGGTAGAGTTAAAAAAATGTTGAAAACATTATTTATTTATTTATTCATTTATTTGTTTCAGATCCTGAGGAATCCCAATGAGCTTTTCCAAGGCCCTCCCTGACCGCAGTAGCAAATAGTTTTTACAGAGCTGGTTTGCTTGTCCCAGCATCTGACCCTCCTCTTTTCACAGCACGGGCTTGGGACCGGCCACGGCAGAGTTAAAAAATGTTGAAAACATTATTTATTTATTTATTAATTTATTTGTTTGAGATCCTGAGGAATCCCAATGAGCTTTTCCAAGGCCCTCCCTGACCGCAGTAGCAAATAGATTTTACAGAGCTGGTTTGCTTGTCCCAGCATCTGACCCTCCTCTTTTCACAGCACGGGCTTGAGACCGGCCACGGCAGAGTTAAAAAAAATGTTGAAAACATTATTTATTTGTTCATTTATTTGTTTGAGATCCTGAGGAATCCCAATGAGCTTTTCGAAGGCCCTCCCTGACTGCAGTAGAAAATAGTTTTTACAGAGCTGGTTTGCTTGTCCTAGCATCTGACCCTCCTCTTTTCACAGCACAGGCTTGGGACCGGCCACGGCAGAGTTAAAAAATGTTGAAAACATTATTTATTTATTCATTTATTTGTTTGAGATCCTGAGGAATCCAAATGAGCTTTTCCAAGGCCCTCCCTGACCGCAGTAGCAAATAGTTTTTTTTACAGAGCTGGTTTGCTTGTCCCAGCATCTGACCCTCTTCTTTTCACAGCACGGGCTTGGGACCGGCCACAGCAGAGTTAAAAAAATGTTGAAAACATTATTTATTTATTCATTTATTTGTTTGAGATCCTGAGGAATCCCAGTGAGCTTTTCCAAGGCCCTCCCTGACCGCAGTAGCAAATAGTTTTTACAGAACTGGTTTCCTTGTCCCAGCATCTGACCCTCCTCTTTTCACAGCACGGGCTTGGGACCGGCCACGGCAGAGTTAAAAAATGTTGAAAACATTATTTATTTATTAATTTATTTGTTTGAGATCCTGAGGAATCCCAATGAGCTTTTCCAAGGCCCTCCCTGACCGCAGTAGCAAATAGTTTTTACAGAGCTGGTTTGCTTGTCCCAGTATCTGACCCTCCTCTTTTCACAGCACGGGCTTGGGACCGGCCACGGCAGAGTTAAAAAAATGTTGAAAACATTATTTATTTATTTATTCATTTATTTGTTTGAGATCCTGAGGAATCCCAATGAGCTTTTCCAAGGCCCTCCCTGACCGCAGTAGCAAATAGTTTTTACAGAGCTGGTTTGCTTGTCCCAGTATCTGACCCTCCTCATTTCACAGCACGGGCTTGGGACCGGCCACGGCAGAGTTAAAAAAATGTTGAAAACATTATTTATTTATTTATTCATTTATTTGTTTGAGATCCTGAGGAATCCCAATGAGCTTTTCCAAGGCCCTCCCTGACTGCAGTATCAAATAGTTTTTACAGAGCTGGTTTGCTTATCCCAGCATCTGACCCTCCTCTTTTCACAGCACGGGCTTGGGACCGGCCACGGCAGAGTTAAAAAAATGTTGAAAACATTATTTATTCATTTATTTGTTTGAGATCCTGAGGAATCCCAATGAGCTTTTCCAAGGCCCTCCCTGACCGCAGTAGCAAATAGTTTTTATAGAGCTGGTTTGCTTGTCCCAGCATCTGACCCTCCTCTTTTCACAGCACGGGCTTGGGACCGGCCATGGCAGAGTTAAAAAAATGTTGAAAACATTATTTATTTATTCATTTATTTGTTTGAGATCCTAAGGAATCCCAATGAGCTTTTCCAAGGCCCTCCCTGACCGCAGTAGCAAATAGTTTTTTTTACAGAGCTGGTTTGCTTGTCCCAGCATCTGACCCTCTTCTTTTCACAGCACGGGCTTGGGACCGGCCACGGCAGAGTTAAAAAAAATGTTGAAAACATTATTTATTTATTCATTTATTTGTTTGAGATCATGAGGAATCCCAATGATCTTTTCCAAGGCCCTCCCTGACTGCACTAGCAAATAGTTTTTACAGAGCTGGTTTGCTTGTCCCAGCATCTGACCCTCCTCTTTTCACAGCACGGGCTTGGGACCAGCCACGGTAGAGTTAAAAAAATGTTGAAAACATTATTTATTTATTTATTCATTTATTTGTTTGAGATCCTGAGGAATCCCAATGAGCTTTTCCAAGGCCCTCCCTGACCGCAGTAGCAAATAGATTTTACAGAGCTGGTTTGCTTGTCCCAGCATCTGACCCTCCTCTTTTCACAGCACGGGCTTGGGACCGACCACGGCAGAGTTAAAAAAAATGTTGAAAACATTATTTATTTATTCATTTATTTGTTTGAGATCATGAGGAATCCCAATGAGCTTTTCCAAGGCCCTCCCTGACTGCACTAGCAAATAGTTTTTACAGAGCTGGTTTGCTTGTCCCAGCATCTGACCCTCCTCTTTTCCCAGCACGGGCTTGGGACCAGCCACGGTAGAGTTAAAAAAATGTTGAAAACATTATTTATTTATTTATTCATTTATTTGTTTGAGATCCTGAGGAATCCCAATGAGCTTTTCCAAGGCCCTCCCTGACCGCAGTAGCAAATAGATTTTACAGAGCTGGTTTGCTTGTCCCAGCATCTGACCCTCCTCTTTTCACAGCACGGGCTTGGGACCGGCCACGGCAGAGTTAAAAAAATGTTGAAAACATTATTTATTTGAGATCCTGAGGAATCCCAATGAGCTTTTCCAAGGCCCTCCCTGACCGCAGTAGCAAATAGATTTTACAGAGCTGGTTTGCTTGTCCCAGCATCTGACCCTCCTCTTTTCACAGCACGGGCTTGGGACCGGCCACGGCAGAGTTAAAAAAATGTTGAAAACATTATTTATTTATTCATTTATTTGTTTGAGATCCTGAGGAATCCCAATGAGCTTTTCCAAGGCCCTCCCTGACCGAAGTAGCAAATAGTTTTTACAGAGTTGGTTTGCTTGTCCCAGCATCTGACCCTCCTCTTTTCACAGCACGGGCTTGGGACCGACCACGGCAGAGTTAAAAAAAATGTTGAAAACATTATTTATTTATTTATTCATTTATTTGTTTGAGATCATGAGGAATCCCAATGAGCTTTTCCAAGGCCCTCCCTGACCGCAGTAGCAAATAGTTTTTTTTACAGAGCTGGTTTGCTTGTCCCAGCATCTGACCCTCTTCTTTTAACAGCACGGGCTTGGGACCGGCCACGGCAGAGTTAAAAAAATGTTGAAAACATTATTTATTCATTTATTTGTTTGAGATCCTGAGGAATCCCAATGAGCTTTTCCAAGGCCCTCCCTGACCGCAGTAGCAAATAGTTTTTACAGAGCTGGTTTGCTTGTCCCAGCATCTGACCCTCCTCTTTTCACAGCACGGGCTTGGGACAGACCACGGCAGAGTTAAAAAAAATGTTGAAAACATTATTTATTTATTCATTTATTTGTTTGAGATCATGAGGAATCCCAATGAGCTTTTCCAAGGCCCTCCCTGACTGCACTAGCAAATAGTTTTTACAGAGCTGGTTTGCTTGTCCCAGCATCTGACCCTCCTCTTTTCACAGCACGGGCTTGGGACCGGCCACGGCAGAGTTAAAAAAATGTTGAAAACATTATTTATTTATTCATTTATTTGTTTGAGATCCTGAGGAATCCCAATGAGCTTTTCCAAGGCCCTCCCTGACCGCAGTAGCAAATAGTTTTTTTTACAGAGCTGGTTTGCTTGTCCCAGCATCTGACCCTCCTCTTTTCACAGCACGGGCTTGGGACCAGCCACAGTAGAGTTAAAAAAATGTTGAAAACATTATTTATTTATTTATTCATTTATTTGTTTGAGATCCTGAGGAATCCCAATGAGCTTTTCCAAGGCCCTCCCTGACCGCAGTAGCAAATAGTTTTTTTTACAGAGCTGGTTTGCTTGTCCCAGCATCTGACCCTCCTCTTTTCACAGCACGGTTTTGGGACCGACCACGGCAGAGTTAAAAAAATGTTGAAAACATTATTTATTTATTTAATAATTTATTTGTTTGAGATCCTGAGGAATCCCAATGAGCTTTTCCAAGGCCCTCCCTGACTGCAGTAGCAAATAGTTTTTACAGAACTGGTTTCCTTGTCCCAGCATCTGACCCTCCTCTTTTCACAGCACGGGCTTGGGACCGGCCACGGCAGAGTTAAAAAATGTTGAAAACATTATTTATTTATTTATTAATTTATTTGTTTGAGATCCTGAGGAATCCCAATGAGCTTTTCCAAGGCCCTCCCTGACCGCAGTAGCAAATAGTTTTTACAGAGCTGGTTTGCTTGTCCCAGCATCTGACCCTCCTCTTTTCACAGCACGGTTTTGGGACCGACCACGGCAGAGTTAAAAAAATGTTGAAAACATTATTTATTTATTTATTCATTTATTTGTTTGAGATCCTGAGGAATGCCAATGAGCTTTTCCAAGGCCCTCCCTGACCGCAGTAGCAAATAGATTTTACAGAGCTGGTTTGCTTGTCCCAGCTCTGACCCTCCTCTTTTCACAGCACGGGCTTGGGACCGACCACGGCAGAGTTAAAAAAAATATTGAAAACATTATTTATTTATTCATTTATTTGTTTGAGATCATGAGGAATCCCAATGAGCTTTTCCAAGGCCCTCCCTGACCGCAGTAGCAAATAGTTTTTACAGAACTGGTTTCCTTGTCCCAGCATCTGACCCTCCTCTTTTCACAGCACGGGCTTGGGACCGGCCACGGCAGAGTTAAAAAATGTTGAAAACATTATTTATTTATTTATTAATTTATTTGTTTGAGATCCTGAGGAATCCCAATGAGCTTTTCCAAGGCCCTCCCTGACCGCAGTAGCAAATAGTTTTTACAGAGCTGGTTTGCTTGTCCCAGCATCTGACCCTCCTCTTTTCACAGCACGGTTTTGGGACCGACCACGGCAGAGTTAAAAAAAATGTTGAAAACATTATTTATTTATTCATTTATTTGTTTGAGATCATGAGGAATCCCAATGATTTTTTCCAAGGCCCTCCCTGACTGCACTTGCAAATAGTTTTTACAGAGCTGGTTTGCTTTTCCCAGCATCTGACCCTCCTCTTTTCACAGCACGGGCTTGGGACCGGCCACGGTAGAGTTAAAAAAATGTTGAAAACATTATTTATTTATTTATTCATTTATTTGTTTGAGATACTGAGGAATCCCAATGAGCTTTTCCAAGGCCCTCCCTGACCGCAGTAGCAAATAGTTTTTACAGAGCTGGTTTGCTTGTCCCAGCATCTGACCCTCCTCTTTTCACAGCACGGGCTTGGGACCGGCCACGGCAGAGTTAAAAAATGTTGAAAACATTATTTATTTATTTATTAATTTATTTGTTTGAGATCATGAGGAATCCCAATGAGCTTTTCCAAGGCCCTCCCTGACTGCACTAGCAAATAGTTTTTACAGAGCTGGTTTGCTTGTCCCAGCATCTGACCCTCCTCTTTTCACAGCACGGGCTTGGGACCAGCCACAGTAGAGTTAAAAAAATGTTGAAAACATTATTTATTTATTTATTCATTTATTTGTTTGAGATCCTGAGGAATGCCAATGAGCTTTTCCAAGGCCCTCCCTGACCGCAGTAGCAAATAGATTTTACAGAGCTGGTTTGCTTGTCCCAGCATCTGACCCTCCTCTTTTCACAGCACGGGCTTGGGACCGACCACGGCAGAGTTAAAAAAAATGTTGAAAACATTATTTATTTATTCATTTATTTGTTTGAGATCATGAGGAATCCCAATGAGCTTTTCCAAGGCCCTCCCTGACTGCACTAGCAAATAGTTTTTACAGAGCTGGTTTGCTTGTCCCAGCATCTGACCCTCCTCTTTTCCCAGCACGGGCTTGGGACCAGCCACGGTAGAGTTAAGAAAATGTTGAAAACATTATTTATTTATTTATTCATTTATTTGTTTGAGATCCTGAGGAATCCCAATGAGCTTTTCCAAGGCCCTCCCTGACCGCAGTAGCAAATAGATTTTACAGAGCTGGTTTGCTTGTCCCAGCATCTGACCCTCCTCTTTTCACAGCACGGGCTTGGGACCGGCCACGGCAGAGTTAAAAAAATGTTGAAAACATTATTTATTTGAGATCCTGAGGAATCCCAATGAGCTTTTCCAAGGCCCTCCCTGACCGCAGTAGCAAATAGATTTTACAGAGCTGGTTTGCTTGTCCCAGCATCTGACCCTCCTCTTTTCATAGCACGGGCTTGGGACCGGCCACGGCAGAGTTAAAAAAATGTTGAAAACATTATTTATTTATTCATTTATTTGTTTGAGATCCTGAGGAATCCCAATGAGCTTTTCCAAGGCCCTCCCTGACCGAAGTAGCAAATAGTTTTTACAGAGTTGGTTTGCTTGTCCCAGCATCTGACCCTCCTCTTTTCACAGCACGGGCTTGGGACCGACCACGGCAGAGTTAAAAAAAATGTTGAAAACATTATTTATTTATTTATTCATTTATTTGTTTGAGATCATGAGGAATCCCAATGAGCTTTTCCAAGGCCCTCCCTGACCGCAGTAGCAAATAGTTTTTTTTTACAGAGCTGGTTTGCTTGTCCCAGCATCTGACCCTCTTCTTTTCACAGCACGGGCTTGGGACCGGCCACGGCAGAGTTAAAAAAATGTTGAAAACATTATTTATTCATTTATTTGTTTGAGATCCTGAGGAATCCCAATGAGCTTTTCCAAGGCCCTCCCTGACCGCAGTAGCAAATAGTTTTTACAGAGCTGGTTTGCTTGTCCCAGCATCTGACCCTCCTCTTTTCACAGCACGGGCTTGGGACAGACCACGGCAGAGTTAAAAAAAATGTTGAAAACATTATTTATTTATTCATTTATTTGTTTGAGATCATGAGGAATCCCAATGAGCTTTTCCAAGGCCCTCCCTGACTGCACTAGCAAATAGTTTTTACAGAGCTGGTTTGCTTGTCCCAGCATCTGACCCTCCTCTTTTCACAGCACGGGCTTGGGACCGGCCACGGCAGAGTTAAAAAAATGTTGAAAACATTATTTATTTATTTATTCATTTATTTGTTTGAGATCCTGAGGAATCCCAATGAGCTTTTCCAAGGCCCTCCCTGACCGCAGTAGCAAATAGTTTTTTTTACAGAGCTGGTTTTCTTGTCCCAGCATCTGACCCTCTTCTTTTCACAGCACGGGCTTGGGACCGGCCACGGCAGAGTTAAAAAAATGTTGAAAACATTATTTATTTATTCATTTATTTGTTTGAGATCCTGAGGAATCCCAGTGAGCTTTTCCAAGGCCCTCCCTGACTGCAGTAGCAAATAGTTTTTACAGAACTGGTTTCCTTGTCCCAGCATCTGACCCTCCTCTTTTCACAGCACGGGCTTGGGACCGGCCACGGCAGAGTTAAAAAATGTTGAAAACATTATTTATTTATTTATTAATTTATTTGTTTGAGATCCTGAGGAATCCCAATGAGCTTTTCCAAGGCCCTCCCTGACCGCAGTAGCAAATAGTTTTTACAGAGCTGGTTTGCTTGTCCCAGCATCTGACCCTCCTCTTTTCACAGCACGGTTTTGGGACCGACCACGGCAGAGTTAAAAAAAATGTTGAAAACATTATTTATTTATTCATTTATTTGTTTGAGATCATGAGGAATCCCAATGAGCTTTTCCAAGGCCCTCCCTGACCGCAGTAGCAAATAGTTTTTACAGAGCTGGTTTGCTTGTCCCAGCATCTGACCCTCCTCTTTTCACAGCACGGGCTTGGGACCGGCCACGGCAGAGTTAAAAAATGTTGAAAACATTATTTATTTATTTATTAATTTATTTGTTTGAGATCCTGAGGAATCCCAATGAGCTTTTCCAAGGCCCTCCCTGACCGCAGTAGCAAATAGATTTTACAGAGCTGGTTTGCTTGTCCCAGCATCTGACCCTCCTCTTTTCACAGCACGGGCTTGAGACCGGCCACGGCAGAGTTAAAAAAAATGTTGAAAACATTATTTATTTGTTCATTTATTTGTTTGAGATCCTGAGGAATCCCAATGAGCTTTTCGAAGGCCCTCCCTGACTGCAGTAGAAAATAGTTTTTACAGAGCTGGTTTGCTTGTCCTAGCATCTGACCCTCCTCTTTTCACAGCACAGGCTTGGGACCGGCCACGGCAGAGTTAAAAAATGTTGAAAACATTATTTATTTATTCATTTATTTGTTTGAGATCCTGAGGAATCCAAATGAGCTTTTCCAAGGCCCTCCCTGACCGCAGTAGCAAATAGTTTTTTTTACAGAGCTGGTTTGCTTGTCCCAGCATCTGACCCTCTTCTTTTCACAGCACGGGCTTGGGACCGGCCACAGCAGAGTTAAAAAAATGTTGAAAACATTATTTATTTATTCATTTATTTGTTTGAGATCCTGAGGAATCCCAGTGAGCTTTTCCAAGGCCCTCCCTGACCGCAGTAGCAAATAGTTTTTACAGAACTGGTTTCCTTGTCCCAGCATCTGACCCTCCTCTTTTCACAGCACGGGCTTGGGACCGGCCACGGCAGAGTTAAAAAATGTTGAAAACATTATTTATTTATTAATTTATTTGTTTGAGATCCTGAGGAATCCCAATGAGGTTTTCCAAGGCCCTCCCTGACCGCAGTAGCAAATAGTTTTTACAGAGCTGGTTTGCTTGTCCCAGTATCTGACCCTCCTCTTTTCACAGCACGGGCTTGGGACCGGCCACGGCAGAGTTAAAAAAATGTTGAAAACATTATTTATTTATTTATTCATTTATTTGTTTGAGATCCTGAGGAATCCCAATGAGCTTTTCCAAGGCCCTCCCTGAACGCAGTAGCAAATAGTTTTTACAGAGCTGGTTTGCTTGTCCCAGTATCTGACCCTCCTCATTTCACAGCACGGGCTTGGGACCGGCCACGGCAGAGTTAAAAAAATGTTGAAAACATTATTTATTTATTTATTCATTTATTTGTTTGAGATCCTGAGGAATCCCAATGAGCTTTTCCAAGGCCCTCCCTGACTGCAGTATCAAATAGTTTTTACAGAGCTGGTTTGCTTATCCCAGCATCTGACCCTCCTCTTTTCACAGCACGGGCTTGGGACCGGCCACGGCAGAGTTAAAAAAATGTTGAAAACATTATTTATTCATTTATTTGTTTGAGATCCTGAGGAATCCCAATGAGCTTTTCCAAGGCCCTCCCTGACCGCAGTAGCAAATAGTTTTTATAGAGCTGGTTTGCTTGTCCCAGCATCTGACCCTCCTCTTTTCACAGCACGGGCTTGGGACCAGCCACGGTAGAGTTAAAAAAATGTTGAAAACATTATTTATTTATTTATTCATTTATTTGTTTGAGATCCTGAGGAATCCCAATGAGCTTTTCCAAGGCCCTCCCTGACCGCAGTAGCAAATAGATTTTACAGAGCTGGTTTGCTTGTCCCAGCATCTGACCCTCCTCTTTTCACAGCACGGGCTTGGGACCGACCACGGCAGAGTTAAAAAAAATGTTGAAAACATTATTTATTTATTCATTTATTTGTTTGAGATCATGAGGAATCCCAATGAGCTTTTCCAAGGCCCTCCCTGACTGCACTAGCAAATAGTTTTTACAGAGCTGGTTTGCTTGTCCCAGCATCTGACCCTCCTCTTTTCCCAGCACGGGCTTGGGACCAGCCACGGTAGAGTTAAAAAAATGTTGAAAACATTATTTATTTATTTATTCATTTATTTGTTTGAGATCCTGAGGAATCCCAATGAGCTTTTCAAAGGCCCTCCCTGACCGCAGTAGCAAATAGATTTTACAGAGCTGGTTTGCTTGTCCCAGCATCTGACCCTCCTCTTTTCACAGCACGGGCTTTGGACCGGCCACGGCAGAGTTAAAAAAATGTTGAAAACATTATTTATTTGAGATCCTGAGGAATCCCAATGAGCTTTTCTAAGGCCCTCCCTGACCGCAGTAGCAAATAGATTTTACAGAGCTGGTTTGCTTGTCCCAGCATCTGACCCTCCTCTTTTCACAGCACGGGCTTGGGACCGGCCACGGCAGAGTTAAAAAAATTTTGGAAACATTATTTATTTATTTGTTCATTTATTTGTTTGAGATCTTGAGGAATCCCAATGAGTTTTTCGAAGGCCCTCCCTGACCGCAGTAGAAAATAGTTTTTACAGAGCTGGTTTGCTTGTCCCAGCATCTGACCCTCCTCTTTTCACAGCATGGGCTTGGGACCGGCCACGGCAGAGTTAAAAAAATGTTGAAAACATTATTTATTTATTCATTTATTTGTTTGAGATCCTGAGGAATCCCAATGAGCTTTTCCAAGGCCCTCCCTGACCGAAGTAGCAAATAGTTTTTACAGAGTTGGTTTGCTTGTCCCAGCATCTGACCCTCCTCTTTTCACAGCACGGGCTTGGGACCGACCACGGCAGAGTTAAAAAAAATGTTGAAAACATTATTTATTTATTTATTCATTTATTTGTTTGAGATCATGAGGAATCCCAATGAGCTTTTCCAAGGCCCTCCCTGACCGCAGTAGCAAATAGTTTTTTTTACAGAGCTGGTTTGCTTGTCCCAGCATCTGACACTCTTCTTTTAACAGCACGGGCTTGGGACCGGCCACGGCAGAGTTAAAAAAATGTTGAAAACATTATTTATTCATTTATTTGTTTGAGATCCTGAGGAATCCCAATGAGCTTTTCCAAGGCCCTCCCTGACCGCAGTAGCAAATAGTTTTTACAGAGCTGGTTTGCTTGTCCCAGCATCTGACCCTCCTCTTTTCACAGCACGGGCTTGGGACAGACCACGGCAGAGTTAAAAAAAATGTTGAAAACATTATTTATTTATTCATTTATTTGTTTGAGATCATGAGGAATCCCAATGAGCTTTTCCAAGGCCCTCCCTGACTGCACTAGCAAATAGTTTTTACAGAGCTGGTTTGCTTGTCCCAGCATCTGACCCTCCTCTTTTCACAGCACGGGCTTGGGACCGGCCACGGCAGAGTTAAAAAAATGTTGAAAACATTATTTATTTATTTATTCATTTATTTGTTTGAGATCCTGAGGAATCCCAATGAGCTTTTCCAAGGCCCTCCCTGACCGCAGTAGCAAATAGTTTTTTTTACAGAGCTGGTTTGCTTGTCCCAGCATCTGACCCTCTTCTTTTCACAGCACGGGCTTGGGACCGGCCACAGCAGAGTTAAAAAAATGTTGAAAACATTATTTATTTATTCATTTATTTGTTTGAGATCCTGAGGAATCCCAGTGAGCTTTTCCAAGGCCCTCCCTGACTGCAGTAGCAAATAGTTTTTACAGAACTGGTTTCCTTGTCCCAGCATCTGACCCTCCTCTTTTCACAGCACGGGCTTGGGACCGGCCACGGCAGAGTTAAAAAATGTTGAAAACATTATTTATTTATTTATTAATTTATTTGTTTGAGATCCTGAGGAATCCCAATGAGTTTTTCCAAGGCCCTCCCTGACCGCAGTAGCAAATAGTTTTTACAGAGCTGGTTTGCTTGTCCCAGCATCTGACCCTCCTCTTTTCACAGCACGGTTTTGGGACCGACCACGGCAGAGTTAAAAAAATGTTGAAAACATTATTTATTTATTCATTTATTTGTTTGAGATCATGAGGAATCCCAATGAGCTTTTCCAAGGCCCTCCCTGACCGCAGTAGCAAATAGTTTTTACAGAACTGGTTTCCTTGTCCCAGCATCTGACCCTCCTCTTTTCACAGCACGGGCTTGGGACCGGCCACGGCAGAGTTAAAAAATGTTGAAAACATTATTTATTTATTTATTAATTTATTTGTTTGAGATCCTGAGGAATCCCAATGAGCTTTTCCAAGGCCCTCCCTGACCGAAGTAGCAAATAGTTTTTACAGAGTTGGTTTGCTTGTCCCAGCATCTGACCCTCCTCTTTTCACAGCACGGGCTTGGGACAGACCACGGCAGAGTTAAAAAAAATGTTGAAAACATTATTTATTTATTCATTTATTTGTTTGAGATCATGAGGAATCCCAATGAGCTTTTCCAAGGCCCTCCCTGACTGCACTAGCAAATAGTTTTTACAGAGCTGGTTTGCTTGTCCCAGCATCTGACCCTCCTCTTTTCACAGCACGGGCTTGGGACCGGCCACGGCAGAGTTAAAAAAATGTTGAAAACATTATTTATTTATTTATTCATTTATTTGTTTGAGATCCTGAGGAATCCCAATGAGCTTTTCCAAGGCCCTCCCTGACCGCAGTAGCAAATATTTTTTTTTAGAGAGCTGGTTTGCTTGTCCCAGCATCTGACCCTCTTCTTTTCACAGCACGGGCTTGGGACCGGCCACAGCAGAGTTAAAAAAATGTTGAAAACATTATTTATTTATTCATTTATTTGTTTGAGATCCTGAGGAATCCCAGTGAGCTTTTCCAAGGCCCTCCCTGACTGCAGTAGCAAATAGTTTTTACAGAACTGGTTTCCTTGTCCCAGCATCTGACCCTCCTCTTTTCACAGCACGGGCTTGGGACCGGCCACGGCAGAGTTAAAAAATGTTGAAAACATTATTTATTTATTTATTAATTTATTTGTTTGAGATCCTGAGGAATCCCAATGAGCTTTTCCAAGGCCCTCCCTGACCGCAGTAGCAAATAGTTTTTACAGAGCTGGTTTGCTTGTCCCAGCATCTGACCCTCCTCTTTTCACAGCACGGTTTTGGGACCGACCACTGCAGAGTTAAAAAAATGTTGAAAACATTATTTATTTATTTATTCATTTATTTGTTTGAGATCCTGAGGAATGCCAATGAGCTTTTCCAAGGCCCTCCCTGACCGCAGTAGCAAATAGATTTTACAGAGCTGGTTTGCTTGTCCCAGCATCTGACCCTCCTCTTTTCACAGCACGGGCTTGGGACCGACCACGGCAGAGTTAAAAAAAATATTGAAAACATTATTTATTTATTCATTTATTTGTTTGAGATCCTGAGGAATCCCAATGAGCTTTTCCAAGGCCCTCCCTGACCGCAGTAGCAAATAGTTTTTACAGAGCTGGTTTGCTTGTCCCAGCATCTGACCCTCCTCTTTTCACAGCACGGTTTTGGGACCGACCACGGCAGAGTTAAAAAAAATGTTGAAAACATTATTTATTTATTCATTTATTTGTTTGAGATCATGAGGAATCCCAATGATTTTTTCCAAGGCCCTCCCTGACTGCACTTGCAAATAGTTTTTACAGAGCTGGTTTGCTTTTCCCAGCATCTGACCCTCCTCTTTTCACAGCACGGGCTTGGGACCGGCCACGGTAGAGTTAAAAAAATGTTGAAAACATTATTTATTTATTTATTCATTTATTTGTTTGAGATACTGAGGAATCCCAATGAGCTTTTCCAAGGCCCTCCCTGACCGCAGTAGCAAATAGTTTTTACAGAGCTGGTTTGCTTGTCCCAGCATCTGAACCTCCTCTTTTCACAGCACGGGCTTGGGACCGGCCACGGCAGAGTTAAAAAATGTTGAAAACATTATTTATTTATTTATTAATTTATTTGTTTGAGATCATGAGGAATCCCAATGAGCTTTTCCAAGGCCCTCCCTGACTGCACTAGCAAATAGTTTTTACAGAGCTGGTTTGCTTGTCCCAGCATCTGACCCTCCTCTTTTCACAGCACGGGCTTGGGACCAGCCACAGTAGAGTTAAAAAAATGTTGAAAACATTATTTATTTATTTATTCATTTATTTGTTTGAGATCCTGAGGAATGCCAATGAGCTTTTCCAAGGCCCTCCCTGACCGCAGTAGCAAATAGATTTTACAGAGCTGGTTTGCTTGTCCCAGCATCTGACCCTCCTCTTTTCACAGCACGGGCTTGGGACCGACCACGGCAGAGTTAAAAAAAATATTGAAAACATTATTTATTTATTCATTTATTTGTTTGAGATCATGAGGAATCCCAATGAGCTTTTCCAAGGCCCTCCCTGACCGCAGTAGCAAATAGTTTTTACAGAACTGGTTTCCTTGTCCCAGCATCTGACCCTCCTCTTTTCACAGCACGGGCTTGGGACCGGCCACGGCAGAGTTAAAAAATGTTGAAAACATTATTTATTTATTTATTAATTTATTTGTTTGAGATCCTGAGGAATCCCAATGAGCTTTTCCAAGGCCCTCCCTGACCGCAGTAGCAAATAGTTTTTACAGAGCTGGTTTGCTTGTCCCAGCATCTGACCCTCCTCTTTTCACAGCACGGTTTTGGGACCGACCACGGCAGAGTTAAAAAAAATGTTGAAAACATTATTTATTTATTCATTTATTTGTTTGAGATCATGAGGAATCCCAATGATTTTTTCCAAGGCCCTCCCTGACTGCACTTGCAAATAGTTTTTACAGAGCTGGTTTGCTTTTCCCAGCATCTGACCCTCCTCTTTTCACAGCACGGGCTTGGGACCGGCCACGGTAGAGTTAAAAAAATGTTGAAAACATTATTTATTTATTTATTCATTTATTTGTTTGAGATACTGAGGAATCCCAATGAGCTTTTCCAAGGCCCTCCCTGACCGCAGTAGCAAATAGTTTTTACAGAGCTGGTTTGCTTGTCCCAGCATCTGACCCTCCTCTTTTCACAGCACGGGCTTGGGACCGGCCACGGCAGAGTTAAAAAATGTTGAAAACATTATTTATTTATTTATTAATTTATTTGTTTGAGATCATGAGGAATCCCAATGAGCTTTTCCAAGGCCCTCCCTGACTGCACTAGCAAATAGTTTTTACAGAGCTGGTTTGCTTGTCCCAGCATCTGACCCTCCTCTTTTCACAGCACGGGCTTGGGACCAGCCACAGTAGAGTTAAAAAAATGTTGAAAACATTATTTATTTATTTATTCATTTATTTGTTTGAGATCCTGAGGAATCCCAATGAGCTTTTCCAAGGCCCTCCCTGACCGCAGTAGCAAATAGTTTTTTTTACAGAGCTGGTTTGCTTGTCCCAGCATCTGACCCTCTTCTTTTCACAGCACGGGCTTGGGACCGGCCACAGCAGAGTTAAAAAAATGTTGAAAACATTATTTATTTATTCATTTATTTGTTTGAGATCCTGAGGAATCCCAGTGAGCTTTTCCAAGGCCCTCCCTGACTGCAGTAGCAAATAGTTTTTACAGAACTGGTTTCCTTGTCCCAGCATCTGACCCTCCTCTTTTCACAGCACGGGCTTGGGACCGGCCACGGCAGAGTTAAAAAATGTTGAAAACATTATTTATTTATTTATTAATTTATTTGTTTGAGATCCTGAGGAATCCCAATGAGCTTTTCCAAGGCCCTCCCTGACCGCAGTAGCAAATAGTTTTTACAGAACTGGTTTGCTTGTCCCAGCATCTGACCCTCCTCTTTTCACAGCACGGTTTTGGGACCGACCACGGCAGAGTTAAAAAAATGTTGAAAACATTATTTATTTATTTATTCATTTATTTGTTTGAGATCCTGAGGAATGCCAATGAGCTTTTCCAAGGCCCTCCCTGACCGCAGTAGCAAATAGATTTTACAGAGCTGGTTTGCTTGTCCCAGCATCTGACCCTCCTCTTTTCACAGCACGGGCTTGGGACCGACCACGGCAGAGTTAAAAAAAATATTGAAAACATTATTTATTTATTCATTTATTTGTTTGAGATCATGAGGAATCCCAATGAGCTTTTCCAAGGCCCTCCCTGACCGCAGTAGCAAATAGTTTTTACAGAACTGGTTTCCTTGTCCCAGCATCTGACCCTCCTCTTTTCACAGCACGGGCTTGGGACCGGCCACGGCAGAGTTAAAAAATGTTGAAAACATTATTTATTTATTTATTAATTTATTTGTTTGAGATCCTGAGGAATCCCAATGAGCTTTTCCAAGGCCCTCCCTGACCGCAGTAGCAAATAGTTTTTACAGAGCTGGTTTGCTTGTCCCAGCATCTGACCCTCCTCTTTTCACAGCACGGTTTTGGGACCGACCACGGCAGAGTTAAAAAAAATGTTGAAAACATTATTTATTTATTCATTTATTTGTTTGAGATCATGAGGAATCCCAATGATTTTTTCCAAGGCCCTCCCTGACTGCACTTGCAAATAGTTTTTACAGAGCTGGTTTGCTTTTCCCAGCATCTGACCCTCCTCTTTTCACAGCACGGGCTTGGGACCGGCCACGGTAGAGTTAAAAAAATGTTGAAAACATTATTTATTTATTTATTCATTTATTTGTTTGAGATACTGAGGAATCCCAATGAGCTTTTCCAAGGCCCTCCCTGACCGCAGTAGCAAATAGTTTTTACAGAGCTGGTTTGCTTGTCCCAGCATCTGACCCTCCTCTTTTCACAGCACGGGCTTGGGACCGGCCACGGCAGAGTTAAAAAATGTTGAAAACATTATTTATTTATTTATTAATTTATTTGTTTGAGATCATGAGGAATCCCAATGAGCTTTTCCAAGGCCCTCCCTGACTGCACTAGCAAATAGTTTTTACAGAGCTGGTTTGCTTGTCCCAGCATCTGACCCTCCTCTTTTCACAGCACGGGCTTGGGACCAGCCACAGTAGAGTTAAAAAAATGTTGAAAACATTATTTATTTATTTATTCATTTATTTGTTTGAGATCCTGAGGAATGCCAATGAGCTTTTCCAAGGCCCTCCCTGACCGCAGTAGCAAATAGATTTTACAGAGCTGGTTTGCTTGTCCCAGCATCTGACCCTCCTCTTTTCACAGCACGGGCTTGGGACCGACCACGGCAGAGTTAAAAAAAATGTTGAAAACATTATTTATTTATTCATTTATTTGTTTGAGATCATGAGGAATCCCAATGAGCTTTTCCAAGGCCCTCCCTGACTGCACTAGCAAATAGTTTTTACAGAGCTGGTTTGCTTGTCCCAGCATCTGACCCTCCTCTTTTCCCAGCACGGGCTTGGGACCAGCCACGGTAGAGTTAAGAAAATGTTGAAAACATTATTTATTTATTTATTCATTTATTTGTTTGAGATCCTGAGGAATCCCAATGAGCTTTTCCAAGGCCCTCCCTGACCGCAGTAGCAAATAGATTTTACAGAGCTGGTTTGCTTGTCCCAGCATCTGACCCTCCTCTTTTCACAGCACGGGCTTGGGACCGGCCACGGCAGAGTTAAAAAAATGTTGAAAACATTATTTATTTGAGATCCTGAGGAATCCCAATGAGCTTTTCCAAGGCCCTCCCTGACCGCAGTAGCAAATAGATTTTACAGAGCTGGTTTGCTTGTCCCAGCATCTGACCCTCCTCTTTTCATAGCACGGGCTTGGGACCGGCCACGGCAGAGTTAAAAAAATGTTGAAAACATTATTTATTTATTCATTTATTTGTTTGAGATCCTGAGGAATCCCAATGAGCTTTTCCAAGGCCCTCCCTGACCGAAGTAGCAAATAGTTTTTACAGAGTTGGTTTGCTTGTCCCAGCATCTGACCCTCCTCTTTTCACAGCACGGGCTTGGGACCGACCACGGCAGAGTTAAAAAAAATGTTGAAAACATTATTTATTTATTTATTCATTTATTTGTTTGAGATCATGAGGAATCCCAATGAGCTTTTCCAAGGCCCTCCCTGACCGCAGTAGCAAATAGTTTTTTTTACAGAGCTGGTTTGCTTGTCCCAGCATCTGACCCTCTTCTTTTCACAGCACGGGCTTGGGACCGGCCACGGCAGAGTTAAAAAAATGTTGAAAACATTATTTATTTATTTATTTGTTTGAGATCCTGAGGAATCCCAATGAGCTTTTCCAAGGCCCTCCCTGACCGCAGTAGCAAATAGTTTTTACAGAGCTGGTTTGCTTGTCCCAGCATCTGACCCTCCTCTTTTCACAGCACGGGCTTGGGACAGACCACGGCAGAGTTAAAAAAAATGTTGAAAACATTATTTATTTATTCATTTATTTGTTTGAGATCATGAGGAATCCCAATGAGCTTTTCCAAGGCCCTCCCTGACTGCACTAGCAAATAGTTTTTACAGAGCTGGTTTGCTTGTCCCAGCATCTGACCCTCCTCTTTTCACAGCACGGGCTTGGGACCGGCCACGGCAGAGTTAAAAAAATGTTGAAAACATTATTTATTTATTTATTCATTTATTTGTTTGAGATCCTGAGGAATCCCAATGAGCTTTTCCAAGGCCCTCCCTGACCGCAGTAGCAAATAGTTTTTTTTACAGAGCTGGTTTGCTTGTCCCAGCATCTGACCCTCTTCTTTTCACAGCACGGGCTTGGGACCGGCCACGGCAGAGTTAAAAAAATGTTGAAAACATTATTTATTTATTCATTTATTTGTTTGAGATCCTGAGGAATCCCAGTGAGCTTTTCCAAGGCCCTCCCTGACTGCAGTAGCAAATAGTTTTTACAGAACTGGTTTCCTTGTCCCAGCATCTGACCCTCCTCTTTTCACAGCACGGGCTTGGGACCGGCCACGGCAGAGTTAAAAAACTGTTGAAAACATTATTTATTTATTTATTAATTTATTTGTTTGAGATCCTGAGGAATCCCAATGAGCTTTTCCAAGGCCCTCCCTGACCGCAGTAGCAAATAGTTTTTACAGAGCTGGTTTGCTTGTCCCAGCATCTGACCCTCCTCTTTTCACAGCACGGTTTTGGGACCGACCACGGCAGAGTTAAAAAAAATGTTGAAAACATTATTTATTTATTCATTTATTTGTTTGAGATCATGAGGAATCCCAATGAGCTTTTCCAAGGCCCTCCCTGACCGCAGTAGCAAATAGTTTTTACAGAACTGGTTTCCTTGTCCCAGCATCTGACCCTCCTCTTTTCACAGCACGGGCTTGGGAACGGCCACGGCAGAGTTAAAAAATGTTGAAAACATTATTTATTTATTTATTAATTTATTTGTTTGAGATCCTGAGGAATCCCAATGAGCTTTTCCAAGGCCCTCCCTGACTGCAGTAGCAAATAGTTTTTACAGAGCTGGTTTGCTTGTCCCAGCATCTGACCCTCCTCTTTTCACAGCACGGGCTTGGGACCGGCCACGGTAGAGTTAAAAAAATGTTGAAAACATTATTTATTTATTTATTCATTTATTTGTTTCAGATCCTGAGGAATCCCAATGAGCTTTTCCAAGGCCCTCCCTGACCGCAGTAGCAAATAGTTTTTACAGAGCTGGTTTGCTTGTCCCAGCATCTGACCCTCCTCTTTTCACAGCACGGGCTTGGGACCGGCCACGGCAGAGTTAAAAAATGTTGAAAACATTATTTATTTATTTATTAATTTATTTGTTTGAGATCCTGAGGAATCCCAATGAGCTTTTCCAAGGCCCTCCCTGACCGCAGTAGCAAATAGATTTTACAGAGCTGGTTTGCTTGTCCCAGCATCTGACCCTCCTCTTTTCACAGCACGGGCTTGAGACCGGCCACGGCAGAGTTAAAAAAAATGTTGAAAACATTATTTATTTGTTCATTTATTTGTTTGAGATCCTGAGGAATCCCAATGAGCTTTTCGAAGGCCCTCCCTGACTGCAGTAGAAAATAGTTTTTACAGAGCTGGTTTGCTTGTCCTAGCATCTGACCCTCCTCTTTTCACAGCACAGGCTTGGGACCGGCCACGGCAGAGTTAAAAAATGTTGAAAACATTATTTATTTATTCATTTATTTGTTTGAGATCCTGAGGAATCCAAATGAGCTTTTCCAAGGCCCTCCCTGACCGCAGTAGCAAATAGTTTTTTTTACAGAGCTGGTTTGCTTGTCCCAGCATCTGACCCTCTTCTTTTCACAGCACGGGCTTGGGACCGGCCACAGCAGAGTTAAAAAAATGTTGAAAACATTATTTATTTATTCATTTATTTGTTTGAGATCCTGAGGAATCCCAGTGAGCTTTTCCAAGGCCCTCCCTGACCGCAGTAGCAAATAGTTTTTACAGAACTGGTTTCCTTGTCCCAGCATCTGACCCTCCTCTTTTCACAGCACGGGCTTGGGACCGGCCACGGCAGAGTTAAAAAATGTTGAAAACATTATTTATTTATTAATTTATTTGTTTGAGATCCTGAGGAATCCCAATGAGCTTTTCCAAGGCCCTCCCTGACCGCAGTAGCAAATAGTTTTTACAGAGCTGGTTTGCTTGTCCCAGTATCTGACCCTCCTCTTTTCACAGCACGGGCTTGGGACCGGCCACGGCAGAGTTAAAAAAATGTTGAAAACATTATTTATTTATTTATTCATTTATTTGTTTGAGATCCTGAGGAATCCCAATGAGCTTTTCCAAGGCCCTCCCTGACCGCAGTAGCAAATAGTTTTTACAGAGCTGGTTTGCTTGTCCCAGTATCTGACCCTCCTCATTTCACAGCACGGGCTTGGGACCGGCCACGGCAGAGTTAAAAAAATGTTGAAAACATTATTTATTTATTTATTCATTTATTTGTTTGAGATCCTGAGGAATCCCAATGAGCTTTTCCAAGGCCCTCCCTGACTGCAGTATCAAATAGTTTTTACAGAGCTGGTTTGCTTATCCCAGCATCTGACCCTCCTCTTTTCACAGCACGGGCTTGGGACCGGCCACGGCAGAGTTAAAAAAATGTTGAAAACATTATTTATTCATTTATTTGTTTGAGATCCTGAGGAATCCCAATGAGCTTTTCCAAGGCCCTCCCTGACCGCAGTAGCAAATAGTTTTTATAGAACTGGTTTGCTTGTCCCAGCATCTGACCCTCCTCTTTTCACAGCACGGGCTTGGGACCGGCCATGGCAGAGTTAAAAAAATGTTGAAAACATTATTTATTTATTCATTTATTTGTTTGAGATCCTAAGGAATCCCAATGAGCTTTTCCAAGGCCCTCCCTGACCGCAGTAGCAAATAGTTTTTTTTACAGAGCTGGTTTGCTTGTCCCAGCATCTGACCCTCTTCTTTTCACAGCACGGGCTTGGGACCGGCCACGGCAGAGTTAAAAAAAATGTTGAAAACATTATTTATTTATTCATTTATTTGTTTGAGATCATGAGGAATCCCAATGATCTTTTCCAAGGCCCTCCCTGACTGCACTAGCAAATAGTTTTTACAGAGCTGGTTTGCTTGTCCCAGCATCTGACCCTCCTCTTTTCACAGCACGGGCTTGGGACCAGCCACGGTAGAGTTAAAAAATGTTGAAAACATTATTTATTTATTTATTCATTTATTTGTTTGAGATCCTGAGGAATCCCAATGAGCTTTTCCAAGGCCCTCCCTGACCGCAGTAGCAAATAGTTTTTACAGAGCTGGTTTGCTTGTCCCAGTATCTGACCCTCCTCATTTCACAGCACGGGCTTGGGACCGGCCACGGCAGAGTTAAAAAAATGTTGAAAACATTATTTATTTATTTATTCATTTATTTGTTTGAGATCCTGAGGAATCCCAATGAGCTTTTCCAAGGCCCTCCCTGACTGCAGTATCAAATAGTTTTTACAGAGCTGGTTTGCTTATCCCAGCATCTGACCCTCCTCTTTTCACAGCACGGGCTTGGGACCGGCCACGGCAGAGTTAAAAAAATGTTGAAAACATTATTTATTCATTTATTTGTTTGAGATCCTGAGGAATCCCAACGAGCTTTTCCAAGGCCCTCCCTGACCGCAGTAGCAAATAGTTTTTATAGAACTGGTTTGCTTGTCCCAGCATCTGACCCTCCTCTTTTCACAGCACGGGCTTGGGACCGGCCATGGCAGAGTTAAAAAAATGTTGAAAACATTATTTATTTATTCATTTATTTGTTTGAGATCCTAAGGAATCCCAATGAGCTTTTCCAAGGCCCTCCCTGACCGCAGTAGCAAATAGTTTTTTTTACAGAGCTGGTTTGCTTGTCCCAGCATCTGACCCTCTTCTTTTCACAGCACGGGCTTGGGACCGGCCACGGCAGAGTTAAAAAAAATGTTGAAAACATTATTTATTTATTCATTTATTTGTTTGAGATCATGAGGAATCCCAATGATCTTTTCCAAGGCCCTCCCTGACTGCACTAGCAAATAGTTTTTACAGAGCTGGTTTGCTTGTCCCAGCATCTGACCCTCCTCTTTTCACAGCACGGGCTTGGGACCAGCCACGGTAGAGTTAAAAAATGTTGAAAACATTATTTATTTATTTATTCATTTATTTGTTTGAGATCCTGAGGAATCCCAATGAGCTTTTCCAAGGCCCTCCCTGACCGCAGTAGCAAATAGTTTTTACAGAGCTGGTTTGCTTGTCCCAGTATCTGACCCTCCTCATTTCACAGCACGGGCTTGGGACCGGCCACGGCAGAGTTAAAAAATGTTGAAAACATTATTTATTTATTCATTTATTTGTTTGAGATCCTGAGGAATCCAAATGAGCTTTTCCAAGGCCCTCCCTGACCGCAGTAGCAAATAGTTTTTTTTACAGAGCTGGTTTGCTTGTCCCAGCATCTGACCCTCTTCTTTTCACAGCACGGGCTTGGGACCGGCCACAGCAGAGTTAAAAAAATGTTGAAAACATTATTTATTTATTCATTTATTTGTTTGAGATCCTGAGGAATCCCAGTGAGCTTTTCCAAGGCCCTCCCTGACCGCAGTAGCAAATAGTTTTTACAGAACTGGTTTCCTTGTCCCAGCATCTGACCCTCCTCTTTTCACAGCACGGGCTTGGGACCGGCCACGGCAGAGTTAAAAAATGTTGAAAACATTATTTATTTATTAATTTATTTGTTTGAGATCCTGAGGAATCCCAATGAGCTTTTCCAAGGCCCTCCCTGACCGCAGTAGCAAATAGTTTTTACAGAGCTGGTTTGCTTGTCCCAGTATCTGACCCTCCTCTTTTCACAGCACGGGCTTGGGACCGGCCACGGCAGAGTTAAAAAAATGTTGAAAACATTATTTATTTATTTATTCATTTATTTGTTTGAGATCCTGAGGAATCCCAATGAGCTTTTCCAAGGCCCTCCCTGACCGCAGTAGCAAATAGTTTTTACAGAGCTGGTTTGCTTGTCCCAGTATCTGACCCTCCTCATTTCACAGCACGGGCTTGGGACCGGCCATGGCAGAGTTAAAAAAATGTTGAAAACATTATTTATTTATTCATTTATTTGTTTGAGATCCTAAGGAATCCCAATGAGCTTTTCCAAGGCCCTCCCTGACCGCAGTAGCAAATAGTTTTTTTTACAGAGCTGGTTTGCTTGTCCCAGCATCTGACCCTCTTCTTTTCACAGCACGGGCTTGGGACCGGCCACGGCAGAGTTAAAAAAAATGTTGAAAACATTATTTATTTATTCATTTATTTGTTTGAGATCATGAGGAATCCCAATGAGCTTTTCCAAGGCCCTCCCTGACCGCAGTAGCAAATAGTTTTTATAGAACTGGTTTGCTTGTCCCAGCATCTGACCCTCCTCTTTTCACAGCACGGGCTTGGGACCGGCCATGGCAGAGTTAAAAAAATGTTGAAAACATTATTTATTTATTCATTTATTTGTTTGAGATCCTAAGGAATCCCAATGAGCTTTTCCAAGGCCCTCCCTGACCGCAGTAGCAAATAGTTTTTTTTACAGAGCTGGTTTGCTTGTCCCAGCATCTGACCCTCTTCTTTTCACAGCACGGGATTGGGACCGGCCACGGCAGAGTTAAAAAAAATGTTGAAAACATTATTTATTTATTCATTTATTTGTTTGAGATCCTGAGGAATCCCAATGAGCTTTTCCAAGGCCCTCCCTGACCGCAGTAGCAAATAGTTTTTATAGAACTGGTTTGCTTGTCCCAGCATCTGACCCTCCTCTTTTCACAGCACGGGCTTGGGACCGGCCATGGCAGAGTTAAAAAAATGTTGAAAACATTATTTATTTATTCATTTATTTGTTTGAGATCCTAAGGAATCCCAATGAGCTTTTCCAAGGCCCTCCCTGACCGCAGTAGCAAATAGTTTTTTTTACAGAGCTGGTTTGCTTGTCCCAGCATCTGACCCTCTTCTTTTCACAGCACGGGCTTGGGACCGGCCACGGCAGAGTTAAAAAAAATGTTGAAAACATTATTTATTTATTCATTTATTTGTTTGAGATCATGAGGAATCCCAATGATCTTTTCCAAGGCCCTCCCTGACTGCACTAGCAAATAGTTTTTACAGAGCTGGTTTGCTTGTCCCAGCATCTGACCCTCCTCTTTTCACAGCACGGGCTTGGGACCAGCCACGGTAGAGTTAAAAAATGTTGAAAACATTATTTATTTATTTATTCATTTATTTGTTTGAGATCCTGAGGAATCCCAATGAGCTTTTCCAAGGCCCTCCCTGACCGCAGTAGCAAATAGTTTTTACAGAGCTGGTTTGCTTGTCCCAGTATCTGACCCTCCTCATTTCACAGCACGGGCTTGGGACCGGCCACGGCAGAGTTAAAAAAATGTTGAAAACATTATTTATTTATTTATTCATTTATTTGTTTGAGATCCTGAGGAATCCCAATGAGCTTTTCCAAGGCCCTCCCTGACTGCAGTATCAAATAGTTTTTACAGAGCTGGTTTGCTTATCCCAGCATCTGACCCTCCTCTTTTCACAGCACGGGCTTGGGACCGGCCACGGCAGAGTTAAAAAAATGTTGAAAACATTATTTATTCATTTATTTGTTTGAGATCCTGAGGAATCCCAATGAGCTTTTCCAAGGCCCTCCCTGACCGCAGTAGCAAATAGTTTTTATAGAACTGGTTTGCTTGTCCCAGCATCTGACCCTCCTCTTTTCACAGCACGGGCTTGGGACCGGCCATGGCAGAGTTAAAAAAATGTTGAAAACATTATTTATTTATTCATTTATTTGTTTGAGATCCTAAGGAATCCCAATGAGCTTTTCCAAGGCCCTCCCTGACCGCAGTAGCAAATAGTTTTTTTTACAGAGCTGGTTTGCTTGTCCCAGCATCTGACCCTCTTCTTTTCACAGCACGGGCTTGGGACCGGCCACGGCAGAGTTAAAAAAAATGTTGAAAACATTATTTATTTATTCATTTATTTGTTTGAGATCATGAGGAATCCCAATGATCTTTTCCAAGGCCCTCCCTGACTGCACTAGCAAATAGTTTTTACAGAGCTGGTTTGCTTGTCCCAGCATCTGACCCTCCTCTTTTCACAGCACGGGCTTGGGACCAGCCACGGTAGAGTTAAAAAATGTTGAAAACATTATTTATTTATTTATTCATTTATTTGTTTGAGATCCTGAGGAATCCCAATGAGCTTTTCCAAGGCCCTCCCTGACCGCAGTAGCAAATAGTTTTTACAGAGCTGGTTTGCTTGTCCCAGTATCTGACCCTCCTCATTTCACAGCACGGGCTTGGGACCGGCCACGGCAGAGTTAAAAAATGTTGAAAACATTATTTATTTATTCATTTATTTGTTTGAGATCCTGAGGAATCCAAATGAGCTTTTCCAAGGCCCTCCCTGACCGCAGTAGCAAATAGTTTTTTTTACAGAGCTGGTTTGCTTGTCCCAGCATCTGACCCTCTTCTTTTCACAGCACGGGCTTGGGACCGGCCACAGCAGAGTTAAAAAAATGTTGAAAACATTATTTATTTATTCATTTATTTGTTTGAGATCCTGAGGAATCCCAGTGAGCTTTTCCAAGGCCCTCCCTGACCGCAGTAGCAAATAGTTTTTACAGAACTGGTTTCCTTGTCCCAGCATCTGACCCTCCTCTTTTCACAGCACGGGCTTGGGACCGGCCACGGCAGAGTTAAAAAATGTTGAAAACATTATTTATTTATTAATTTATTTGTTTGAGATCCTGAGGAATCCCAATGAGCTTTTCCAAGGCCCTCCCTGACCGCAGTAGCAAATAGTTTTTACAGAGCTGGTTTGCTTGTCCCAGTATCTGACCCTCCTCTTTTCACAGCACGGGCTTGGGACCGGCCACGGCAGAGTTAAAAAAATGTTGAAAACATTATTTATTTATTTATTCATTTATTTGTTTGAGATCCTGAGGAATCCCAATGAGCTTTTCCAAGGCCCTCCCTGACCGCAGTAGCAAATAGTTTTTACAGAGCTGGTTTGCTTGTCCCAGTATCTGACCCTCCTCATTTCACAGCACGGGCTTGGGACCGGCCACGGCAGAGTTAAAAAAATGTTGAAAACATTATTTATTTATTTATTCATTTATTTGTTTGAGATCCTGAGGAATCCCAATGAGCTTTTCCAAGGCCCTCCCTGACTGCAGTATCAAATAGTTTTTACAGAGCTGGTTTGCTTATCCCAGCATCTGACCCTCCTCTTTTCACAGCACGGGCTTGGGACCGGCCACGGCAGAGTTAAAAAAATGTTGAAAACATTATTTATTCATTTATTTGTTTGAGATCCTGAGGAATCCCAATGAGCTTTTCCAAGGCCCTCCCTGACCGCAGTAGCAAATAGTTTTTATAGAACTGGTTTGCTTGTCCCAGCATCTGACCCTCCTCTTTTCACAGCACGGGCTTGGGACCGGCCATGGCAGAGTTAAAAAAATGTTGAAAACATTATTTATTTATTCATTTATTTGTTTGAGATCCTAAGGAATCCCAATGAGCTTTTCCAAGGCCCTCCCTGACCGCAGTAGCAAATAGTTTTTTTTACAGAGCTGGTTTGCTTGTCCCAGCATCTGACCCTCTTCTTTTCACAGCACGGGCTTGGGACCGGCCACGGCAGAGTTAAAAAAAATGTTGAAAACATTATTTATTTATTCATTTATTTGTTTGAGATCATGAGGAATCCCAATGATCTTTTCCAAGGCCCTCCCTGACTGCACTAGCAAATAGTTTTTACAGAGCTGGTTTGCTTGTCCCAGCATCTGACCCTCCTCTTTTCACAGCACGGGCTTGGGACCAGCCACGGTAGAGTTAAAAAATGTTGAAAACATTATTTATTTATTTATTCATTTATTTGTTTGAGATCCTGAGGAATCCCAATGAGCTTTTCCAAGGCCCTCCCTGACCGCAGTAGCAAATAGTTTTTACAGAGCTGGTTTGCTTGTCCCAGTATCTGACCCTCCTCATTTCACAGCACGGGCTTGGGACCGGCCACGGCAGAGTTAAAAAAATGTTGAAAACATTATTTATTTATTTATTCATTTATTTGTTTGAGATCCTGAGGAATCCCAATGAGCTTTTCCAAGGCCCTCCCTGACTGCAGTATCAAATAGTTTTTACAGAGCTGGTTTGCTTATCCCAGCATCTGACCCTCCTCTTTTCACAGCACGGGCTTGGGACCGGCCACGGCAGAGTTAAAAAAATGTTGAAAACATTATTTATTCATTTATTTGTTTGAGATCCTGAGGAATCCCAATGAGCTTTTCCAAGGCCCTCCCTGACCGCAGTAGCAAATAGTTTTTATAGAACTGGTTTGCTTGTCCCAGCATCTGACCCTCCTCTTTTCACAGCACGGGCTTGGGACCGGCCATGGCAGAGTTAAAAAAATGTTGAAAACATTATTTATTTATTCATTTATTTGTTTGAGATCCTAAGGAATCCCAATGAGCTTTTCCAAGGCCCTCCCTGACCGCAGTAGCAAATAGTTTTTTTTACAGAGCTGGTTTGCTTGTCCCAGCATCTGACCCTCTTCTTTTCACAGCACGGGCTTGGGACCGGCCACGGCAGAGTTAAAAAAAATGTTGAAAACATTATTTATTTATTCATTTATTTGTTTGAGATCATGAGGAATCCCAATGATCTTTTCCAAGGCCCTCCCTGACTGCACTAGCAAATAGTTTTTACAGAGCTGGTTTGCTTGTCCCAGCATCTGACCCTCCTCTTTTCACAGCACGGGCTTGGGACCAGCCACGGTAGAGTTAAAAAATGTTGAAAACATTATTTATTTATTCATTTATTTGTTTGAGATCCTGAGGAATCCCAATGAGCTTTTCCAAGGCCCTCCCTGACCGCAGTAGCAAATAGTTTTTACAGAGCTGGTTTGCTTGTCCCAGTATCTGACCCTCCTCATTTCACAGCACGGGCTTGGGACCGGCCACGGCAGAGTTAAAAAAATGTTGAAAACATTATTTATTTATTTATTCATTTATTTGTTTGAGATCCTGAGGAATCCCAATGAGCTTTTCCAAGGCCCTCCCTGACTGCAGTATCAAATAGTTTTTACAGAGCTGGTTTGCTTATCCCAGCATCTGACCCTCCTCTTTTCACAGCACGGGCTTGGGACCGGCCACGGCAGAGTTAAAAAAATGTTGAAAACATTATTTATTCATTTATTTGTTTGAGATCCTGAGGAATCCCAATGAGCTTTTCCAAGGCCCTCCCTGACCGCAGTAGCAAATAGTTTTTATAGAACTGGTTTGCTTGTCCCAGCATCTGACCCTCCTCTTTTCACAGCACGGGCTTGGGACCGGCCATGGCAGAGTTAAAAAAATGTTGAAAACATTATTTATTTATTCATTTATTTGTTTGAGATCCTAAGGAATCCCAATGAGCTTTTCCAAGGCCCTCCCTGACCGCAGTAGCAAATAGTTTTTTTTACAGAGCTGGTTTGCTTGTCCCAGCATCTGACCCTCTTCTTTTCACAGCACGGGCTTGGGACCGGCCACGGCAGAGTTAAAAAAAATGTTGAAAACATTATTTATTTATTCATTTATTTGTTTGAGATCATGAGGAATCCCAATGATCTTTTCCAAGGCCCTCCCTGACTGCACTAGCAAATAGTTTTTACAGAGCTGGTTTGCTTGTCCCAGCATCTGACCCTCCTCTTTTCACAGCACGGGCTTGGGACCAGCCACGGTAGAGTTAAAAAATGTTGAAAACATTATTTATTTATTTATTCATTTATTTGTTTGAGATCCTGAGGAATCCCAATGAGCTTTTCCAAGGCCCTCCCTGACCGCAGTAGCAAATAGATTTTACAGAGCTGGTTTGCTTGTCCCAGCATCTGACCCTCCTCTTTTCACAGCACGGGCTTGGGACCGACCACGGCAGAGTTAAAAAAAATGTTGAAAACATTATTTATTTATTCATTTATTTGTTTGAGATCATGGGGAATCCCAATGAGCTTTTCCAAGGCCCTCCCTGACTGCACTAGCAAATAGTTTTTACAGAGCTGGTTTGCTTGTCCCAGCATCTGACCCTCCTCTTTTCCCAGCACGGGCTTGGGACCAGCCACGGTAGAGTTAAAAAAATGTTGAAAACATTATTTATTTATTTATTCATTTATTTGTTTGAGATCCTGAGGAATCCCAATGAGCTTTTCCAAGGCCCTCCCTGACCGCAGTAGCAAATAGATTTTACAGAGCTGGTTTGCTTGTCCCAGCATCTGACCCTCCTCTTTTCACAGCACGGGCTTGGGACCGGCCACGGCAGAGTTAAAAAAATGTTGAAAACATTATTTATTTGAGATCCTGAGGAATCCCAATGAGCTTTTCCAAGGCCCTCCCTGACCGCAGTAGCAAATAGATTTTACAGAGCTGGTTTGCTTGTCCCAGCATCTGACCCTCCTCTTTTCACAGCACGGGCTTGGGACCGGCCACGGCAGAGTTAAAAAAATGTTGAAAACATTATTTATTTATTCATTTATTTGTTTGAGATCCTGAGGAATCCCAATGAGCTTTTCCAAGGCCCTCCCTGACCGAAGTAGCAAATAGTTTTTACAGAGTTGGTTTGCTTGTCCCAGCATCTGACCCTCCTCTTTTCACAGCACGGGCTTGGGACCGACCACGGCAGAGTTAAAAAAAATGTTGAAAACATTATTTATTTATTTATTCATTTATTTGTTTGAGATCATGAGGAATCCCAATGAGCTTTTCCAAGGCCCTCCCTGACCGCAGTAGCAAATAGTTTTTTTTACAGAGCTGGTTTGCTTGTCCCAGCATCTGACCCTCTTCTTTTAACAGCACGGGCTTGGGACCGGCCACGGCAGAGTTAAAAAAATGTTGAAAACATTATTTATTCATTTATTTGTTTGAGATCCTGAGGAATCCCAATGAGCTTTTCCAAGGCCCTCCCTGACCGCAGTAGCAAATAGTTTTTACAGAGCTGGTTTGCTTGTCCCAGCATCTGACCCTCCTCTTTTCACAGCACGGGCTTGGGACAGACCACGGCAGAGTTAAAAAAAATGTTGAAAACATTATTTATTTATTCATTTATTTGTTTGAGATCATGAGGAATCCCAATGAGCTTTTCCAAGGCCCTCCCTGACTGCACTAGCAAATAGTTTTTACAGAGCTGGTTTGCTTGTCCCAGCATCTGACCCTCCTCTTTTCACAGCACGGGCTTGGGACCGGCCACGGCAGAGTTAAAAAAATGTTGAAAACATTATTTATTTATTTATTCATTTATTTGTTTGAGATCCTGAGGAATCCCAATGAGCTTTTCCAAGGCCCTCCCTGACCGCAGTAGCAAATAGTTTTTTTTACAGAGCTGGTTTGCTTGTCCCAGCATCTGACCCTCTTCTTTTCACAGCACGGGCTTGGGACCGGCCACAGCAGAGTTAAAAAAATGTTGAAAACATTATTTATTTATTCATTTATTTGTTTGAGATCCTGAGGAATCCCAGTGAGCTTTTCCAAGGCCCTCCCTGACTGCAGTAGCAAATAGTTTTTACAGAACTGGTTTCCTTGTCCCAGCATCTGACCCTCCTCTTTTCACAGCACGGGCTTGGGACCGGCCACGGCAGAGTTAAAAAATGTTGAAAACATTATTTATTTATTTATTAATTTATTTGTTTGAGATCCTGAGGAATCCCAATGAGCTTTTCCAAGGCCCTCCCTGACCGCAGTAGCAAATAGTTTTTACAGAGCTGGTTTGCTTGTCCCAGCATCTGACCCTCCTCTTTTCACAGCACGGTTTTGGGACCGACCACGGCAGAGTTAAAAAAATGTTGAAAACATTATTTATTTATTCATTTATTTGTTTGAGATCATGAGGAATCCCAATGAGCTTTTCCAAGGCCCTCCCTGACCGCAGTAGCAAATAGTTTTTACAGAACTGGTTTCCTTGTCCCAGCATCTGACCCTCCTCTTTTCACAGCACGGGCTTGGGACCGGCCACGGCAGAGTTAAAAAATGTTGAAAACATTATTTATTTATTTATTAATTTATTTGTTTGAGATCCTGAGGAATCCCAATGAGCTTTTCCAAGGCCCTCCCTGACCGAAGTAGCAAATAGTTTTTACAGAGTTGGTTTGCTTGTCCCAGCATCTGACCCTCCTCTTTTCACAGCACGGGCTTGGGACAGACCACGGCAGAGTTAAAAAAAATGTTGAAAACATTATTTATTTATTCATTTATTTGTTTGAGATCATGAGGAATCCCAATGAGCTTTTCCAAGGCCCTCCCTGACTGCACTAGCAAATAGTTTTTACAGAGCTGGTTTGCTTGTCCCAGCATCTGACCCTCCTCTTTTCACAGCACGGGCTTGGGACCGGCCACGGCAGAGTTAAAAAAATGTTGAAAACATTATTTATTTATTTATTCATTTATTTGTTTGAGATCCTGAGGAATCCCAATGAGCTTTTCCAAGGCCCTCCCTGACCGCAGTAGCAAATAGTTTTTTTTACAGAGCTGGTTTGCTTGTCCCAGCATCTGACCCTCTTCTTTTCACAGCACGGGCTTGGGACCGGCCACAGCAGAGTTAAAAAAATGTTGAAAACATTATTTATTTATTCATTTATTTGTTTGAGATCCTGAGGAATCCCAGTGAGCTTTTCCAAGGCCCTCCCTGACTGCAGTAGCAAATAGTTTTTACAGAACTGGTTTCCTTGTCCCAGCATCTGACCCTCCTCTTTTCACAGCACGGGCTTGGGACCGGCCACGGCAGAGTTAAAAAATGTTGAAAACATTATTTATTTATTTATTAATTTATTTGTTTGAGATCCTGAGGAATCCCAATGAGCTTTTCCAAGGCCCTCCCTGACCGCAGTAGCAAATAGTTTTTACAGAGCTGGTTTGCTTGTCCCAGCATCTGACCCTCCTCTTTTCACAGCACGGTTTTGGGACCGACCACGGCAGAGTTAAAAAAATGTTGAAAACATTATTTATTTATTTATTCATTTATTTGTTTGAGATCCTGAGGAATGCCAATGAGCTTTTCCAAGGCCCTCCCTGACCGCAGTAGCAAATAGATTTTACAGAGCTGGTTTGCTTGTCCCAGCATCTGACCCTCCTCTTTTCACAGCACGGGCTTGGGACCGACCACGGCAGAGTTAAAAAAAATATTGAAAACATTATTTATTTATTCATTTATTTGTTTGAGATCATGAGGAATCCCAATGAGCTTTTCCAAGGCCCTCCCTGACCGCAGTAGCAAATAGTTTTTACAGAACTGGTTTCCTTGTCCCAGCATCTGACCCTCCTCTTTTCACAGCACGGGCTTGGGACCGGCCACGGCAGAGTTAAAAAATGTTGAAAACATTATTTATTTATTTATTAATTTATTTGTTTGAGATCCTGAGGAATCCCAATGAGCTTTTCCAAGGCCCTCCCTGACCGCAGTAGCAAATAGTTTTTACAGAGCTGGTTTGCTTGTCTCAGCATCTGACCCTCCTCTTTTCACAGCACGGTTTTGGGACCGACCACGGCAGAGTTAAAAAAAATGTTGAAAACATTATTTATTTATTCATTTATTTGTTTGAGATCATGAGGAATCCCAATGATTTTTTCCAAGGCCCTCCCTGACTGCACTTGCAAATAGTTTTTACAGAGCTGGTTTGCTTTTCCCAGCATCTGACCCTCCTCTTTTCACAGCACGGGCTTGGGACCGGCCACGGTAGAGTTAAAAAAATGTTGAAAACATTATTTATTTATTTATTCATTTATTTGTTTGAGATCCTGAGGAATCCCAATGAGCTTTTCCAAGGCCCTCCCTGACCGCAGTAGCAAATAGTTTTTACAGAGCTGGTTTGCTTGTCCCAGCATCTGACCCTCCTCTTTTCACAGCTCGGGCTTGGGACCGGCCACGGCAGAGTTAAAAAATGTTGAAAACATTATTTATTTATTTATTAATTTATTTGTTTGAGATCATGAGGAATCCCAATGAGCTTTTCCAAGGCCCTCCCTGACTGCACTAGCAAATAGTTTTTACAGAGCTGGTTTGCTTGTCCCAGCATCTGACCCTCCTCTTTTCACAGCACGGGCTTGGGACCAGCCACAGTAGAGTTAAAAAAATGTTGAAAACATTATTTATTTATTTATTCATTTATTTGTTTGAGATCCTGAGGAATGCCAATGAGCTTTTCCAAGGCCCTCCCTGACCGCAGTAGCAAATAGATTTTATAGAGCTGGTTTGCTTGTCCCAGCATCTGACCCTCCTCTTTTCACAGCACGGGCTTGGGACCGACCACGGCAGAGTTAAAAAAAATGTTGAAAACATTATTTATTTATTCATTTATTTGTTTGAGATCATGAGGAATCCCAATGAGCTTTTCCAAGGCCCTCCCTGACTGCACTAGCAAATAGTTTTTACAGAGCTGGTTTGCTTGTCCCAGCATCTGACCCTCCTCTTTTCCCAGCACGGGCTTGGGACCAGCCACGGTAGAGTTAAGAAAATGTTGAAAACATTATTTATTTATTTATTCATTTATTTGTTTGAGATCCTGAGGAATCCCAATGAGCTTTTCCAAGGCCCTCCCTGACCGCAGTAGCAAATAGATTTTACAGAGCTGGTTTGCTTGTCCCAGCATCTGACCCTCCTCTTTTCACAGCACGGGCTTGGGACCGGCCACGGCAGAGTTAAAAAAATGTTGAAAACATTATTTATTTGAGATCCTGAGGAATCCCAATGAGCTTTTCCAAGGCCCTCCCTGACCGCAGTAGCAAATAGATTTTACAGAGCTGGTTTGCTTGTCCCAGCATCTGACCCTCCTCTTTTCATAGCACGGGCTTGGGACCGGCCACGGCAGAGTTAAAAAAATGTTGAAAACATTATTTATTTATTCATTTATTTGTTTGAGATCCTGAGGAATCCCAATGAGCTTTTCCAAGGCCCTCCCTGACCGAAGTAGCAAATAGTTTTTACAGAGTTGGTTTGCTTGTCCCAGCATCTGACCCTCCTCTTTTCACAGCACGGGCTTGGGACCGACCACGGCAGAGTTAAAAAAAATGTTGAAAACATTATTTATTTATTTATTCATTTATTTGTTTGAGATCATGAGGAATCCCAATGAGCTTTTCCAAGGCCCTCCCTGACCGCAGTAGCAAATAGTTTTTTTTACAGAGCTGGTTTGCTTGTCCCAGCATCTGACCCTCTTCTTTTAACAGCACGGGCTTGGGACCGGCCACGGCAGAGTTAAAAAATGTTGAAAACATTATTTATTCATTTATTTGTTTGAGATCCTGAGGAATCCCAATGAGCTTTTCCAAGGCCCTCCCTGACCGCAGTAGCAAATAGTTTTTACAGAGCTGGTTTGCTTGTCCCAGCATCTGACCCTCCTCTTTTCACAGCACGGGCTTGGGACAGACCACGGCAGAGTTAAAAAAAATGTTGAAAACATTATTTATTTATTTATTTATTTGTTTGAGATCATGAGGAATCCCAATGAGCTTTTCCAAGGCCCTCCCTGACTGCACTAGCAAATAGTTTTTACAGAGCTGGTTTGCTTGTCCCAGCATCTGACCCTCCTCTTTTCACAGCACGGGCTTGGGACCGGCCATGGCAGAGTTAAAAAAATGTTGAAAACATTATTTATTTATTTATTCATTTATTTGTTTGAGATCCTGAGGAATCCCAATGAGCTTTTCCAAGGCCCTCCCTGACCGCAGTAGCAAATAGTTTTTTTACAGAGCTGGTTTGCTTGTCCCAGCATCTGACCCTCTTCTTTTCACAGCACGGGCTTGGGACCGGCCACAGCAGAGTTAAAAAAATGTTGAAAACATTATTTATTTATTCATTTATTTGTTTGAGATCCTGAGGAATCCCAGTGAGCTTTTCCAAGGCCCTCCCTGACTGCAGTAGCAAATAGTTTTTACAGAACTGGTTTCCTTGTCCCAGCATCTGACCCTCCTCTTTTCACAGCATGGGCTTGGGACCGGCCACGGCAGAGTTAAAAAATGTTGAAAACATTATTTATTTATTTATTAATTTATTTGTTTGAGATCCTGAGGAATCCCAATGAGCTTTTCCAAGGCCCTCCCTGACCGCAGTAGCAAATAGTTTTTACAGAGCTGGTTTGCTTGTCCCAGCATCTGACCCTCCTCTTTTCACAGCACGGTTTTGGGACCGACCACGGCAGAGTTAAAAAAATGTTGAAAACATTATTTATTTATTTATTCATTTATTTGTTTGAGATCCTGAGGAATGCCAATGAGCTTTTCCAAGGCCCTCCCTGACCGCAGTAGCAAATAGATTTTACAGAGCTGGTTTGCTTATCCCAGCATCTGACCCTCCTCTTTTCACAGCACGGGCTTGGGACCGACCACGGCAGAGTTAAAAAAAATATTGAAAACATTATTTATTTATTCATTTATTTGTTTGAGATCATGAGGAATCCCAATGAGCTTTTCCAAGGCCCTCCCTGACCGCAGTAGCAAATAGTTTTTACAGAACTGGTTTCCTTGTCCCAGCATCTGACCCTCCTCTTTTCACAGCACGGGCTTGGGACCGGCCACGGCAGAGTTAAAAAATGTTGAAAACATTATTTATTTATTTATTAATTTATTTGTTTGAGATCCTGAGGAATCCCAATGAGCTTTTCCAAGGCCCTCCCTGACCGCAGTAGCAAATAGTTTTTACAGAGCTGGTTTGCTTGTCCCAGCATCTGACCCTCCTCTTTTCACAGCACGGTTTTGGGACCGACCACGGCAGAGTTAAATAAAATGTTGAAAACATTATTTATTTATTCATTTATTTGTTTGAGATCATGAGGAATCCCAATGATTTTTTCCAAGGCCCTCCCTGACTGCACTTGCAAATAGTTTTTACAGAGCTGGTTTGCTTTTCCCAGCATCTGACCCTCCTCTTTTCACAGCAAGGGCTTGGGACCGGCCACGGTAGAGTTAAAAAAATGTTGAAAACATTATTTATTTATTTATTCATTTATTTGTTTGAGATCCTGAGGAATCCCAATGAGCTTTTCCAAGGCCCTCCCTGACCGCAGTAGCAAATAGTTTTTACAGAGCTGGTTTGCTTGTCCCAGCATCTGACCCTCCTCTTTTCACAGCACGGGCTTGGGACCGGCCACGGCAGAGTTAAAAAATGTTGAAAACATTATTTATTTATTTATTAATTTATTTGTTTGAGATCATGAGGAATCCCAATGAGCTTTTCAAAGGCCCTCCCTGACTGCACTAGCAAATAGTTTTTACAGAGCTGGTTTGCTTGTCCCAGCATCTGACCCTCCTCTTTTCACAGCACGGGCTTGGGACCAGCCACAGTAGAGTTAAAAAAATGTTGAAAACATTATTTATTTATTTATTCATTTATTTGTTTGAGATCCTGAGGAATGCCAATGAGCTTTTCCAAGGCCCTCCCTGACCGCAGTAGCAAATAGATTTTACAGAGCTGGTTTGCTTGTCCCAGCATCTGACCCTCCTCTTTTCACAGCACGGGCTTGGGACCGACCACGGCAGAGTTAAAAAAAATGTTGAAAACATTATTTATTTATTCATTTATTTGTTTGAGATCATGAGGAATCCCAATGAGCTTTTCCAAGGCCCTCCCTGACTGCACTAGCAAATAGTTTTTACAGAGCTGGTTTGCTTGTCCCAGCATCTGACCCTCCTCTTTTCCCAGCACGGGCTTGGGACCAGCCACGGTAGAGTTAAGAAAATGTTGAAAACATTATTTATTTATTTATTCATTTATTTGTTTGAGATCCTGAGGAATCCCAATGAGCTTTTCCAAGGCCCTCCCTGACCGCAGTAGCAAATAGATTTTACAGAGCTGGTTTGCTTGTCCCAGCATCTGACCCTCCTCTTTTCACAGCACGGGCTTGGGACCGGCCACGGCAGAGTTAAAAAAATGTTGAAAACATTATTTATTTGAGATCCTGAGGAATCCCAATGAGCTTTTCCAAGGCCCTCCCTGACCGCAGTAGCAAATAGATTTTACAGAGCTGGTTTGCTTGTCCCAGCATCTGACCCTCCTCTTTTCATAGCACGGGCTTGGGACCGGCCACGGCAGGTTTAAAAAATGGTGAAAACATTATTTATTTATTCATTTATTTGTTTGAGATCCTGAGGAATCCCAATGAGCTTTTCCAAGGCCCTCCCTGACCGAAGTAGCAAATAGTTTTTACAGAGTTGGTTTGCTTGTCCCAGCATCTGACCCTCCTCTTTTCACAGCACGGGCTTGGGACCGACCACGGCAGAGTTAAAAAAAATGTTGAAAACATTATTTATTTATTTATTCATTTATTTGTTTGAGATCATGAGGAATCCCAATGAGCTTTTCCAAGGCCCTCCCTGACCGCAGTAGCAAATAGTTTTTTTTACAGAGCTGGTTTGCTTGTCCCAGCATCTGACCCTCTTCTTTTAACAGCACGGGCTTGGGACCGGCCACGGCAGAGTTAAAAAATGTTGAAAACATTATTTATTCATTTATTTGTTTGAGATCCTGAGGAATCCCAATGAGCTTTTCCAAGGCCCTCCCTGACCGCAGTAGCAAATAGTTTTTACAGAGCTGGTTTGCTTGTCCCAGCATCTGACCCTCCTCTTTTCACAGCACGGGCTTGGGACAGACCACGGCAGAGTTAAAAAAAATGTTGAAAACATTATTTATTTATTTATTTATTTGTTTGAGATCATGAGGAATCCCAATGAGCTTTTCCAAGGCCCTCCCTGACTGCACTAGCAAATAGTTTTTACAGAGCTGGTTTGCTTGTCCCAGCATCTGACCCTCCTCTTTTCACAGCACGGGCTTGGGACCGGCCACGGCAGAGTTAAAAAAATGTTGAAAACATTATTTATTTATTTATTCATTTATTTGTTTGAGATCCTGAGGAATCCCAATGAGCTTTTCCAAGGCCCTCCCTGACCGCAGTAGCAAATAGTTTTTTTTACAGAGCTGGTTTGCTTGTCCCAGCATCTGACCCTCTTCTTTTCACAGCACGGGCTTGGGACCGGCCACAGCAGAGTTAAAAAAATGTTGAAAACATTATTTATTTATTCATTTATTTGTTTGAGATCCTGAGGAATCCCAGTGAGCTTTTCCAAGGCCCTCCCTGACTGCAGTAGCAAATAGTTTTTACAGAACTGGTTTCCTTGTCCCAGCATCTGACCCTCCTCTTTTCACAGCACGGTTTTGGGACCGACCACGGCAGAGTTAAAAAAATGTTGAAAACATTATTTATTTATTTATTCATTCATTTGTTTGAGATCCTGAGGAATGCCAATGAGCTTTTCCAAGGCCCTCCCTGACCGCAGTAGCAAATAGATTTTACAGAGCTGGTTTGCTTGTCCCAGCATCTGACCCTCCTCTTTTCACAGCACGGGCTTGGGACCGACCACGGCAGAGTTAAAAAAAATATTGAAAACATTATTTATTTATTCATTTATTTGTTTGAGATCCTGAGGAATCCCAATGAGCTTTTCCAAGGCCCTCCCTGACCGCAGTAGCAAATAGTTTTTACAGAGCTGGTTTGCTTGTCCCAGCATCTGACCCTCCTCTTTTCACAGCACGGTTTTGGGACCGACCACGGCAGAGTTAAAAAAATGTTGAAAACATTATTTATTTATTTATTCATTCATTTGTTTGAGATCCTGAGGAATGCCAATGAGCTTTTCCAAGGCCCTCCCTGACCGCAGTAGCAAATAGATTTTACAGAGCTGGTTTGCTTGTCCCAGCATCTGACCCTCCTCTTTTCACAGCACGGGCTTGGGACCGACCACGGCAGAGTTAAAAAAAATATTGAAAACATTATTTATTTATTCATTTATTTGTTTGAGATCATGAGGAATCCCAATGAGCTTTTCCAAGGCCCTCCCTGACCGCAGTAGCAAATAGTTTTTACAGAACTGGTTTCCTTGTCCCAGCATCTGACCCTCCTCTTTTCACAGCACGGGCTTGGGACCGGCCACGGCAGAGTTAAAAAATGTTGAAAACATTATTTATTTATTAATTTATTTGTTTGAGATCCTGAGGAATCCCAATGAGCTTTTCCAAGGCCCTCCCTGACCGCAGTAGCAAATAGTTTTTACAGAGCTGGTTTGCTTGTCCCAGCATCTGACCCTCCTCTTTTCACAGCACGGTTTTGGGACCGACCACGGCAGAGTTAAAAAAAATGTTGAAAACATTATTTATTTATTAATTTATTTGTTTGAGATCATGAGGAATCCCAATGATTTTTTCCAAGGCCCTCCCTGACTGCACTTGCAAATAGTTTTTACAGAGCTGGTTTGCTTTTCCCAGCATCTGACCCTCCTCTTTTCACAGCACGGGCTTGGGACCGGCCACGGTAGAGTTAAAAAAATGTTGAAAACATTATTTATTTATTTATTCATTTATTTGTTTGAGATCCTGAGGAATCCCAATGAGCTTTTCCAAGGCCCTCCCTGACCGCAGTAGCAAATAGTTTTTACAGAGCTGGTTTGCTTGTCCCAGCATCTGACCCTCCTCTTTTCACAGCACGGGCTTGGGACCGGCCACGGCAGAGTTAAAAAATGTTGAAAACATTATTTATTTATTTATTAATTTATTTGTTTGAGATCATGAGGAATCCCAATGAGCTTTTCCAAGGCCCTCCCTGACTGCACTAGCAAATAGTTTTTACAGAGTTGGTTTGCTTGTCCCAGCATCTGACCCTCCTCTTTTCACAGCACGGGCTTGGGACCAGCCACAGTAGAGTTAAAAAAATGTTGAAAACATTATTTATTTATTTATTCATTTATTTGTTTGAGATCCTGAGGAATGCCAATGAGCTTTTCCAAGGCCCTCCCTGACCGCAGTAGCAAATAGATTTTACAGAGCTGGTTTGCTTGTCCCAGCATCTGACCCTCCTCTTTTCACAGCACGGGCTTGGGACCGACCACGGCAGAGTTAAAAAAAATGTTGAAAACATTATTTATTTATTAATTTATTTGTTTGAGATCATGAGGAATCCCAATGAGCTTTTCCAAGGCCCTCCCTGACCGCAGTAGCAAATAGATTTTACAGAGCTGGTTTGCTTGTCCCAGCATCTGACCCTCCTCTTTTCACAGCACGGGCTTGGGACCGGCCACGGCAGAGTTAAAAAAATGTTGAAAACATTATTTATTTGAGATCCTGAGAAATCCCAATGAGCTTTTCCAAGGCCCTCCCTGACCGCAGTAGCAAATAGATTTTACAGAGCTGGTTTGCTTGTCCCAGCATCTGACCCTCCTCTTTTCACAGCACGGGCTTGGGACAGACCACGGCAGAGTTAAAAAAAATGTTGAAAACATTATTTATTTATTCATTTATTTGTTTGAGATCATGAGGAATCCCAATGAGCTTTTCCAAGGCCCTCCCTGACTGCACTAGCAAATAGTTTTTACAGAGCTGGTTTGCTTGTCCCAGCATCTGACCCTCCTCTTTTCACAGCACGGGCTTGGGACCGGCCACGGCAGAGTTAAAAAAATGTTGAAAACATTATTTATTTATTTATTTATTCATTTATTTGTTTGAGATCCTGAGGAATCCCAGTGAGCTTTTCCAAGGCCCTCCCTGACTGCAGTAGCAAATAGTTTTTACAGAACTGGTTTCCTTGTCCCAGCATCTGACCCTCCTCTTTTCACAGCACGGGCTTGGGACCGGCCACGGCAGAGTTAAAAAATGTTGAAAACATTATTTATTTATTTATTAATTTATTTGTTTGAGATCCTGAGGAATCCCAATGAGCTTTTCCAAGGCCCTCCCTGACCGCAGTAGCAAATAGTTTTTACAGAGCTGGTTTGCTTGTCCCAGCATCTGACCCTCCTCTTTTCACAGCACGGTTTTGGGACCGACCACGGCAGAGTTAAAAAAAATGTTGAAAACATTATTTATTTATTCATTTATTTGTTTGAGATCATGAGGAATCCCAATGAGCTTTTCCAAGGCCCTCCCTGACCGCAGTAGCAAATAGTTTTTACAGAACTGGTTTCCTTGTCCCAGCATCTGACCCTCCTCTTTTCACAGCACGGGCTTGGGACCGGCCACGGCAGAGTTAAAAAATGTTGAAAACATTATTTATTTATTTATTAATTTATTTGTTTGAGATCCTGAGGAATCCCAATGAGCTTTTCCAAGGCCCTCCCTGACTGCAGTAGCAAATAGTTTTTACAGAGCTGGTTTGCTTGTCCCAGCATCTGACCCTCCTCTTTTCACAGCACGGGCTTGGGACCGGCCACGGTAGAGTTAAAAAAATGTTGAAAACATTATTTATTTATTTATTCATTTATTTGTTTCAGATCCTGAGGAATCCCAATGAGCTTTTCCAAGGCCCTCCCTGACCGCAGTAGCAAATAGTTTTTACAGAGCTGGTTTGCTTGTCCCAGCATCTGACCCTCCTCTTTTCACAGCACGGGCTTGGGACCGGCCACGGCAGAGTTAAAAAATGTTGAAAACATTATTTATTTATTTATTAATTTATTTGTTTGAGATCCTGAGGAATCCCAATGAGCTTTTCCAAGGCCCTCCCTGACCGCAGTAGCAAATAGATTTTACAGAGCTGGTTTGCTTGTCCCAGCATCTGACCCTCCTCTTTTCACAGCACGGGCTTGAGACCGGCCACGGCAGAGTTAAAAAAAATGTTGAAAACATTATTTATTTGTTCATTTATTTGTTTGAGATCCTGAGGAATCCCAATGAGCTTTTCGAAGGCCCTCCCTGACTGCAGTAGAAAATAGTTTTTACAGAGCTGGTTTGCTTGTCCTAGCATCTGACCCTCCTCTTTTCACAGCACAGGCTTGGGACCGGCCACGGCAGAGTTAAAAAATGTTGAAAACATTATTTATTTATTCATTTATTTGTTTGAGATCCTGAGGAATCCAAATGAGCTTTTCCAAGGCCCTCCCTGACCGCAGTAGCAAAAATTTTTTTTTACAGAGCTGGTTTGCTTGTCCCAGCATCTGACCCTCTTCTTTTCACAGCACGGGCTTGGGACCGGCCACAGCAGAGTTAAAAAAATGTTGAAAACATTATTTATTTATTCATTTATTTGTTTGAGATCCTGAGGAATCCCAGTGAGCTTTTCCAAGGCCCTCCCTGACCGCAGTAGCAAATAGTCTTTACAGAACTGGTTTCCTTGTCCCAGCATCTGACCCTCCTCTTTTCACAGCACGGCAGAGTTAAAAAATGTTGAAAACATTATTTATTTATTAATTTATTTGTTTGAGATCCTGAGGAATCCCAATGAGCTTTTCCAAGGCCCTCCCTGACCGCAGTAGCAAATAGTTTTTACAGAGCTGGTTTGCTTGTCCCAGCATCTGACCCTCCTCTTTTCACAGCACGGGCTTGGGACCGGCCACGGCAGAGTTAAAAAATGTTGAAAACATTATTTATTTATTTATTAATTTATTTGTTTGAGATCCTGAGGAATCCCAATGAGCTTTTCCAAGGCCCTCCCTGACCGCAGTAGCAAATAGATTTTACAGAGCTGGTTTGCTTGTCCCAGCATCTGACCCTCCTCTTTTCACAGCACGGGCTTGAGACCGGCCACGGCAGAGTTAAAAAAAATGTTGAAAACATTATTTATTTGTTCATTTATTTGTTTGAGATCCTGAGGAATCCCAATGAGCTTTTCGAAGGCCCTCCCTGACTGCAGTAGAAAATAGTTTTTACAGAGCTGGTTTGCTTGTCCTAGCATCTGACCCTCCTCTTTTCACAGCACAGGCTTGGGACCGGCCACGGCAGAGTTAAAAAATGTTGAAAACATTATTTATTTATTCATTTATTTGTTTGAGATCCTGAGGAATCCAAATGAGCTTTTCCAAGGCCCTCCCTGACCGCAGTAGCAAATAGTTTTTTTTACAGAGCTGGTTTGCTTGTCCCAGCATCTGACCCTCTTCTTTTCACAGCACGGGCTTGGGACCGGCCACAGCAGAGTTAAAAAAATGTTGAAAACATTATTTATTTATTCATTTATTTGTTTGAGATCCTGAGTAGTGTTGAGCGAACACGGACTGTATTATTCGTGTTCGTACCGAATAATTGGATTTTTTTTACCCGAACACGGACACGGACACTTTACTGTATGTTCGGGTAAAAATCCGTGTTCGGTCGTTTTATTTCTGGGTTTTGCATGCTTTGGCGCTCTTTTCATGGCGGGCTTTCAACAGCCAATCAACAATCGTTTAACTGGTGTGCCTTAAGCCATCCCAGCCATGCCTGCAAATGTCTTAGTAGCTGTGATTGGCCGTCTGAAGCATGTGACCAAGTCTTTATAAGTTCGAGGCAGCCGCCGCAGCAGCGTCATTCTGCTGCTTAGCTAAGGGACAGAGCACACATCAATGTGCTGGCTGCTGATTAGGGAAAGATAGGCAGGAAAAAACCATTTGTGTCCGGATAGAATTGAGGGACAGGTCGGAGTGTTTAGGCAGGGCGAGTTGTAGGCATTTTAGGGATAGAGTCTGCTGAATTATAGGGTCAGTGTCTTCTACAAACTACAATCGATATTGCTGTGTGGGGGGTGGGGTGAATCTGCACTCAATCCTGATCTACGATCTCTTCTCAATCCTGTTAGGGACAGAGTCTGCTGAATTTTAGGGAAACTGTGTTCTACAAACTACAATCGATATTGCTGTGTGGTGTGGGATTGGAGATAGGCAGGTGTCAGTGATCCACATCCATTTTTCTGTGTGTGAGCTGCAGTGAACACAATCTTTTTGGGCTGCAGTGAACACAATCTTTTTGGGCTGCAGTGAACACAATCTTTTTGGGCTGCAGTGAACACAATCTTTTTGGGGTGCAGTGAACAAAATCTTTTTGGGGTGCAGTGAACACAATCCTTTTTGGTGTGCAGTGAACACAATCTTTGTGGGGTGCAGTGAACAAAATCCTTTGTGGGGTGCAGTGAACACAATCTTTTTGGGGTGCAGTGAACAAAATCCTTTTTGGGGTGCAGTGAACAAAATCCTTTTTGGGGTGCAGTGAACAAAATCATTTTTGGGGTGCAGTGAACACAATCTTTTTGGGGTGCAGTGAACACAATCTTTGTGGGGTGCAGTGAACACAATCTTTTTGGGGTGGAGTGAACAACATCCTTTTTGGGGTGCAGTGAACAACATCCTTTTTGGGGTGCAGTGAACACAATCTTTTTGGGGTGCAGTGAACACAATCTTTGTGGGGTACAGTGAACAGAATCTTTGTGGGGTGCAGTGAACACAATCTTTGGGGGGTACAGTGAACACAATCTTTTTGGGGTGCAGTGAACACAATCTTTGTGGGGTGCAGTGAACACAATCTTTTTGGGGTGGAGTGAACAAAATCATTTTTGGGGTGCAGTGAACAACATCCTTTTTGGGGTGCAGTGATCAAAATCCTTTTTGGGGTGCAGTGAACACAATCTTTTTGGGGTGCAGTGAACAAAATCCTTTGTGGGGTGCAGTGAACAGAATCTTTGTGGGGTGCAGTGAACACAATCTTTGGGGGGGTACAGTGAACACAATCTTTTTGGGGTGCAGTGAACACAATCTTTGTGGGGTACAGTGAACAGAATCTTTGTGGGGTGCAGTGAACACAATCTTTGGGGGGTACAGTGAACACAATCTTTTTGGGGTGCAGTGAACACAATCTTTGGGGGGTACAGTGAACACAATCTTTTTGGGGTGCAGTGAACACAATGTTTGTGGGGTGCAGTGAACACAATCTTTGGGGGGGTACAGTGAACACAATCTTTTTGGGGTGCAGTGAACAACATCCTTTTAGGGTGCAGTGAACACAATCTTTGTGGGGTGCAGTGAACAACATCCTTTTAGGGTGCAGTGAACACAATTTTTGTGGGGTACAGTGAACAGAATCTTTGTGGGGTGCAGTGAACACAATCTTTGGGGGGTACAGTGAACACAATCTTTGTGAGGTGCAGTGAACACAATCTTTGTGGGCCAGTGAACACAATCATTGTGGGGTGCAGTGAACTCAATCTTTGTGGGGTACAGTGAACACAATCTCATACTTCTGAAGATTTGAGGGTGCTGCCTGTTCCATACTCCCCCTACTCCTCATCTAGCCTTTTAGGGGTACAAACAATAGTAATTGGGGCCTAGTGTGGTTGTGTACGTGTGATATACATACACTTTTTTTGGATCATATTTTCTATTCCGCTATTTAATCAAAAACCTTTGGGGATCAGTTAAATTGGGGGATAGTCTGTGTTGGTACGTGTGAGAGAGATCCACCTTTCCAAGTTGTTGGGGTTCATCTCATACTTCTGAAGGTTTGAGGGTGCTGCCTGTTCCATACTCCCCCTACTCCTAGCCTTTTAGGGGTACAAACAATAGTAATTGGGGCCTAGTGTGGTTGTGTACGTGTGATATACATACACTTTTTTTGGATCATATTTTCTATTCCGCTATTTAATCAAAAACCTTTGGGGATCAGTTAAATTGGGGGATAGTCTGTGTTGGTACGTGTGAGAGAGATCCACCTTTCCAAGTTGTTGGGGTTCATCTCATACTTCTGAAGGTTTGAGGGTGCTGCCTGTTCCATACCCCCCCTACTCCTCATCTAGCCTTTTAGGGGTACAAACAATAGTAATTGGGGCCTAGTGTGGTTGTGTACGTGTGATATACATACACTTTTTTTGGATCATATTTTCTATTCCGCTATTTAATCAAAAACCTTTGGAGATCAGTTAAATTGGGGGATAGTCTGTGTTGGTACGTGTGAGAGAGATCCACCTTTCCAAGTTTTTGGGTTTCATCTCATACTTCTGAAGATTTGAGGGTGCTGCCTGTTCCATACCCCCCCTACTCCTCATCTAGCCTTTTAGGGGTACAAACAATAGTAATTGGGGCCTAGTGTGGTTGTGTACGTGTGATATACATACACTTTTTTTGGATCATATTTTCTATTCCGCTATTTAATCAAAAACCTTTGGGGATCAGTTAAATTGGGGGATAGTCTGTGTTGGTACGTGTGAGAGAGATCCACCTTTCCAAGTTGTTGGGGTTCATCTCATACTTCTGAAGGTTTGAGGGTGCTGCCTGTTCCATACTCCCCCTACTCCTAGCCTTTTAGGGGTACAAACAATAGTAATTGGGGCCTAGTGTGGTTGTGTACGTGTGATATACATACACTTTTTTTGGATCATATTTTCTATTCCGCTATTTAATCAAAAACCTTTGGGGATCAGTTAAATTGGGGGATAGTCTGTGTTGGTACGTGTGAGAGAGATCCACCTTTCCAAGTTGTTGGGGTTCATCTCATACTTCTGAAGGTTTGAGGGTGCTGCCTGTTCCATACTCCCCCTACTCCTAGCCTTTTAGGGGTACAAACAATAGTAATTGGGGCCTAGTGTGGTTGTGTACGTGTGATATACATACACTTTTTTTGGATCATATTTTCTATTCCGCTATTTAATCAAAAACCTTTGGGGATCAGTTAAATTGGGGGATAGTCTGTGTTGGTACGTGTGAGAGAGATCCACCTTTCCAAGTTGTTGGGGTTCATCTCATACTTCTGAAGGTTTGAGGGTGCTGCCTGTTCCATACCCCCCCTACTCCTCATCTAGCCTTTTAGGGGTACAAACAATAGTAATTGGGGCCTAGTGTGGTTGTGTACGTGTGATATACATACACTTTTTTTGGATCATATTTTCTATTCCGCTATTTAATCAAAAACCTTTGGGGATCAGTTAAATTGGGGGATAGTCTGTGTTGGTACGTGTGAGAGAGATCCACCTTTCCAAGTTGTTGGGGTTCATCTCATACTTCTGAAGGTTTGAGGGTGCTGCCTCTTCCATACTCCCCCTACTCCTCATCTAGCCTTTTAGGGGTACAAACAATAGTAATTGGGGCCCAGTGTGGTTGTGTACGTGTGATATACATACACTTTTTTTGGATCATATTTTCTATTCCGCTATTTAATCAAAAACCTTTGGGGATCAGTTAAATTGGGGGATAGTCTGTGTTGGTACGTGTGAGAGAGATCCACCTTTCCAAGTTGTTGGGGTTCATCTCATACTTCTGAAGGTTTGAGGGTGCTGCCTGTTCCATACTCCCCCTACTCCTAGCCTTTTAGGGGTACAAACAATAGTAATTGGGGCCTAGTGTGGTTGTGTACGTGTGATATACATACACTTTTTTTGGATCATATTTTCTATTCCGCTATTTAATCAAAAACCTTTGGGGATCAGTTAAATTGGGGGATAGTCTGTGTTGGTACGTGTGAGAGAGATCCACCTTTCCAAGTTGTTGGGGTTCATCTCATACTTCTGAAGGTTTGAGGGTGCTGCCTGTTCCATACCCCCCCTACTCCTCATCTAGCCTTTTAGGGGTACAAACAATAGTAATTGGGGCCTAGTGTGGATGTGTACGTGTGATATACATACACTTTTTTTGGATCATATTTTCTATTCCGCTATTTAATCAAAAACCTTTGGGGATCAGTTAAATTGGGGGATAGTCTGTGTTGGTACGTGTGAGAGAGATCCACCTTTCCAAGTTTTTGGGGTTCATCTCATACTTCTGAAGATTTGAGGGTGCTGCCTGTTCCATACTCCTCCTCCTACTGCTCAACCATCCTTTTAGGGGTACAAACAATAGTAGTTGGGGCCTAGTGTGGTGGTGTACGTGCGAGATACATACACTTTCTTTTTGATCATATTTTCTATTCCGCTATTCAATTAAAACCTTTGGGGATCAATTCAATTGCGAGATAGTCTGTGTCGGTACGTGTGAGATCCACCTTTCCAAGTTGTTGGGGTTCATCTCATACTTCTGAAGATTTGAGGGTGCTGCCTGTTCCATACTCCTGCTCCTGCTGCTCAACCATCCTTTTAGGGGTACAAACAATAGTAATTGGGGCCTAGTGTGGTTGTGTACGTGCGAGATACATACACTTTTTTTGATCATATTTCCTATTCCGCTATTCAATAAAAACCTTTGAGGATCAATTGAATTGCGGGATAGTCTGTGTCGGTACGTGTGAGATCCACCTTTCCAAGTTTTTGGGGTTCATCTCATACTTCTGAAGATTTGAGGGTGCTGCCTGTTCCATACTCCTCCTCCTACTCCTCATCCATCCTTTTAGGGGTACAAACAATAGTAATTGGGGCCTAGTGTGGTTGTGTACGTGCGAGATACATACACTTTTTTTGATCATATTTCCTATTCCGCTATTCAATAAAAACCTTTGAGGATCAATTGAATTGCGGGATAGTCTGTGTCGGTACGTGTGAGATCCACCTTTCCAAGTTTTTGGGGTTCATCTCATACTTCTGAAGATTTGAGGGTGCTGTCTGTTCCATACTCCTCCTACTCCTCATCCATCCTTTTAGGGGTAGAAACAATAGTAATTGGGGCCTAGTGTGGTTTTGTACGTGCGAGATACATACACTTTTTTGGATCATATTTCCTATTCCGCTATACAATAAAAACCTTTCTAGGGCAAGATCTTAAATTACAGAAATATGAGGAGACCGTCAAATAAGGGCCGTGGCCTGGGTCGTGGTGCTGCTGGTAGAGCTCCTGTTGCAAGGAGAGGACGTGGTCGATCTGTGCCAGCTACACGCACAAGTGAAACACCTTCCTCAAGTGTGAGTAGGCGACAGAACCTGCATCAGTATTTGGTAGGGCATCAAACGCCCCTAGAAGTGATGAGGCCAGAACAAGTTGAGGCGATAGTAGATTGGTTTGCTGCTGACAGTGCCTCCAGTTCCTTCACATTGTCTCCCACCCAGTCTACTGCAGAAAGGTCAGAGTTGGCACCTGCAGCCAATGTCCAACCGTCTTTCACCTCACCCCCTTGCAAATCAGGCCAGCAGTCTGAGCCCCAAGCCATACAGCAGTCTCTTATTCTTTTTGAGGACTCTGTCAGCAGGGTTTCCCAGGGCCATCCACCTAGCCCTGCCCCAGAAGTGGAAGAGATTGAGTGCAGCGATGCCCAACCACTTATTTCTCAAGATGAGTACATGCAAGGATCATCGCAGCACGTCTCCGATGATGACGAAACGCAGGTGCCAACTGCTGCGGCGTTCAGCATTGTGGAGACCGACAAGGAGGGCAGGGGTGAAGACTGGGTGGAAGATGATGTGGAGGACGATGAGGTCCTCGACCCCACATGGAATGAACGTCATGCAGGTGACCTGAGTAGTTTGGAGGAAGAGGCGGTGGTCGCACAGAGCCACCAGCACAGCAGAAGAGGGAGCAGGGTGCAGAAGCGGAGCGGCCGTGCCCTAGACACTACGCCCGCTACTGCCCAACGCAGCAAGGGAACGAGCGCACCAAAGTCAGCTCAAAGGAGTTCTCTAGCGTGGAAGTTCTTTAGAAAATGTGCTGATGACAGGACACGAGTGGTTTGCACCCTGTGCAATCAGAGCTTGAAGCGAGGCATAAACCTTCTCAACCTGAGCACAACCTGCATGATCAGGCATCTAAGTGCAAAGCACGAGCTGCAGTGGAGTACACACCTTCAAAACCAAGAAACGTCTCTGGCTCATCCTGCTTCCTCTTCTGCTGCAGTCTCGGCCGCTCCAGCCACATCTGTAGTGATACCGGCACCTGCCACCCCGCAAACAGACGATCTGTCAGCAACACCACCACCTGGGTCACCAACAACCATCTCCACAATGTCCCGTGGAAGCGTTCAGCTTTCCATCTCCCAAACACTTGAGAGGAAGAGGAAGTACCCCCCTACCCACCCGCGATCCCTGGCCCTGAATGCCAGCATTTCAAAATTATTGGCCTTTGAAATGCTGTCATTCCGTCTGGTGGAGACGCACAGTTTTAAAAACCTTATGTCGGTGGCTGTCCCACAGTACGTCGTGCCCAGCCGCCACTACTTTTCCAGGCAAGCCATCCCTTCCCTGCACAACCAAGTGGGGGAAAATATCAGGTGTGCACTGCGCAACGCCATCTGTGCCAAGGTCCACCTAACTACGGATACGTGGACCAGTAAGCACGGTCAGGGGCGTTATATCTCCCTAACGGCACACTGGGTAAATGCAGTGGCGGATGGGCCTGAGGCGGATAGCAATTTGGCGCATGTCCTTCCACCACCGAGGATTGCAGGGCGCTTCAGTTTGCCTCCTGTTCCTAACTCCTCCTACTCCGCTTCCTCATCCTCTACCGCCTCCTCATCCGGACAGCGTAACACCTTCACCACCAACTTCAGCACGGCCAGGGGTAAACGACAGCAGGCAGTTTTACAACTTGCCTGTTTGGGGGACAAACCACACACCGCGCAGGAGTTGTGGAGGAGCATGGAACAGCAGACAAATGAGTGGTTGCTGCCAGCGAGCCTCAAGCCCGGCCTGGTGGTGTGCGATAACGGGCGAAATCTCATAGCAGCTCTGGGCCTAGCCGGTTTGACGCACATCCCTTGCCTGGCGCATGTGCTGAATTTGGTGGTGCAGAGGTTCCTTAAAAACTACCCCGATATGTCAGAGCTGCTGCAGAAAGTGCGGGCCGTTTGTGCGCACTTTCGGCGTTCTCACCCTGCTGCTGCTCGCCTGGCAGCGCTGCAGCGTAACTTCGGCCTTCCCGCTCACCGCCTCATATGTGACGTGCCCACAAGGTGGAACTCCACCTTGCACATGCTGGAAAGACTGTGCGAGCAGCAGCAGGCCATAGTGGAGTTTCAGCTGCAGCACGCACGCGTGAGTCGCTCTGCGGAACAGCACCACTTCACCACCAATAACTGGGCCTCCATGCGAGACCTGTGTGCCTTGTTGCGCTGTTTTGAGTACTCCACCAACATGGCCAGTGGCAATGACGCCGTTCTCAGCTTAACTATCCCACTTCTATGCCTCCTTGAAAAAACAATTCGGGCGATGATGGAAGAGGATGTGGCACAGGATGAGGAGGAGGATGAAGAGGTAACATTTCCAAGGCTTTCAGGGCAGTCATTCGCAAGGGGCTCCGAGGGTGGGTTCCTGCACACGCAAACGCCAGGGACGCAATTGTCCAGCAGGGGCACAGTTCTGGAGGATGAGGAGGATGAGGAGGAGGAGGAGCTGGAGGAGGAGATGGAACCATGTTCACAGCAGGGTGGCACCCAGGCCAGCTCATGGCCATCACTGGTGCGTGGCTGGGGGGATACAGAGGACACGGACGATACACCTCCCACAGAGGACAGCCTTTCGTTGCCTCTGGGCAGCCTGGCACACATGAGCGATTACATGCTGCAGTGTCTCCACAACGACCGCCGAGTTGCCCACATTCTAACTTGTGCTGATTACTGGGTGGCCACGCTGCTGGATCCCCGTTACAAGGACAACGTACCGTCCTTAATTCACTCACTGGAGCGCGATCGCAAGATGCGCGAGTACAAGCGCACGCTGGTAGACGCCATGCTGCTGGCATTCCCATCTGACAGCGGGGCCACAGTGGAAGCACAAGGCAGAGGAGGAGGAGGAGGAGGTCGCCAACGCAACCAGGGCACCGCCAGCACCTCAGAAGGCAGGGTTAGCATGGCCGAAATGTGGAAAAGCTTTGTCAGCACGCCACAACAAACAGCAGCACCAGCAGCTCAGATGGAACGTCTTAGCAGGAGGCAGCATTTTACCAACATGGTGGAGCAGTATGTGTGCACACGCCTACATGTAGTGAATGACGGGTCTGCCCCCTTCAACTTCTGGGTCTCCAAATTGGGCACATGGCCTGAGCTTGCCCTTTACGCCTTGGAGGTGCTGGCGTGCCCTGCAGCCAGTGTATTATCTGAACGGGTATTTAGCACGGCTGGGGGCGTTATAACAGACAAGCGCAGCCGCCTGTCCAGAGACAATGTGGACAAGCTCACGTTCATTAAAATGAACCAGGCATGGATCCCACGGGACTTTTCCGTACCTTATGCAGAATAGCAATGGATACCGACCTTACCCACCCATTGTTCCATTTTTGCTCTTTCTCACTCTTTTGGGGTGTACCCTCATTTAAAATTTTTGAAAAGAAGCAGTGTTGGCTACCTCGTCCTCCTCCTCAGGGCCAGATTAATGTAGGGGCTATTGGAGCTGCAGCTCCAGGCCCCTACCTTTTATATAGGCCCCGGGTTGGCCATATTCACTGTTACCGCTCTTCTGTCACTTGTAAACACAGAAGTCTGGCTTCTATGCTCGCTTCCCCAGGCAGCACCCTCAGAACCTCCCCACACAGCGTGAAGGCCGGACAAGGAGGGACAGTTGGCGATGCATGGATGTGTTTATGGGCTTCAGAGACAGCATCCCATGTTGAATTAGGCATGCATGGCTGCACCCTTCCTCCTCTGGGTGCATGGCAAGGCACGGCCCTTAAGGCCCTTCAAAATCCTCAGCACCAAGCCCATGATGCTGTTAATCCGGCCCTGGTCCTCCTCCACCGCCGCTTCCACCTACACCGCCCATAGGTGTGCGCAGCCTATTGCATTAAGGTGTGCACCCCAAAGTTGAAATACACATGCATGTGTTTGCCAGCAGGGAGAGTAATGTATCGGGGCCATGTACCTGTAGGCAAGGAGAAATAGAGCAGAGCAGGTCCCAGGGAGATCTTTCCCATCTCCTCACTGGCAATGCTATGTGCCCTAGGTGATTAGGGTGTGCCCAGGCACACCCAGCGCGCACGCCTATGTCACCGCCACATCCACCACCACCTCAACCTCCCTCCTACTCCATATGGGCCTCGTCCTTCAGAGATGAAGAAGAACATTGTTTTATTTTTCTGTTTTTTTTGTTGTTTTAAGTTATTTCCCTATCCACATTTGTTTGCAGAGCACTTGCCATGCTCTTAATTACGTTTTGCTGCCATTTGCAGCACTCTAGCCCTTTCCTTTGGTGTTTTAGAGCCATTTTAGTGCCTTAAAGTTCGGGTCCCCATTGACTTCAATGGGGTTCGGTGTCCGGGAAAAGTTCGGTAAAAGTCCGGGACACGGACCCGGACTTTTTTTTAAAGTTCGGCCGAACCCGTCGAACACGGACATCTAGGTGTCCGCTCAACCCTAATCCTGAGGAATCCCAGTGAGCTTTTCCAAGGCCCTCCCTGACCGCAGTAGCAAATAGTTTTTACAGAACTGGTTTCCTTGTCCCAGCATCTGACCCTCCTCTTTTCACAGCACAGCAGAGTTAAAAAATGTTGAAAACATTATTTATTTATTAATTTATTTGTTTGAGATCCTGAGGAATCCCAATGAGCTTTTCCAAGGCCCTCCCTGACCGCAGTAGCAAATAGTTTTTACAGAGCTGGTTTGCTTGTCCCAGCATCTGACCCTCCTCTTTTCACAGCACGGTTTTGGGACCGACCACGGCAGAGTTAAAAAAAATGTTGAAAACATTATTTATTTATTAATTTATTTGTTTGAGATCATGAGGAATCCCAATGAGCTTTTCCAAGGCCCTCCCTGACCGCAGTAGCAAATAGTTTTTTTTACAGAGCTGGTTTGCTTGTCCCAGCATCTGACCCTCTTCTTTTCAAAGCACGGGCTTGGGACTGGCCACTGCAGAGTTAAAGAAATGTTGAAAACATTATTTATTTATTCATTTATTTGTTTGAGATCCTGAGGAATCCCAATGAGCTTTTCCAAGGCCCTCCCTGACCGCAGTAGCAAATAGTTTTTACAGAGCTGGTTTGCTTGTCCCAGCATCTGACCCTCCTCTTTTCACAGCACGGGCTTGGGACCGGCCACGGCAGAGTTAAAAAATGTTGAAAACATTATTTATTTATTTATTCATTTATTTGTTTGAGATCCTGAGGAATCCCAATGAGCTTTTCCAAGGCCCTCCCTGACCGCAGTAGCAAATAGTTTTTTTTACAGAGCTGGTTTGCTTGTCCCAGCATCTGACCCTCTTCTTTTCACAGCACGGGCTTGGGACCGGCCACGGCAGAGTTAAAAAAATGTTGAAAACATTATTTATTTATTCATTTATTTGTTTGAGATCCTGAGGAATCCCAATGAGCTTTTCCAAGGCCCTCCCTGACCGCAGTAGCAAATAGTTTTTTTTACAGAGCTGGTTTGCTTGTCCCAGCATCGGACCCTCTTCTTTTCACAGCACGGGCTTGGGACCGGCCACGGCAGAGTTAAAAAAATGTTGAAAACATTATTTATTTATTCATTTATTTGTTTGAGATCATGAGGAATCCCAATGAGCTTTTCCAAGGCCCTCCCTGACTGCACTAGCAAATAGTTTTTACAGAGCTGGTTTGCTTGTCCCAGCATCTGACCCTCCTCCTTTCTCAGCACGGGCTTGGAACCGGCCATGGCAGAGTTAAAAAATGTTGAAAACATTATTTATTTATTCATTTATTTGTTTGAGATCCTGAGGAATCCCAGTGAGCTTTTCCAAGGCCCTCCCTGACCGCAGTAGCAAATAGTTTTTACAGAGCTGGTTTCCTTGTCCCAGCATCTGACCCTCCTCTTTTCACAGCACGGGCTTGGGACCGGCCACGGCAGAGTTAAAAAATGTTGAAAACATTATTTATTTATTTATTAATTTATTTGTTTGAGATCCTGAGGAATCCCAATGAGCTTTTCCAAGGCCCTCCCTGACCGCAGTAGCAAATAGTTTTTTTTACAGAGCTGGTTTGCTTGTCCCAGCATCTGACCCTCTTCTTTTCACAGCACGGGCTTGGGACCGGCCACGGCAGAGTTAAAAAAATGTTGAAAACATTATTTATTTATTCATTTATTTGTTTGAGATCCTGAGGAATCCAAATGAGCTTTTCCAAGGCCCTCCCTGACCGCAGTAGCAAATAGTTTTTTTTACAGAGCTGGTTTGCTTGTCCCAGCATCTGACCCTCTTCTTTTCACAGCACGGGCTTGGGACCGGCCACGGCAGAGTTAAAAAAATGTTGAAAACATTATTTATTTATTCATTTATTTGTTTGAGATCCTGAGGAATCCAAATGAGCTTTTCCAAGGCCCTCCCTGACCGCAGTAGCAAATAGTTTGTTTTACAGAGCTGGTTTGCTTGTCCCAGCATCTGACCCTCTTCTTTTCACAGCACGGGCTTGGGACCGGCCACGGCAGAGTTAAAAAAATGTTGAAAACATTATTTATTTATTCATTTATTTGTTTGAGATCATGAGGAATCCCAATGAGCTTTTCCAAGGCCCTCCCTGACTGCACTAGCAAATAGTTTTTACAGAGCTGGTTTGCTTGTCCCAGCATCTGACCCTCCTCCTTTCTCAGCACGGGCTTTGGACCGGCCATGGCAGAGTTAAAAAATGTTGAAAACATTATTTATTTATTCATTTATTTGTTTGAGATCCTGAGGAATCCCAGTGAGCTTTTCCAAGGCCCTCCCTGACCGCAGTAGCAAATAGTTTTTACAGAGCTGGTTTCCTTGTCCCAGCATCTGACCCTCCTCTTTTCACAGCACGGGCTTGGGACCGGCCACGGCAGAGTTAAAAAATGTTGAAAACATTATTTATTTATTTATTAATTTATTTGTTTGAGATCCTGAGGAATCCCAATGAGCTTTTCCAAGGCCCTCCCTGACCGCAGTAGCAAATAGTTTTTACAGAGCTGGTTTGCTTGTCCCAGCATCTGACCCTCCTCTTTTCACAGCACGGTTTTGGGACCGACCACGGCAGAGTTAAAAAAAATGTTGAAAACATTATTTATTTATTCATTTATTTGTTTGAGATCATGAGGAATCCCAATGATTTTTTCCAAGGCCCTCCCTGACTGCACTTGCAAATAGTTTTTACAGAGCTGGTTTGCTTGTCCCAGCATCTGACCCTCCTCTTTTCACAGCACGGGCTTGGGACCGGCCACGGTAGAGTTAAAAAAATGTTGAAAACATTATTTATTTATTTATTCATTTATTTGTTTGAGATCCTGAGGAATCCCAATGAGCTTTTCCAAGGCCCTCCCTGACCGCAGTAGCAAATAGTTTTTACAGAGCTGGTTTGCTTGTCCCAGCATCTGACCCTCCTCTTTTCACAGCACGGGCTTGGGACCGGCCACGGCAGAGTTAAAAAATGTTGAAAACATTATTCATTTATTAATTTATTTGTTTGAGATCCTGAGGAATCCCAATGAGCTTTTCCAAGGCCCTCCCTGACCGCAGTAGCAAATAGATTTTACAGAGCTGGTTTGCTTGTCCCAGCATCTGACCCTCCTCTTTTCACAGCACGGGCTTGAGACCGGCCACGGCAGAGTTAAAAAAAATGTTGAAAACATTATTTATTTGTTCATTTATTTGTTTGAGATCCTGAGGAATCCCAATGAGCTTTTCGAAGGCCCTCCCTGACTGCAGTAGAAAATAGTTTTTACAGAGCTGGTTTGCTTGTCCTAGCATCTGACCCTCCTCTTTTCACAGCACAGGCTTGGGACCGGCCACGGCAGAGTTAAAAAATGTTGAAAACATTATTTATTTATTCATTTATTTCCTGAGGAATCCCAATGAGCTTTTCCAAGGCCCTCCCTGACCGCAGTAGCAAATAGTTTTTTTTACAGAGCTGGTTTGCTTGTCCCAGCATCTGACCCTCTTCTTTTCACAGCACGGGCTTGGGACCGGCCACAGCAGAGTTAAAAAAATGTTGAAAACATTATTTATTTATTTATTTATTTGTTTGAGATCCTGAGGAATCCCAGTGAGCTTTTCCAAGGCCCTCCCTGACCGCAGTAGCAAATAGTTTTTACAGAACTGGTTTCCTTGTCCCAGCATCTGACCCTCCTCTTTTCACAGCACGGGCTTGGGACCGACCACGGCAGAGTTAAAAAATGTTGAAAACATTATTTATTTATTAATATATTTGTTTGAGATCCTGAGGAATCCCAATGAGCTTTTCCAAGGCCCTCCCTGACCGCGGTAGCAAATAGTTTTTACAGAGCTGGTTTGCTTGTCCCAGCATCTGACCCTCCTCTTTTCACAGCACGGTTTTGGGACCGACCATGGCAGAGTTAAAAAAAATGTTGAAAACATTATTTATTTATTCATTTATTTGTTTGAGATCATGAGGAATCCCAATGAGCTTTTCCAAGGCCCTCCCTGACTGCACTAGCAAATAGTTTTTACAGAGCTGGTTTGCTTGTCCCAGCATCTGACCCTCCTCTTTTCACAGCACGGGCTTGGGACCGGCCACGGCAGAGTTAAAAAATGTTGAAAACATTATTTATTTATTTATTCATTTATTTGTTTGAGATCCTGAGGAATCCCAATGAGCTTTTCCAAGGCCCTCCCTGACCGCAGTAGCAAATAGTTTTTTTTACAGAGCTGGTTTGCTTGTCCCAGCATCTGACCCTCTTCTTTTCACAGCACGGGCTTGGGACCGGCCACGGCAGAGTTAAAAAAATGTTGAAAACATTATTTATTTATTCATTTATTTGTTTGAGATCCTGAGGAATCCCAATGAGCTTTTCCGAGGCCCTCCCTGACCGCAGTAGCAAATAGTTTTTACAGAGCTGGTTTGCTTGTCCCAGCATCTGACCCTCCTCCTTTCACAGCACGGGCTTGGGACCGGCCATGGCAGAGTTAAAAAATGTTGAAAACATTATTTATTTATTCATTTATTTCTTTGAGATCCTGAGGAATCCCAGTGAGCTTTTCCAAGGCCCTCCCTGACCGCAGTAGCAAATAGTTTTTACAGAGCTGGTTTCCTTGTCCCAGCATCTGACCCTCCTCTTTTCACAGCACGGGCTTGGGACCGGCCACGGCAGAGTTAAAAAATGTTGAAAACATTATTTATTTATTTATTCATTTATTTGTTTGAGATCCTGAGGAATCCCAATGAGCTTTTCCAAGGCCCTCCCTGACCGCAGTAGCAAATAGTTTTTACAGAGCTGGTTTGCTTGTCCCAGCATCTGACCCTCCTCTTTTCACAGCACGGGCTTGGGACCGGCCACGGCAGAGTTAAAAAAATGTTGAAAACATTATTTATTCATTTATTTGTTTGAGATCCTGAGGAATCCCAATGAGCTTTTCCAAGGCCCTCCCTGACCGCAGTAGCAAATAGTTTTTACAGAGCTGGTTTGCTTGTCCCAGCATCTGACCCTCCTCTTTTCACAGCACGGGCTTGGGACCGGCCACGGCAGAGTTAAAAAATGTTGAAAACATTATTTATTTATTTATTCATTTATTTGTTTGAGATCCTGAGGAATCCCAATGAGCTTTTCCAAGGCCCTCCCTGACCGCAGTAGCAAATAGTTTTTTTTACAGAGCTGGTTTGCTTGTCCCAGCATCTGACCCTCTTCTTTTCACAGCACGGGCTTGGGACCGGCCACGGCAGAGTTAAAAAAATGTTGAAAACATTATTTATTTATTCATTTATTTGTTTGAGATCCTGAGGAATCCAAATGAGCTTTTCCAAGGCCCTCCCTGACCGCAGTAGCAAATAGTTTTTTTTACAGAGCTGGTTTGCTTGTCCCAGCATCTGACCCTCTTCTTTTCACAGCACGGGCTTGGGACCGGCCACGGCAGAGTTAAAAAAATGTTGAAAACATTATTTATTTATTCATTTATTTGTTTGAGATCATGAGGAATTCCAATGAGCTTTTCCAAGGCCCTCCCTGACTGCACAAGCAAATAGTTTTTACAGAGCTGGTTTGCTTGTCCCAGCATCTGACCCTCCTCCTTTCTCAGCACGGGCTTGGGACCGGCCATGGCAGAGTTAAAAAATGTTGAAAACATTATTTATTTATTAATTTATTTGTTTGAGATCCTGAGGAATCCCAGTGAGCTTTTCCAAGGCCCTCCCTGACCGCAGTAGCAAATAGTTTTTACAGAGCTGGTTTCCTTGTCCCAGCATCTGACCCTCCTCTTTTCACAGCACGGGCTTGGGACCGGCCACGGCAGAGTTAAAAAATGTTGAAAACATTATTTATTTATTTATTAATTTATTTGTTTGAGATCCTGAGGAATCCCAATGAGCTTTTCCAAGGCCCTCCCTGACCGCAGTAGCAAATAGTTTTTTTTACAGAGCTGGTTTGCTTGTCCCAGCATCTGACCCTCTTCTTTTCACAGCACGGGCTTGGGACCGGCCACGGCAGAGTTAAAAAAATGTTGAAAACATTATTTATTTATTCATTTATTTGTTTGAGATCCTGAGGAATCCAAATGAGCTTTTCCAAGGCCCTCCCTGACCGCAGTAGCAAATAGTTTTTTTTACAGAGCTGGTTTGCTTGTCCCAGCATCTGACCCTCTTCTTTTCACAGCACGGGCTTGGGACCGGCCACGGCAGAGTTAAAAAAATGTTGAAAACATTATTTATTTATTCATTTATTTGTTTGAGATCATGAGGAATCCCAATGAGCTTTTCCAAGGCCCTCCCTGACTGCACTAGCAAATAGTTTTTACAGAGCTGGTTTGCTTGTCCCAGCATCTGACCCTCCTCCTTTCTCAGCACGGGCTTGGGACCGGCCATGGCAGAGTTAAAAAATGTTGAAAACATTATTTATTTATTCATTTATTTGTTTGAGATCCTGAGGAATCCCAGTGAGCTTTTCCAAGGCCCTCCCTGACCGCAGTAGCAAATAGTTTTTACAGAGCTGGTTTCCTTGTCCCAGCATCTGACCCTCCTCTTTTCACAGCACGGGCTTGGGACCGGCCACGGCAGAGTTAAAAAATGTTGAAAACATTATTTATTTATTTATTAATTTATTTGTTTGAGATCCTGAGGAATCCCAATGAGCTTTTCCAAGGCCCTCCCTGACTGCACTTGCAAATAGTTTTTACAGAGCTGGTTTGCTTGTCCCAGCATCTGACCCTCCTCTTTTCACAGCACGGGCTTGGGACCGGCCACGGTAGAGTTAAAAAAATGTTGAAAACATTATTTATTTATTTATTCATTTATTTGTTTGAGATCCTGAGGAATCCCAATGAGCTTTTCCAAGGCCCTCCCTGACCGCAGTAGCAAATAGTTTTTACAGAGCTGGTTTGCTTGTCCCAGCATCTGACCCTCCTCTTTTCACAGCACGGGCTTGGGACCGGCCACGGCAGAGTTAAAAAATGTTGAAAACATTATTCATTTATTAATTTATTTGTTTGAGATCCTGAGGAATCCCAATGAGCTTTTCCAAGGCCCTCCCTGACCGCAGTAGCAAATAGATTTTACAGAGCTGGTTTGCTTGTCCCAGCATCTGACCCTCCTGTTTTCACAGCACGGGCTTGAGACCGGCCACGGCAGAGTTAAAAAAAATGTTGAAAACATTATTTATTTGTTCATTTATTTGTTTGAGATCCTGAGGAATCCCAATGAGCTTTTCGAAGGCCCTCCCTGACTGCAGTAGAAAATAGTTTTTACAGAGCTGGTTTGCTTGTCCTAGCATCTGACCCTCCTCTTTTCACAGCACAGGCTTGGGACCGGCCACGGCAGAGTTAAAAAATGTTGAAAACATTATTTATTTATTCATTTATTTGTTTGAGATCCTGAGGAATCCAAATGAGCTTTTCCAAGGCCCTCCCTGACCGCAGTAGCAAATAGTTTTTACAGAGCTGGTTTTCTTGTCCCAGCATCTGACCCTCCTCTTTTCACAGCACGGGCTTCGGACCGGCCACGGCAGAGTTAAAAAATGTTGAAAACATTATTTATTTATTAATTTATTTGTTTGAGATCCTGAGGAATCCCAATGAGCTTTTCAAGGCCCTCCCTGACCGCAGTAGCAAATAGTTTTTACAGAGCTGGTTTGCTTGTCCCAGCATCTGACCCTCCTCTTTTCACAGCATGGGCTTGGGACCAGCGATGGCAGAGTTAAAAAATGTTGAAAACATTATTTATTTATTTATTCATTTATTTGTTTGAGATCCTGAGGAATCCCAATGAGCTTTTCCAAGGCCCTCCCTAACCGCAGTAGCAAATAGTTTTTACAGAGCTGGTTTGCTTGTCCCAGCATCTGACCCTCCTCTTTTCACAGCACGGGCTTGGGACCGGCCACGGCAGAGTTAAAAAATGTTGAAAACATTATTTATTTATTCATTTATTTGTTTGAGATCCTGAGGAATCCCAATGAGCTTTTCCAAGGCCCTCCCTGACCGCAGTAGCAAATAGTTTTTTTTACAGAGCTGGTTTGCTTGTCCCAGCATCTGACCCTCCTCTTTTCACAGCACGGGCTTGGGACCGGCCACGGCAGAGTTAAAAAAAATGTTGAAAACATTATTTATTTATTCATTTATTTGTTTGAGATCCTGAGGAATCCCAATGAGCTTTTCCAAGGCCCTCCCTTACCGCAGTAGCAAATAGTTTTTACAGAGCTGGTTTGCTTGTCCCAGCATCTGACCCTCCTCTTTTCACAGCACGGGCTTGGGACCGGCCACAGCAGAGTTAAAAAAATGTTGAAAACATTATTTATTTATTCATTTATTTGTTTGAGATCATGAGGAATCCCAATGAGCTTTTCCAAGGCCCTCCCTGACCGCAGTAGCAAATCGTTTTTACAGAGCTGGATTGCTTGTCCCAGCATCTGACCCTCCTCTTTTCACAGCACGGGCTTGGGACCGGCCACGGCAGAGTTAAAAAAATGTTGAAAACATTTATTTATGCATTTATTTGTTTGAGATCCTGAGGAATCCCAATGAGCTTTTCAAAGGCCCTCCCTGACCGCAGTAGCAAATAGTTTTTACAGAGCTGGATTGCTTGTCCCAGCATCTGACCCTCCTCTTTTCACAGCACGGGCTTGGGACCGGCCAAGGCAGAGTTAAAAAAATGTTGAAAACATTATTTATTTATTCATTTATTTGTTTGAGATCCTGAGGAATCCCAATGAGCTTTTCCAAGGCATTCCCTGACCGCAGTAGCAAATAGTTTTTACAGAGCTGGTTTGCTTGTCCCAGCATCTGACCCTCCTCTTTTCACAGCACGGGCTTGGGACCGGCCACGGCAGAGTTAAAAAATGTTGAAAACATTATTTATTTATTAATTTATTTGTTTGAGATCCTGAGGAATCCCAATGAGCTTTTCCAAGGCCCTCCCTGACCGCAGTAGCAAATAGTTTTTACAGAGCTGGTTTGCTTGTCCCAGCATCTGACCCTCCTCTTTTCACAGCACGGACTAGGGACTGGCCACGGCAGAATTAAAAAATGTTGAAAACATTATTTATTTATTAATTTATTTGTTTGAGATCCTGAGGAATCCCAATGAGCTTTTCCAAGGCCCTCCCTGACCGCAGTAGCAAATAGTTTTTACAGAGCTGGTTTGCTTGTCCCAGCATCTGACCCTCCTCTTTTCACAGCATGGGCTTGGGACCAGCGATGGCAGAGTTAAAAAATGTTGAAAACATTATTTATTTATTTATTCATTTATTTGTTTGAGATCCTGAGGAATCCCAATGAGCTTTTCCAAGGCCCTCCCTGACCGCAGTAGCAAATAGTTTTTACAGAGCTGGTTTGCTTGTCCCAGCATCTGACCCTCCTCTTTTCACAGCAGGGGCTTGGGACCGGCCACGGCAGAGTTAAAAAAATGTTGAAAACATTATTTATTTATTAATTTATTTGTTTGAGATCCTGAGGAATCCAAATGAGCTTTTCCAAGGCCCTCCCTGACCGCAGTAGCAAATAGTTTTTACAGAGCTGGTTTGCTTGTCCCAGCATCTGACCCTCCTCTTTTCACAGCACGGGCTTGGGACCGACCACGGCAGAGTTAAAAAAAATGTTGAAAACATTATTTATTTATTCATTTATTTGTTTGAGATCATGAGGAATCCCAATGAGCTTTTCCAAGGCCCTCCCTGACTGCACTAGCAAATAGTTTTTACAGAGCTGGTTTGCTTGTCCCAGCATCTGACCCTCCTCTTTTCACAGCACGGTTTTGGGACCGACCACGACAGAGTTAAAAAAAATGTTGAAAACATTATTTATTCATTTATTTGTTTGGGATCATGAGGAATCCCAATGAGCTTTTCCAAGGCCCTCCCTGACCGCAGTAGCAAATAGTTTTTTTTACAGAGCTGGTTTGCTTGTCCCAGCATCTGACCCTCTTCTTTTCAAAGCACGGGCTTGGGACCGGCCATGGCAGAGTTAAAAAATGTTTAAAACATTATTTATTTATTCATTTATTTGTTTGAGATCCTGAGGAATCCCAATGAGCTTTTCCAAGGCCTTCCCTGACCGCAGTAGCAAATAGTTTTTACAGAGCTGGTTTGCTTGTCCCAGCATCTGACCCTCTTCTTTTCAAAGCACGGGCTTGGGACCGGCCACGGCAGAGTTAAAAAATGTTGAAAACATTATTTATTTATTCATTTATTTGTTTGAGATCCTGAGGAATCCCAATGAGCTTTTCCAAGGCCTTCCCTGACCGCAGTAGCAAATAGTTTTTACAGAGCTGGTTTGCTTGTCCCAGCATCTGACCCTCCTCTTTTCACAGCACGGGCTTGGGACCGACCACGGCAGAGTTAAAAAAATGTTGAAAACATTATTTATTTATTCATTTATTTGTTTGAGATCATGAGGAATCCCAATGAGCTTTTCCAAGGCCCTCCCTGACTGCACTAGCAAATAGTTTTTACAGAGCTGGTTTGCTTGTCCCAGCATCTGACCCTCCTCTTTTCACAGCACGGGCTTGGGACCAGCCTCGGCAGAGTTAAAAAAAATGTTGAAAACATTATTTATTTATTCATTTATTTGTTTGAGATCCTGAGGAATCCCAATGAGCTTTTCCAAGGCCCTCCCTGACCGGAGTAGCAAATAGTTTTTACAGAGCTGGTTTGCTTGTCCCAGCATCTGACCCTCCTCTTTTCACAGCACGGGCTTGGGACCGAACACGGCAGAGTTAAAAAAATGTTGAAAACATTATTTATTCATTTATTGATTTATTTGTTTGAGATCCTGAGGAATCCCAATGAGCTTTTCCAAGGCCCTCCCTGACCGCAGTAGCAAATAGTTTTTACAGAGCTGGTTTGCTTGTCCCAGCATCTGACCCTCCTCTTTTCACAGTACGGGCTTGGGACCGGCCACGGCAGAGTTAAAAAAATGTTGAAAACATTATTTATTTATTTATTCATTTATTTGTTTGAGATCCTGAGGAATCCCAATGAGCTTTTCCAAGGCCCTCCCTGACCGCAGTAGCAAATAGTTTTTACAGAGCTGGTTTGCTTGTCCCAGCATCTGACCCTCCTCTTTTCACAGCACGGGCTTGGGACCGGCCACGGCAGAGTTAAAAAAATGTTGAAAACATTATTTATTTATTTATTCATTTATTTGTTTGAGATCCTGAGGAATCCCAATGAGCTTTTCCAAGGCCCTCCCTGACCGCAGTAGCAAATAGTTTTTACAGAGCTGGTTTGCTTGTCCCAGCATCTGACCCTCCTCTTTTCACAGCACGGGCTTGGGACCGACCACGGCAGAGTTAAAAAAAATGTTGAAAACATTATTTATTTATTCATTTATCATATTTTCTATTCCGCTATTCAATTAAAACCTTTGGGGATCAATTAAATTGCGTGATAGTCTGTGTCGGTACGTGTGAGATCCACCTTTCCAAGTTTTTGGGGTTCATCTCATACTTCTGAAGATTTGAGGGTGCTGCCTGTTCCATACTCCTCCTCCTACTCCTCAACCATCCTTTTAGGGGTACAAACAATAGTAATTGGGGCCTAGTGTGGTGGTGTACGTGTGAGATACATACACTTTCTTTTTGATCATATTTTCTATTCCGCTATTCAATTAAATCCTTTGGGGATCAATTAAATTGCGTGATAGTCTGTGTCGGTACGTGTGAGATCCACCTTTCCAAGTTTTTGGGGTTCATCTCATACTTCTGAAGATTTGAGGGTGCTGCCTGTTCCATACTCCTCCTCCTACTCCTCAACCATCCTTTTAGGGGTACAAACAATAGTGATTGGGGCCTAGTGTGGTGGTGTACGTGTGAGATACATACACTTTCTTTTTGATCATATTTTCTATTCCGCTATTCAATTAAAACCTTTGGGGATCAATTAAATTGCATGATAGTCTGTGTCGGTACATGTGAGATCCACCTTTCCAAGTTTTTGGGGTTCATCTCATACTTCTGAAGATTTGAGGGTGCTGCCTGTTCCATACTCCTCCTCCTACTGCTCAACCATCCTTTTAGGGGTACAAACAATAGTAATTGGGGCCTAGTGTGGTGGTGTACGTGTGAGATACATACACTTTCTTTTTGATCATATTTTCTATTCCGCTATTCAATTAAATCCTTTGGGGATCAATTAAATTGCGTGATAGTCTGTGTCGGTACGTGTGAGATCCACCTTTCCAAGTTTTTGGGGTGTATCTCATACTTCTGAAGATTTGAGGGTGCTGCCTGTTCCATACTCCTCCTCCTACTGCTCAACCATCCTTTTAGGGGTACAAACAATAGTAATTGGGGCCTAGTGTGGTGGTGTACGTGTGAGATACATACACTTTCTTTTTGATCATATTTTCTATTCCGCTATTCAATTAAATCCTTTGGGGGATCAATTAAATTGCGTGATAGTCTGTGTCGGTACGTGTGAGATCCACCTTTCTAAGTTTTTGGGGTTCATCTCATACTTCTGAAGATTTGAGGGTGCTGCCTGTTCTATACTCTTCCTACTCCTCATCCATCCTTTTAGGGGTACAAACAATAGTAATTGGGGCCTAGTGTGGTTGTGTACGTGCGAGATACATACAGTTTTTTTGATCATATTTCCTATTCCGCTATTCAATAAAAACCTTTGGGGATCAATTAAATTGCGTGATAGTCTGTGTCGGTACGTGTGAGATCCACCTTTCCAAGTTTTTGGGGTTCATCTCATACTTCTGAAGATTTGAGGGTGCTGCCTGTTCCATACTCCTCCTCCTACTCCTCAACCATCCTTTTAGGGGTACAAACAATGGTGATTGGGGCCTAGTGTGGTGGTGTACGTGTGAGATACATACACTTTCTTTTTGATCATATTTTCTATTCCGCTATTCAATTAAAACCTTTGGGGATCAATTAAATTGCGTGATAGTCTGTGTTGGTACATGTGAGATCCACCTTTCCAAGTTTTTGGGGTTCATCTCATACTTCTGAAGATTTGAGGGTGCTGCCTGTTCCATAATCCTCCTCCTACTGCTCAACCATCCTTTTAGGGGTACAAACAATAGTAATTGGGGCCTAGTGTGGTGGTGTACGTGTGAGATACATACACTTTCTTTTTGATCATATTTTCTATTCCGCTATTCAATTAAATCCTTTGGGGATCAATTAAATTGCGTGATAGTCTGTGTCGGTACGTGTGAGATCCACCTTTCCAAGTTTTTGGGGTTCATCTCATACTTCTGAAGATTTGAGGGTGCTGCCTGTTCCATACTCCTCCTCCTACTGCTCAACCATCCTTTTAGGGGTACAAACAATAGTAATTGGGGCCTAGTGTGGTGGTGTACGTGTGAGATACATACACTTTCTTTTTGATCATATTTTCTATTCCGCTATTCAATTAAATCCTTTGGGGGATCAATTAAATTGCGTGATAGTCTGTGTCGGTACGTGTGAGATCCACCTTTCCAAGTTTTTGGGGTTCATCTCATACTTCTGAAGATTTGAGGGTGCTGCCTGTTCTATACTCTTCCTACTCCTCATCCATCCTTTTAGGGGTACAAACAATAGTAATTGGGGCCTAGTGTGGTGGTGTACGTGCGAGATACATACAGTTTTTTTGATCATATTTCCTATTCCGCTATTCAATAAAAACCTTTGAGGATCATTTGAATTGCGGGATAGTCTGTGTCGGTACGTGTGAGATCCACCTTTCCAAGTTTTTGAGGTTCATCTCATACTTCTGAAGATTTGAGGGTGCTGTCTGTTCCATACTCCTCCTACTCCTCATCCATCCTTTTAGGGGTAGAAACAATAGTAATTGGGGCCTAGTGTGGTTTTGTACGTGCGAGATACATACACTTTTTTGGATCATATTTCCTATTCCGCTATTCAATAAAAACCTTTCTAGGGCAAGATCTTAAATTACAGAAATATGAGGAGACCGTCAAATAAGGGCCGTGGCCTGGGTCGTGGTGCTGCTGGTAGAACTCCTGTTGCAAGGAGAGGACGTGGTCGATCTGTGCCAGCTACACGCACAAGTGAAACACCTTCCTCAAGTGTGAGTAGGCGACAGAACCTGCATCAGTATTTGGTAGGGCATCATACGCCTCTAGAAGTGATGAGGCCAGAACAAGTGGAGGCGATAGTAGATTGGTTTGCTGCTGACAGTGCCTCCAGTTCCTTCACATTGTCTCCCACCCAGTCTACTGCAGAAATGTCACAGTTGGCACCTGCAGCCGATGTCCAACCGTCTTTCACCTCACCCCCTTGCAAATCAGGCAAGCAGTCTGAGCCCCAAGCCATACAGCAGTCTCTTCTTCTTTTTGATGACTCTGTCAGCAGGGTTTCCCAGGGCCATCCACCTAGCCCTGCCCCAGAAGTGGAAGAGATTGAGTGCAGCGATGCCCAACCACTTATTTCTCAAGATGAGTACATGCAAGGACCATCGCAGCACATCTCTGATGATGACGAAACGCAGGTGCCAACTGCTGCAGCGTTCAGCATTGTGGAGACCGACAAGGAGGGCAGGGGTGAAGACTGGGTGGAAGATGATGTGGAGGACGATGAGGTCCTCGACCCCACATGGAATGAACGTCATGCAGGTGACCTGAGTAGTTTGGAGGAAGAGGCGGTGGTCGCACAGAGCCACCAGCACAGCAGAAGAGGGAGCAGGGTGCAGAAGCGGAGCGGCCGTGCCCTAGACACTACGCCCGCTACTGCCCAACGCAGCAAGGGAACAAGCGCACCAAAGTCAGCTCAAAGGAGTTCTCTAGCGTGGAAGTTCTTTAGAAAATGTGCTGATGACAGGACACGAGTGGTTTGCACCCTGTGCAATCAGAGCTTGAAGCGAGGCATAAACCTTCTCAACCTGAGCACAACCTGCATGATCAGGCATCTAAGTGCAAAGCACGAGCTGCAGTGGAGTACACACCTTCAAAACCAAGAAACGTCTCTGGCTCATCCTGCTTCCTCTTCTGCTGCAGTCTCGGCCGCTCCAGCCACATCTGTAGTGATACCGGCACCTGCCACCCCGCAAACAGACGATCTGTCAGCAACACCACCACCTGGGTCACCAACAACCATCTCCACAATGTCCCGTGGAAGCGTTCAGCTTTCCATCTCCCAAACACTTGAGAGGAAGAGGAAGTACCCCCCTACCCACCCGCGATCCCTGGCCCTGAATGCCAGCATTTCAAAATTATTGGCCTTTGAAATGCTGTCATTCCGTCTGGTGGAGACACACAGTTTTAAAAACCTTATGTCGGTGGCTGTCCCACAGTACGTCGTGCCCAGCTGCCACTACTTTTCCAGGCAAGCCATCCCTTCCCTGCACAACCAAGTGGGGGAAAAAATCAGGTGTGCACTGCGCAACGCCATCTGTGCCAAGGTCCACCTAACTACCGATACGTGGACCAGTAAGCACGGTCAGGGGCGTTATATCTCCCTAACGGCACACTGGGTAAATGCAGTGGCGGATGGGCCTGAGGCGGATAGCAATTTGGCGCATGTCCTTCCACCACCGAGGATTGCAGGGCGCTTCAGTTTGCCTCCTGTTCCTAACTCCTCCTACTCCGCTTCCTCATCCTCTACCGCCTCCTCATCCGGACAGCGTAACACCTTCACCACCAACTTCAGCACGGCCAGGGGTAAACGACAGCAGGCAGTTTTACAACTTGCCTTTTTGGGGGACAAACCACACACCGCGCAGGAGTTGTGGAGGAGTATGGAACAGCAGACAAATGAGTGGTTGCTGCCAGCGAGCCTCAAGCCCGGCCTGGTGGTGTGCGATAACGGGCGAAATCTCATAGCAGCTCTGGGCCTAGCCGGTTTGACGCACATCCCTTGCCTGGCGCATGTGCTGAATTTGGTGGTGCAGAGGTTCCTTAAAAACTACCCCGATATGTCAGAGCTGCTGCAGAAAGTGCGGGCCGTTTGTGTGCACTTTCGGCGTTCTCACTCTGCTGCTGCTCGCCTGGCAGCGCTGCAGCGTAACTTCGGCCTTCCCGCTCACCGCCTCATATGTGACGTGCCCACAAGGTGGAACTCCACCTTGCACATGCTGGAAAGACTGTGCGAGCAGCAGCAGGCCATAGTGGAGTTTCAGCTGCAGCACGCGCGCGTGAGTCGCTCTGCGGAACAGCACCACTTCACCACCAATAACTGGGCCTCCATGCAAGACCTGTGTGCCTTGTTGCGCTGTTTTGAGTACTCCACCAACATGGCCAGTGGCAATGACGCCGTTCTCAGCTTAACTATCCCACTTCTATGCCTCCTTGAAAAAACAATTTGGGCGATGATGGAAGAGGATGTGGCACAGGATGAGGAGGAGGAGGAGGATGAAGAGGTAACATTTCCAAGGCTTTCAGGGCAGTCATTCGCAAGGGACTCCGAGGGTGGGTTCCTGCACACACAAACGCCAGGGACACAATTGTCCAGCAGGGGCACAGTTCTGGAGGATGAGGAGGAGGATTAGCTGGAGGAGGAGATGGAACCATGTTCACAGCAGGGTGGCACCCAGGCCAGCTCATGGCCATCACTGGTGCGTGGCTGGGGGGATACAGAGGACACGGACGATACACCTCCCACAGAGGACAGCCTTTCGTTGCCTCTGGGCAGCCTGGCACACATGAGCGATTACATGCTGCAGTGTCTCCACAACGACCGCCGAGTTGCCCACATTCTAACTTGTGCTGATTACTGGGTGGCCACGCTGCTGGATCCCCGTTACAAGGACAACATACCATCCTTAATTCACTCACTGGAGCGTGATCGCAAGATGCGCGAGTACAAGCGCACGCTGGTAGACGCCATGCTGCTGGCATTCCCATCTGACAGCGGGGCCGCAGTGGAAGCACAAGGCAGAGGAGGAGGAGGTCGCCAACGCAACCAGGGCACCGCCAGCACCTCGGAAGGCAGGGTTAGCATGGCCGAAATGTGGAAAAGCTTTGTCAGCACGCCACAACAAACAGCAGCACCAGCAGCTCAGATGGAACGTCTTAGCAGGAGGCAGCATTTTACCAACATGGTGGAGCAGTATGTGTGCACACGCCTACATGTAGTGAATGAGGGGTCTGCCCCCTTCAACTTCTGGGTCTCCAAATTGGGCACATGGTCTGAGCTTGCCCTTTACGCCTTGGAGGTGCTGGCGTGCCCTGCAGCCAGTGTATTATCTGAACGGGTATTTAGCACGGCTGGGGGTGTTATAACAGACAAGCGCAGCCGCCTGTCCAGAGACAATGTGGACAAGCTCACGTTCATTAAAATGAACCAGGCATGGATCCCACGGGACTTTTCCGTACCTTATGCAGAATAGCAATGGATACCGACCTTACCCACCCATTGTTCCATTTTTGCTCTCACTCTTTTGGGGTGTACCCTCATTTAAAATTTGTGAAAAGAAGCAGTGTTGGCTACCTCGTCCTCCTCCTCAGGGCCAGATTAACGTAGGGGCTATTGGAGCTGCAGCTCCAGGCCCCTACCTTTTATATAGGCCCCGGGTTGGCCATATTCACTGTTACCGCTCTTCTGTCACTTGTAAACACAGAAGTCTGGCTTCTATGCTCGCTTCCCCAGGCAGCACCCTCAGAACCTCCCCACACAGCGTGAAGGCCGGACAAGGAGGGACAGTTGCCGATGCATGGATGTGTTTATGGGCTTCAGAGACAGCATCCCATGTTGAATTAGGCATGCATGGCTGCACCCTTCCTCCTCTGGGTGCATGCCAAGGCACGGCCCTTAAGGCCCTTCAAAATCCTCAGCACCAAGCCCATGATGCTCTTAATCCGGCCCTGGTCCTCCTCCACCGCCGCTTCCACCTACACCGCCCATAGGTGTGCACAGCCTATTGCATTAAGGTGTGCACCCCAAAGTTGAAATACACATGCATGTGTTTGCCTACAGGTACATGGCCCCGATACATTACTGTCCCTGCTGGCAAAGAGAAATAGAGCAGAGCAGGTCCGAGGGAGATCTTTCCCATCTCCTCACTGGCAATGCTATGTGCCCTAGGTGATTAGGGTGTGCCCAGGCACACCCGGCACACCCTGTGCGCATGCCTATGTCACCGCCACATCCACCACCACCTCAACCTCCCTCCTACTCCATATGGGCCTCGTCCTTCAGAGATGAAGAAGAACATTGTTTTATTTTTCTGTTTTTTTTTGTTGTTTTAAGTTATTTCCCTATCCACATTTGTTTGCAGAGCACTTGCCATGCTCTTAATTACGTTTTGCTGCCATTTGCAGCACTCTAGCCCTTTCCTTTGGTGTTTTAGAGCCATTTTAGTAACTTAAAGTTCGGGTCCCCATTGACTTCAATGGGGTTCGGTGTCCGGGAAAAGTTCGGTAAAAGTCCGGGACACGGACCCAGACTTTTTTTAAAGTTCGGCTGAACCAGTCGAACACGGACATCTAGGTGTCCGCTCAACCCTACTCATCAATCATCATCATCATTATCATCATCATTATCATCATCAATATCAATCATCATTATCAATATCAATCATCATTAATCTATATCACTATATCATCATCAATATTAACCATCAGCATCATCATCAAGATTAACCATCAGCATCATCATCACCCCCTATAATAAAACACTGAGGGAGAGAAGCGGCAAAAAGCATACTAGCACATTATGATAGGCTTACCTTAAATATCCACTGACAGGGCTTCCATCTTCACAGGCTCTGGTCACTTGAATGGCGACAATCCAGCAAAAGTGGTTGGTCCTGGTCTAGAGGAGGTCGGCTTGGCATTTGGAGAAATCCTGGGAAATAGATCTGTCCCAAGATTGCCATACCAAGCCGGCCAGGAGGAAGCTTGGGAACCCAAGCATATCCTCACGCCTGCACTTGTCCCTTTGGTTAAACGTGCTTTGGGTGAACAGGTCCTTCTGTCTGTCCTCCGTAAAAAGAGGTATACCTTCTTTCCCCTTTGACAGTCGAGCCGAAGCACACAGACGGGACAGCAGGAAAGAACTCAGTAAGGACAGCAGGGAAGCATTCTGATAGGCATTTACTATGAATGTCATAATAAACAGGCCTCTCTACTAATCCCATACAAAACTAAAACTAGCCTTCTCTTTAAAAGTAAGTCGTAGGACTGTCTAAACAGGTTCTTTTTAACCCATTGCACAGAGTACTGCAGGTTACAAGATGGCAGGGTATTCCAACCACCCATACTCAGGGAGTTCCCTCAAATATCCGCAGCAACCTTTCTGATCAACATCCTATAATGGAACACTGAGGGAGAGAAGCAGCAAAACGCATACTAGCACATTAGGATAGGCTTACCTTTAAACATCCACTGACAGGGCTTCCATCGTCACCTGGTTTTCTGGCCTCCAACCACCCCTATAGCCATTACTGACCTCAAGCCTCCACTATATCCAGTTCAACACACGCCTAAGTATAACCCTTACTACCTCATTATCAATATCAATAATCATTAATCTTTATCATCATCAATATTAATCATCATCATCATCAATATCAATCATCATCATCAATATCAATATAATCATCAATATCAATATCAATCATCATCAATATCAATCATCATCATCTTCAATCATCATCATCAACAATAACAATAACAAACATCATTATAAAAATCATTCATCGTTATTAATATCAATCATCATCATCATCAATCATCATAATTAATAATCATCAATATCAGTCATCATCAATCATCATCATCATCATCAATATCAATCATCATCTTAATCTTCATCATCAATATCAATCATCATTATCATTATCATCAATAATCATCATTACCATCATCATAAGCATCATTAATAACAATTATCATCATCATCATTAATTTTCGTCAATATCAATCATCATCATCATCATTAAAAAATCAATTATTAACATCATCAATATTAATTATCATCATCAATATCACTCATCATCAATCATCATCATTATCATCATCAATGTCAATCATCATCGTAAGCATCATTAATATCAATTATCATCACCGTCATCATCATCATCAATATCATCATCATCATCATCATCAATATCAATATCAATATAATCATCATCAATATCAATCATCATCAATATCAATCATCATCAATCATCATCATCAACAATAACAAACATCATTATAAAAATCATTCATCGTTATTAATATCAATCATCATCATCATCAATCATCATAATTAATAATCATCAATATCAGTCATCATCAATCATCATCATCAATATCAATCATCATCTTAATCTTCATCATCAATATCAATCATCATTATCATTATCATCAATAATCATCATTACCATCATCATAAGCATCATTAATAACAATTATCATCATCATCATTAATATTCGTCAATATCAATCATCATCATCATCATCATCATTAAAAAATCAATTATTAACATCATCAATATTAATTATCATCATCAATATCACTCATCATCAATCATCATCATTATCATCATCAATGTCAATCATCATCGTAAGCATCATTAATATCAATTATCATCACCGTCATCATCATCATCAATATCAATCATCATCATCATCATCATCATCAATATCAATATAATCATCATCAATATAAATATCAATCATCATCAATATCAATCATCATCATCATCATCAATCATCATCATCAACAATAACAACAAACATCATTATAAAAATCATTCATCGTTATTAATATCAATCATCATCATCATCATCAATCATCATAATTAATAATCATCAATATCAGTCATCATCAATCATCATCATCAATATCAATCATCATCTTAATCTTCATCATCAATATCAATCATCGTTATCATTATCATCAATATCAATCATCATCATTACCATCATCATAAGCATCATTAATAACAATTAGCATCATCATCATTAATATTCGTCAATATCAATCATCATCATCATTAAAAAATCACTTATCAACATCATCAATATTAATTATCATCATCAATATCACTCATCATCAATCATCATCATTATCATCATCAATGTCAATCATCATCGTACGCATCATTAACACCGGGCTGTGCGACTCGGTGTTGTGCGTCTGACCGGGCTGTGCGACTCTGTATTGTGCGTCTGACCGGGCTGTGCGACTCTGTGTTGTGCGTCTGACCGGGCTGTGCGACTCGGTGTTGTGCGTCTGACCGGGCTGTGCGACTCGGTGTTGTGCGTCTGACCGGGCTGTGCGACTCGGTGTTGTGCGTCTGACCGGGCTGTGCGACTCTGTATTGTGCGTCTGACCGGGCTGTGCGACTCTGTATTGTGTGTCTGACCGGGCTGTGCGACTCAGTGTGGTGCGTCTGACCGGGCTGTGCGACTCAGTGTTGTGCGTCTGACCGGGCTGTGCGACTGAATGTTGTGCGTCTGACCGCGCTGTGCGACTTAGTGTTGTGCGTCTGACCGGGCTGTGCGACTTAGTGTTGTGCGTCTGACCGGGCTGTGCGACTTAGTGTTGTGCGTCTGACCGGGCTGTGTGACTCAGCATTGTGCGTCTGACCGGGCTGTGAGATTGTGAGTGTTGGGTGACTGACCGGTGTCAAGTGAGTGGAGCGGAATACCAGAGGGTGAGAAGGTAGCGTTAGGAAGCCAGGAAATAGCCACATAGGATAGACTTAAATCGCTGAATCCCCATTAGATTAGATAGTAGGTACAATGCCCGGCGGGTGTGGGGATGCGACTCGGTGTACATCTTGTGATATGTATGCGTTCCTCGGTCATGCGATAGAGGGCGAATACAAATGCGCAAAATGTGAGCACGTTGCTTCCCTGGAAGCTCAGGTCCTGAATCTAGGGAAGCAGCTGGCAACACTGAGACGAATGTCCATACCGGAGGAGAGCCAGGATTGTACCAATCAGGTGCAGACAGGGGCCTGCACAGAGGTGGGCGGAGTATCGGAGGTGCAGGCATCAGAGCAGAGCAGAGGGGTGACAGTTAGGAGGGGTAGAAGGGGACAAGGCAAGGAGGCTGATCCTGGGCTGGAGCACCCCAATAGATACGCCCCGTTGTGTGATGTTGGGGAAACCAGTCAGGGACCAGCATTGCTGGAGCAGAGCGACGCCCCTAGCTGCCAGGGGACGAACTCCTCCAGTGAGGCCGGGAGAAAGGGAAAGGAAAGACAGGTGCTGGTGGTAGGGGACTCAATTATTAGAAGGGCAGACAGTGTAATCTGTGACATAGACCGTGTGCGCCGAACAGTCTGTTGTTTTCCGGGCGCTCGGGTTCGGCACATCGCGGATCGGGTGAACAGATTATTGGGTGGGGCTGGGGAAGACCCAGCTGTCATGGTACACGTGGGTACCAATGACATAGGCAGAGGAAGACGGAGAGTCCTAAACGATTTCAGGGACTTAGGCGCTAAGTTGAGGACTAGGACCTCCAAGGTAGTATTTTCCGAAATACTACCTGTACCTCGAGCCACACCAGAGAGGCAGCGGGAGATTAGGGAAGTTAACGAGTGGCTGAGGAGCTGGTGTAGTAAGGAGGGTTTCGGGTTCCTGGAGAACTGGGCCGTCTTCTCAGTCGGTCACCGGTTCTTTGGTAGGGACGGATTGCACCTAAATGGGGTGGGTGCAGCCGTACTGGGTGAGAGGATGGCCAAAAAGTTAGAGGGGCTTTTAAACTAGGGAATGGGGGGGAGGGTACAGATGTAGAATTAGCCAGTGGAAAGCAAGTTTCAGAGGGCAGAAATGGGGGCATTAGCGGTAGGGTGTTCGGAGCCCCTATACCCAGGGTGGGTACGGGGAAAAATCAAGAGAGCAGCCTAAAAACATCAAAATTACGAGGCTTATATACCAATGCCAGAAGCCTGGCCAACAAGATGGGAGAGCTGGAGCTGCTGATGTTTGAGGAGGACTTAGATTTTGTGGGGATAACTGAGACTTGGTTTGACAGCTCTCATGACTGGATGGCGACCATTCAGGGGTATTCCCTTTATCGCAGAGATAGAGAGGGTAAAAAAGGGGGAGGGGTATGTTTGTATATTAAGAACAGTATACAGGTAAATATGAGGGATGATATTAATAATGGAGCTATGGACGAGGCAGAATCCCTATGGGTAGAGCTTCAAAGGAAAGGCACGGTGGGGAAGGTAATATTGGGCGTATGCTATAGGCCCCCAAACCAGAGGGAGGAGGGTGAGGTGGACCTCATGTTACAAATAGGATTGGCAGCAAGGATGGGAAATGTCATTATAATGGGGGACTTTAATTATCCTGATATAGACTGGGCAGAAGGAACCGCGCATTCAGCCAAGGCTCGGCAGTTCCTAAATGTTTTGCAGGACAATTTCATGGGTCAGATGGTGAATGCACCGACAAGAAACAATGCGGTACTTGACCTACTGATTACCAACAATACAGACCTGCTCACGGATATAGAAATACGGGACAACTTAGGGAACAGTGACCATAGGTCAATTGGTTTCAGTATTAATTACAGTAATAGGAAACACAAGGGTAATATAAGGACACTGAATTTCAAAAGAGCCAATTTCCCTAAACTGCGCTCGCTGCTAGAAAATATCAATTGGGATAGAACCCTGGGAACAAAGAACACGGAGGAAAAATGGGAGTGCTTCAAGAGCATACTTAACAAGGGGGTGGACCAGTGCATTCCACAGGGAAATAAATTTAAAAGAGCAAAACTAAACCCTGGGTGGCTAAACTCCAACATAAAAATGTATATTAGAGCTAAAGAAAAGGCCTTCAAAAAATACAAGACTGAGGGGTCATTGGCAGCATTTAAGCATTACAAAGAGTGTAATAAGAAATGTAAAGATGAAATCAGGGCGGCTAAAATAGAACACGAGAGACATATAGCGGAGGAGAGTAAAAAGAACCCCAAGAAATTCTTTAAGTATATAAACAGTAAGAAAGCGAGGCCAGAACACATTGGCCCCATAAAAGATGATAAAGGAAAAATGGCCACTGAGGACAGAGAAAAGGCGGAAGTGTTAAATAATTTCTTTTCTTCAGTCTTCACAAAGGAATCGGGGGGCTACACGAACCCCGCTTGTAAGGCCGAACTAAATAATACACCTCAGGAAGTGCCGCCATGGCTAACAGAGGATAGACTTAGAGCTAAACTAGAGAAACTTAACATAAATAAATCCCCGGGACCGGATGGCTTGCACCCAAGGGTTCTAAATGAGCTCAGTCAGGTGATTGCCAGACCATTATTCTTGATCTTTAAGGATAGTTTACAGACGGGTATGGTGCCAGCTGATTGGAAAAAAGCCAACGTGGTACCAATATTTAAAAAGGGGCCGAGATATATCCCGGGTAACTATAGGCCGGTCAGCCTAACATCTGTAGTCTGCAAAATTTTGGAGGGGATGATAAGGGACCACATACAAGACTTTAGTAATGAAAACGGTATTATAAGTAGTAATCAGCATGGATTCATGAAAAATCGTTCATGCCAAACCAATCTATTAACCTTCTACGATGAAGTGAGCTGCCACTTAGATAAAGGTAAGCCTGTGGATGTGGTGTATCTGGACTTTGCAAAGGCCTTTGACACCGTTCCCCACAAACGCTTACTGTACAAACTAAGGAAGGTAGGTATGGACCATAAGGTGAGTACCTGGATAGAGAACTGGCTCCAGGGGAGAGTACAGAGGGTGGTGATTAATGGGGAGTACTCGGATTGGGCGGGTGTGGAAAGTGGGGTCCCCCAGGGTTCTGTCCTGGGACCAATCCTGTTTAATTTATTCATAAATGATCTAGAGGAGGGGATATCTAGTACAATCTCAGTATTTGCAGATGATACTAAATTAGGCATGCCAATATCTTCTATGCAGGATGTGGAAATCTTGCAAGCAGACCTGAACAAAATAACGGGGTGGGCAACTACATGGCAGATGAGATTTAATGTAGAAAAATGTAAAGTAATGCACTTGGGGGCCAGAAACCAGAAAGCAAGCTACTCACTAGGGGGGGAACCTCTGGGTGAGTCTAGGATGGAAAGGGACCTGGGGGTACTGGTAGACAACAGGCTTGGAAGTGGCATGCAATGCCAAGCCGCTGCAAGCAAAGCCAACAGAATACTGGGTTGTATAAAAAAGGGGATTCACTCCAGAAATAAAGAGATTATTCTTCCACTCTACAAGACTCTGGTCCGGCCACATCTGGAGTATGCTGTCCAGTTCTGGGCACCGGTCCTCAGGAAGGATGTGCTGGAACTGGAGAAAGTCCAGAGAAGGGCAACAAAAATAATTAGGGGAATGGAGGACATCGGCTATGAGGAAAGACTACAAGCACTGAACTTGTTCTCTCTGGAGAAGAGACGCTTGAGGGGGGATATGATATCAATGTACAAATACTGTACTGGCGACCCTAGCATAAGGAACAAACTATTTAGAGTAAGGGAATACAATAAGACACGTGGCCACTCACTAAAACTAGAGGAAAGGCGGTTTAACCTTAAAGTGCGTAAGGGGTTCTTCACTGTAAGAGCGGTAAGGATGTGGAATTCTCTTCCGCAAGCAGTCGTATCAGCGGAGAGCATTGATAGTTTCAAAAAACTATTAGATGTACACCTTAAAGACCACAACATACAGGGGTATACAATGTACGGTTAAAAGCAAACACACACACATAGGTTGAACTGGATGGACTTGTGTCTTTTTTCAGCCTCACAAACTATGTAACTATGTAACTATGTAATATCAATTATCATCACCGTCATCATCATCTTCAATATCAATCATCATCATCATTATCAATATCAATCATCATCATCATCATCATCATCATCATCATCATCAATCATCATAATTAATCATCATCAATATCAGTCATCATCAATCATCATCATCAATATCAATCATCATCTTAATCTTCATCATCAATATCAATCATCATCATCATAATTATCATCAATATCAATCATCATTATCATTATCATCAATATCAATCATCATCATTACCATCATCATAAGCATCATTAATAACAATTAGCATCATCATCATTAATATTCGTCAATATCAATCATCATCATCATTAAAAAATCAATTATCAACATCATCAATATTAATTATCATCATCAATATCACTCATCATCAATCATCAATCATCATCATCATCAATGTCAATCATCATCGTAAGCAACATTAATATCAATTATCATCACCGTCATCATCATCTTCAATATCAATCATCATCATCATTATCAATATCAATCATCATCATCATCATCAATCATCATAATTAATCATCATCAATATCAGTCATCATCAATCATCATCATCAATATCAATCATCATCTTAATCTTCATCATCAATATCTATCATCATTATCATTATCATCAATATCAATCATCATCATTACCATCATCATAAGCATCATTAACAACAATTATCATCATCATCATTAATATTCTTCAATATCAATCATCATCATCATCATTAAAAAATCAATTATCAACATCATCAATATTAATCATCATCAATATCACTCATCATCAATCATCATCATTATCATCATCATTATCATCAATATCAATCATCATTATCAATATCAATCATCTATATCACTATATCATCATCAATATTAACCATCAGCATCATCATCAATATTAACCATCAGCATCATCATCACCCCCTATAATGGAACACCGAGGAAGAGAAGCGACAAAAAGCATACTAGCACATTATGATAGGCTTACCTTAAATATCCACTGACAGGGCTTCCATCTTCACAGGCTCTGGTCACTTGAATGGCGACAATCCAGCAAAAGTGGTTGGTCCTCGTCTAGAGGAGGTCGGCTTGGCATTTGGAGAAATCCTGGGAAATAGATCTGTCCCAAGATTGCCATGCCAAGCCGGCCAGGAGGAAGCTTGGGAACCCAAGCATATCCTCATGCCTGCACTTGTCCCTTTGGTTAAACGTGCTAAACGTGCTTTGGGCGAACAGGTCCTTCTGTCTGTCCTCCGTAAAAAGAGGTATACCTTCTTTCCCCTTTGACAGTCGAGCCGAAGCACACAGACGGGACAGCAGGAAAGAACTCAGTAAGGACAGCAGGGAAGCATTCTGATAGGCATTTACTATGAATGTCATAATAAACAGGCCTCTCTACTAATCCCATAGAAAACTAAAACTAGCCTTCTCTTTAAAATTAAGTCGTAGGACTGTCTAAACAGGTTCTTTTTAACCCATTGCACAGAGTACTGCAGGTTACAAGATGGCAGGGTATTCCAACCACCCATACTCAGGGAGTTCCCTCATATATCCGCAGCAACCTTTCTGATCAACATCCTATAATGGAACACTGAGGGAGAGAAGCAGCAAAACGCATACTAGCACATTAGGATAAGCTTACCTTTAAACATCCACTGACAGGGCTTCCATTGTCACCTGGTTTTCTGGCCTCCACCTCCCCTACAGTCAGTCCAGCACATGCCTAATAAAAGTACAAACCTTCAACCTACATATAGAGGGTTCAACACACACCTAATATAAAAAATACTGGCCTCCAGCCTCCCCTATAGCTACTCCAACACACGCCTAAATACAAACCTTCAACCTCCATATAAAAGGTCAAACACACACCTAAAAACTACTGGCCTCCAACCGCCCCTATAGCCAATCCAACATTCGCCTAATAAAAGAACAAACATTCAACCTCCATATAGATGGTCTAACACCTAAAAAAATACTGACCTTCAACCTCCCCTATAGCCAGTCCAACCCACGCCTAAGTATTAACCTTCAACCTCCATTTAGAGGGTCCAACACACACCTAAAACAAAAAATGGCCTCTAACCCCCCCTATAGTCAGTCCAACACACATCAAAAAAATACAAAACTTACACCTCCATATAGAGTGTTGAACACACACCTAAAAAAAATAAATTGCTGGCCTCCAACCTTCCCTATAGCCATTCTAACACACGCCTAATAAAAGTACAAACCTTCAACTTCCATATTGAGGGTCCAACACACACCTTAAAAAATAAAAATAATGGCCTTCAACCTCCCCTACAACTAAAAAAAGGAAAAACCTTCAACATCCATATAAAGGGTCGAACACACACCTAAAAAAATTACTGGCCTCCAACCTCCCCTATAGCCAATCCAACACACACCTACTAAAAGTACAAACCTTAAACCTCCATATAAAAGGTCAAACACTTAAAAAAATTACTGGTTTCCAACTTCCCTTATAGCCAGTCCAACACATGTCTAATAGAAGAACAAACATTCAACACACCTAAAAAATACTGGCCTCCAACCTCCCCTATAGCCAGTCCAACAGAGGCCTAAGTATACAATCTTTCAACCTACATATAGGAGGGGTCCAATACACACCTAGAAGAAATTACTGGCCTCCAATATTCCCTATAGCCAATCCAAAACATACCTGATAAAAGTACAAACCTTCAACCTCCATATAGAAGGTCAAAACACACAACTAGAAAATTACTGGCCTCCAACCTCCCCTATAGCCAGACCAACACACACCCAATAAAAGTACAAACCTTCAACCTCCATTTAGAGGATCCAACACACACATTTAAAAAAGAAAAAACTAATAGCCTCCTACTCGTAATAAAAGTACAAACCTTCAACCTCCATATAAAAGGTCAAACACACAGCTAGAAAATGACTGGCCTCCAACCTTGCCTATAGCCAGTCCAACACACACCTAATTATAATCCTTCAACCTACATATAGAGGGCCCAATACACTCCTGAAATAAAAATAAATAGGGGCCTCCAACCTCCCCTATAGCCAGACCAACACACGCCTAAGTACAAATCTTCAACCTCCAAGTAGAGGGTCCAACACACACCTAAAAAAAATTGGTGGCCTCCAACCTCCCCGATTGCCAGTCCAACACACCCCTAATAAAAGAACAAACATTGAACACACCTAAATAAACTGGCCTCACACCACCCCTATAGCCTTTACTGACCTCAAGCCTCCACAATATCCAGTTCAACACACGCCTAAGTATAACCCTTACAACCTCATTATCAATATCAATAATCATTCATCTTTATCATCATCATCAATATCAATCATCATCATCATCAATATCAATCATCATCATCATCAATATCAATCATCATCATCATCAATATCATTCATCATCATCATCAATATCATTCATCATCATCATCATCATCATCATCATCATCATCATCATCAATATCAAACATCATTATAAAAATAATTCATCGTTATTAATATCAATCATCATCATCATCAATCATCATAATTAATCATCATCAATATCAGTCATCATCAATATCAATCATCATCTTAATCTTCATCAATATCAATCATCATCATCATCATCATCAATATCAATCATCATTATCATTATCATCAATATCAATCATCATCATTACCATCATCATAAGCATCATTAATAACAATTATCATCATCATCATTAATATTCTTCAATAGCAATCATCATCATTAAAAAATCAATTATCAACATCATCAATATTAATTATCATCATCAATATCACTCATCATCAATCATCATCATCAATGTCAATCATCATCATCATGATTATCATCATCATAAGCATCATTAATATCAATTATCATCACCGTCATCATCATCATCAATATCATCATTATCATCATCAATATCAATCATCATCATCATAAGCTTCATTAATAACAATTATCATCATCATCATTAATATTCGTCAATATCAATCATCATCATCATCATCATTAAAAAATCAATTATCATCATCGATATTAATTATCATCATCAATATCACTCATCATCAATCATCATCATTATCATCATCAATGTCAATCATCATCGTAAGCATCATTAATATCAATTATCATCACCGTCATCATCATCTTCAATATCAATCATCATCATCATCATTATCAATATCAATCATCATCATCATCAATCATCATAATTAATCATCATCAATATCAGTCATCATCAATCATCATCATCAATATCAATCATCATCTTAATCTTCATCATCAATATCAATCATCATCATCATCAGAATTATCATCAATATCATTCATCATTATCATCAATATCAATCATCATCATTACCATCATCATAAGCATCATTAATAACAATTATCATCATCATCATTAATATTCTTCAATATCAATCATCATCATTAAAAAATCAATTATCAACATCATCAATATTAATCATCATCATCAATATCACTCATCAATAATCATCATCATTATCATTATCATCATCAATATCAATCATCATTATCAATATCAATCATCATTAATCTATATCACTATATCATCATCAATATTAACCATCAGCATCATCATCAATATTAACCATCAGCATCATCATCACCCCCTATAATGGAACACTGGGGGAGAGAAGCGGCAAAAAGCATACTAGCACATTATGATAGGCTTACCTTAAATATCCACTGACAGGGCTTCCATCTTCACAGGCTCTGGTCACTTGAATGGCGACAATCCAGAAAAAGTGGCTGGTCCTCGTCTAGAGGAGGTCGGCTTGGCATTTGGAGAAATCCTGGGAAATTGATCTGTCCCAAGATTGCCATACCAAGCCGGCCAGGAGGGAGCTTGGGAACCCAAGCATATCCTCATGCCTGCACTTGTCCCTTTGGTTAAACGTGCTTTGGGTGAACAGGTCCTTCTGTCTGTCCTCCGTAAAAAGAGGTATACCTTCTTTCCCCTTTGACAGTCGAGCCGAAGCACACAGACGGGACAGCAGGAAAGAACTCAGTAAGGACAGCAGGGAAGCATTCTGATAGGCATTTACTATGAATGTCATAATAAACAGGCCTCTCTACTAATCCCATACAAAACTAAAACTAGCCTTCTCTTTAAAAGTAAGTCGTAGGACTGTCTAAACAGGTTCTTTTTAACCCATTGCACAGAGTACTGCAGGTTACAAGATGGCAGGGTATTCCAACCACCCATACTCAGGGAGTTCCCTCATATATCCGCAGCAACCTTTCTGATCAACATCCTATAATGGAACACTGAGGGAGAGAAGCAGCAAAACACATACTAGCACATTAGGATAGGCTTACCTTTAAACATCCACTGACAGGGCTTCCATCGTCACCTGGTTTTCTGGCCTCCAAACACCCCTATACCCATTACTGACCTCAAGCCTCCACTATATCCAGTTCAACACACGCCTAAGTATAACCCTTACTACCTCATTATCAATATCAATAATCATTAATCTTTATCATCATCAATATTAATCATCATCATCATCAATATCAATCATCATCATCATCAATATCAATATAATCATCAATATCAATATCAATCATCATCAATATCAATCATCATCATCAATATCAATCATCATCATCATCAATCATCATCATCAACAATAACAATAACAAACATCATTATAAAAATCATTCATCGTTATTAATATCAATCATCATCATCATCATCAATCATCATAATAATCATCAATATCAGTCATCATCAATATCAATCATCATCTTAATCTTCATCATCAATATCAATCATCATTATCATTATCATCAATAATCATCATTACCATCATCATAAGCATCATTAATAACAATTATCATCATCATCATTAATATTCGTCAATATCAATCATCATCATCATCATTAAAAAATCAATTATTAACATCATCAATATTAATTATCATCATCAATATCACTCATCATCAATCATCATCATTATCATCATCAATGTCAATCATCATCGTAAGCATCATTAATATCAATTATCATCACCGTCATCATCATCATCAATATCAATCATCATCATCAATATCAATATAATCATCATCAATATAAATATCAATCATCATCAATATCAATCATCATCATCATCATCAATCATCATCATCAACAATAACAACAAACATCATTATAAAAATCATTCATCGTTATTAATATCAATCATCATCATCATCATCAATCATCATAATTAATAATCATCAATATCAGTCATCATCAATCATCATCATCTATATCAATCATCATCTTAATCTTCATCATCAATATCAATCATCGTTATCATTATCATCAATATCAATCATCATCATTACCATCATCATAAGCATCATTAATAACAATTAGCATCATCATCATTAATATTCGTCAATATCAATCATCATCATCATTAAAAAATCACTTATCAACATCATCAATATTAATTATCATCATCAATATCACTCATCATCAATCATCATCATTATCATCATCAATGTCAATCATCATCGTACGCATCATTAATATCAATTATCATCACCGTCATCATCATCTTCAATATCAATCATCATCATCATTATCAATATCAATCATCATCATCATCATCATCATCAATCATCATAATTAATCATCATCAATATCAGTCATCATCAATCATCATCATCAATATCAATCATCATCTTAATCTTCATCATCAATATCAATCATCATCATCATAATTATCATCAATATCAATCATCATTATCATTATCATCAATATCAATCATCATCATTACCATCATCATAAGCATCATTAATAACAATTAGCATCATCATCATTAATATTCATCAATATCAATCATCATCATCATTAAAAAATCAATTATCAACATCATCAATATTAATTATCATCATCAATATCACTCATCATCAATCATCAATCATCATCATCATCAATGTCAATCATCATCGTAAGCAACATTAATATCAATTATCATCACCGTCATCATCATCTTCAATATCAATCATCATCATCATTATCAATATCAATCATCATCATCATCATCAATCATCATAATTAATCATCATCAATATCAGTCATCATCAATCATCATCATCAATATCAATCATCATCTTAATCTTCATCATCAATATCTATCATCATTATCATTATCATCAATATCAATCATCATCATTACCATCATCATAAGCATCATTAATAACAATTATCATCATCATCATTAATATTCTTCAATATCAATCATCATCATCATCATTAAAAAATCAATTATCAACATCATCAATATTAATCATCATCAATATCACTCATCATCAATCATCATCATTATCATCATCATTATCATCAATATCAATCATCATTATCAATATCAATCATCATTAATCTATATCACTATATCATCATCAATATTAACCATCAGCATCATCATCAATATTAACCATCAGCATCATCATCACCCCCTATAATGGAACACCGAGGGAGAGAAGCGACAAAAAGCATACTAGCACATTATGATAGGCTTACCTTAAATATCCACTGACAGGGCTTCCATCTTCACAGGCTCTGGTCACTTGAATGGCGACAATCCAGCAAAAGTGGTTGGTCCTCATCTAGAGGAGGTCGGCTTGGCATTTGGAGAAATCCTGGGAAATAGATCTGTCCCAAGATTGCCATACCAAGCCGGCCAGGAGGAAGCTTGGGAACCCAAGCATATCCTCACGCCTGCACTTGTCCCTTTGGTTAAACGTGCTTTGGGCGAACAGGTCCTTCTGTCTGTCCTCCGTAAAAAGAGGTATACCTTCTTTCCCCTTTGACAGTCGAGCCGAAGCACACAGACGGGACAGCAGGAAAGAACTCAGTAAGGACAGCAGGGAAGCATTCTGATAGGCATTTACTATGAATGTCATAATAAACAGGCCTCTCTACTAATCCCATAGAAAACTAAAACTAGCCTTCTCTTTAAAATTAAGTCGTAGGACTGTCTAAACAGATTCTTTTTAACCCATTGCACAGAGTACTGCAGGTTACAAGATGGCAGGGTATTCCAACCACCCATACTCAGGGAGTTCCCTCATATATCCGCAGCAACCTTTCTGATCAACATCCTATAATGGAACACTGAGGGAGAGAAGCAGCAAAACGCATACTAGCACATTAGGATAAGCTTACCTTTAAACATCCACTGACAGGGCTTCCATTGTCACCTGGTTTTCTGGCCTCCACCTCCCCTACAGTCAGTCCAGCACATGCCTAATAAAAGTACAAACCTTCAACCTACATATAGAGGGTTCAACACACACCTAATATAAAAAATACTGGCCTCCAGCCTCCCCTATAGCTACTCCAACACACGCCTAAATACAAACCTTCAACCTCCATATAAAAGGTCAAACACACACCTAAAAACTACTGGCCTCCAACCGCCCCTATAGCCAATCCAACATTCGCCTAATAAAAGAACAAACATTCAACCTCCATATAGATGGTCTAACACCTAAAAAAATACTGACCTTCAACCTCCCCTATAGCCAGTTCAACCCACGCCTAAGTATTAACCTTCAACCTCCATTTAGAGGGTCCAACACACACCTAAAACAAAAAATGGCCTCTAACCCCCCCTATAGTCAGTCCAACACACATCAAAAAAATAAAAAACTTACACCTCCATATAGAGTGTTGAACACACACCTAAAAAAAATAAATTGCTGGCCTCCAACCTTCCCTATAGCCATTCTAACACACGCCTAATAAAAGTACAAACCTTCAACTTCCATATTGAGGGTCCAACACACACCTTAAAAAATAAAAATAATGGCCTTCAACCTCCCCTACAACTAAAAAAAGGAAAAACCTTCAACATCCATATAAAGGGTCGAACACACACCTAAAAAAATTACTGGCCTCCAACCTCCCCTATAGCCAATCCAACACACACCTACTAAAAGTACAAACCTTAAACCTCCATATAAAAGGTCAAACACTTAAAAAAATTACTGGTTTCCAACTTCCCTTATAGCCAGTCCAACACATGTCTAATAGAAGAACAAACATTCAACACACCTAAAAAATACTGGCCTCCAACCTCCCCTATAGCCAGTCCAACACAGGCCTAAGTATACAATCCTTCAACTTACATATAGGAGGGGTCCAATACACACCTAGAAGAAATTACTGGCCTCCAATATTCCCTATAGCCAATCCAAAACATACCTGATAAAAGTACAAACCTTCAACCTCCATATAGAAGGTCAAAACACACAACTAGAAAATTACTGGCCTCCAACCTCCCCTATAGCCAGACCAACACACACCCAATAAAAGTACAAACCTTCAACCTCCATTTAGAGGATCCAACACACACATTTAAAAAAGAAAAAACTAATAGCCTCCTACTCGTAATAAAAGTACAAACCTTCAACCTCCATATAAAAGGTCAAACACACAGCTAGAAAATGACTGGCCTCCAACCTTGCCTATAGCCAGTCCAACACACACCTAATTATAATCCTTCAACCTACATATAGAGGGCCCAATACACTCCTGAAATAAAAATAAATAGGGGCCTCCAACCTCCCCTATAGCCAGACCAACACACGCCTAAGTACAAACCTTCAACCTCCAAGTAGAGGGTCCAACACACACCTAAAAAAAATTGGTGGCCTCCAACCTCCCCGATTGCCAGTCCAACACACCCCTAATAAAAGAACAAACATTGAACACACCTAAATAAACTGGCCTCACACCACCCCTATAGCCTTTACTGACCTCAAGCCTCCACTATATCCAGTTCAACACACGCCTAAGTATAACCCTTACAACCTCATTATCAATATCAATAATCATTCATCTTTATCATCATCATCAATATCAATCATCATCATCATCAATATCAATCATCATCATCATCAATATCATTCATCATCATCATCAATATCATTCATCATCATCATCATCATCATCATCAATATCAAACATCATTATAAAAATAATTCATCGTTATTAATATCAATCATCATCATCATCAATCATCATAATTAATCATCATCAATATCAGTCATCATCAATATCAATCATCATCTTAATCTTCATCAATATCAATCATCATCATCATCATCATCAATATCAATCATCATTATCATTATCATCAATATCAATCATCATCATTACCATCATCATAAGCATCATTAATAACAATTATCATCATCATCATTAATATTCTTCAATAGCAATCATCATCATTAAAAAATCAATTATCAACATCATCAATATTAATTATCATCATCAATATCACTCATCATCAATCATCATCATCAATGTCAATCATCATCATCATCATGATTATCATCATCATAAGCATCATTAATATCAATTATCATCACCGTCATCATCATCATCAATATCATCATTATCATCATCAATATCAATCATCATCATCATAAGCTTCATTAATAACAATTAGCATCATCATCATTAATATTCGTCAATATCAATCATCATCATCATCATCATTAAAAAATCAATTATCATCATCGATATTAATTATCATCATCAATATCACTCATCATCAATCATCATCATTATCATCATCAATGTCAATCATCATCGTAAGCATCATTAATATCAATTATCATCACCGTCATCATCATCTTCAATATCAATCATCATCATCATCATCATCATTATCAATATCAATCATCATCATCATCATCATCAATCATCATAATTAATCATCATCAATATCAGTCATCATCAATCATCATCATCAATATCAATCATCATCTTAATCTTCATCATCAATATCAATCATCATCATCATCAGAATTATCATCAATATCATTCATCATTATCATCAATATCAATCATCATCATTACCATCATCATAAGCATCATTAATAACAATTATCATCATCATCATTAATATTCTTCAATATCAATCATCATCATTAAAAAATCAATTATCAACATCATCAATATTAATCATCATCATCAATATCACTCATCAATCATCATCATCATTATCATTATCATCATCAATATCAATCATCATTATCAATATCAATCATCATTAATCTATATCACTATATCATCATCAATATTAACCATCAGCATCATCATCAATATTAACCATCAGCATCATCATCACCCCCTATAATGGAACACTGAGGGAGAGAAGCGGCAAAAAGCATACTAGCACATTATGATAGTCTTACCCTAAATATCCACTGACAGGGCTTCCATCTTCACAGGCTCTGGTCACTTGAATGGCGACAATCCAGAAAAAGTGGTTGGTCCTCGTCTAGAGGAGGTCGGCTTGGCATTTGGAGAAATCCTGGGAAATTGATCTGTCCCAAGATTGCCATACCAAGCCGGCCAGGAGGAAGCTTGGGAACCCAAGCATATCCTCACGCCTGCACTTGTCCCTTTGGTTAAACGTGCTTTGGGTGAACAGGTCCTTCTGTCTGTCCTCCGTAAAAAGAGGTATACCTTCTTTCCCCTTTGACAGTCGAGCCGAAGCACACAGACGGGACAGCAGGAAAGAACTCAGTAAGGACAGCAGGGAAGCATTCTGATAGGCATTTACTATGAATGTCATAATAAACAGGCCTCTCTACTAATCCCATACAAAACTAAAACTAGCCTTCTCTTTAAAAGTAAGTCGTAGGACTGTCTAAACAGGTTCTTTTTAACCCATTGCACAGAGTACTGCAGGTTACAAGATGGCAGGGTATTCCAACCACCCATACTCAGGGAGTTCCCTCATATATCCGCAGCAACCTTTCTGATCAACATCCTATAATGGAACACTGAGGGAGAGAAGCAGCAAAACGCATACTAGCACATTAGGATAGGCTTACCTTTAAACATCCACTGACAGGGCTTCCATCGTCACCTGGTTTTCTGGCCTCCAACCACCCCTATACCCATTACTGACCTCAAGCCTCCACTATATCCAGTTCAACACACGCCTAAGTATAACCCTTACTACCTCATTATCAATATCAATAATCATTAATCTTTATCATCATCAATATTAATCATCATCATCATCAATATCAATCATCATCATCATCAATATCAATATAATCATCAATATCAATATCAATCATCATCAATATCAATCATCATCATCATCAATCATCATCATCAACAATAACAATAACAAACATCATTATAAAAATCATTCATCGTTATTAATATCAATCATCATCATCATCATCATCATCATCATCAATCATCATAATAATCATCAATATCAGTCATCATCAATCATCATCATCAATATCAATCATCATCTTAATCTTCATCATCAATATCAATCATCATTATCATTATCATCAATAATCATCATTACCATCATCATAAGCATCATTAATAACAATTATCATCATCATCATTAATATTCGTCAATATCAATCATCATCATCATCATCATCATCATTAAAAAATCAATTATTAACATCATCAATATTAATTATCATCATCAATATCACTCATCATCAATCATCATCATTATCATCATCAATGTCAATCATCATCGTAAGCATCATTAATATCAATTATCATCACCGTCATCATCATCATCAATATCAATCATCATCATCATCATCATCAATATCAATATAATCATCATCAATATAAATATCAATCATCATCAATATCAATCATCATCATCATCATCAATCATCATCATCAACAATAACAACAAACATCATTATAAAAATCATTCATCGTTATTAATATCAATCATCATCATCATCATCAATCATCATAATTAATAATCATCAATATCAGTCATCATCAATCATCATCATCAATATCAATCATCATCTTAATCTTCATCATCAATATCAATCATCGTTATCATTATCATCAATATCAATCATCATCATTACCATCATCATAAGCATCATTAATAACAATTAGCATCATCATCATTAATATTCGTCAATATCAATCATCATCATCATTAAAAAATCAATTATCAACATCATCAATATTAATTATCATCATCAATATCACTCATCATCAATCATCAATCATCATCATCATCAATGTCAATCATCATCGTAAGCAACATTAATATCAATTATCATCACCGTCATCATCATCTTCAATATCAATCATCATCATCATTATCAATATCAATCATCATCATCAATCATCATAATTAATCATCATCAATATCAGTCATCATCAATCATCATCATCAATATCAATCATCATCTTAATCTTCATCATCAATATCTATCATCATTATCATCAATATCAATCATCATCATTACCATCATCATAAGCATCATTAATAACAATTATCATCATCATCATTAATATTCTTCAATATCAATCATCATCATCATCATCATCAAAAAATCAATTATCAACATCATCAATATTAATCATCATCAATATCACTCATCATCAATCATCATCATTATCATCATCATTATCATCAATATCAATCATCATTATCAATATCAATCATCATTAATCTATATCACTATATCATCATCAATATTAACCATCAGCATCATCATCAATATTAACCATCAGCATCATCATCACCCCCTATAATGGAACACCGAGGGAGAGAAGCGACAAAAAGCATACTAGCACATTATGATAGGCTTACCTTAAATATCCACTGACAGGGCTTCCATCTTCACAGGCTCTGGTCACTTGAATGGCGACAATCCAGCAAAAGTGGTTGGTCCTCGTCTAGAGGAGGTCGGCTTGGCATTTGGAGAAATCCTGGGAAATAGATCTGTCCCAAGATTGCCATACCAAGCCGGCCAGGAGGAAGCTTGGGAACCCAAGCATATCCTCACGCCTGCACTTGTCCCTTTGGTTAAACGTGCTTTGGGCGAACAGGTCCTTCTGTCTGTCCTCCGTAAAAAGAGGTATACCTTCTTTCCCCTTTGACAGTCGAGCCGAAGCACACAGACGGGACAGCAGGAAAGAACTCAGTAAGGACAGCAGGGAAGCATTCTGATAGGCATTTACTATGAATGTCATAATAAACAGGCCTCTCTACTAATCCCATAGAAAACTAAAACTAGCCTTCTCTTTAAAATTAAGTCGTAGGACTGTCTAAACAGGTTCTTTTTAACCCATTGCACAGAGTACTGCAGGTTACAAGATGGCAGGGTATTCCAACCACCCATACTCAGGGAGTTCCCTCATATATCCGCAGCAACCTTTCTGATCAACATCCTATAATGGAACACTGAGGGAGAGAAGCAGCAAAACGCATACTAGCACATTAGGATAAGCTTACCTTTAAACATCCACTGACAGGGCTTCCATTGTCACCTGGTTTTCTGGCCTCCACCTCCCCTACAGTCAGTCCAGCACATGCCTAATAAAAGTACAAACCTTCAACCTACATATAGAGGGTTCAACACACACCTAATATAAAAAATACTGGCCTCCAGCCTCCCCTATAGCTACTCCAACACACGCCTAAATACAAACCTTCAACCTCCATATAAAAGGTCAAACACACACCTAAAAACTACTGGCCTCCAACCGCCCCTATAGCCAATCCAACATTCGCCTAATAAAAGAACAAACATTCAACCTCCATATAGATGGTCTAACACCTAAAAAAATACTGAACTTCAACCTCCCCTATAGCCAGTCCAACCCACGCCTAAGTATTAACCTTCAACCTCCATTTAGAGGGTCCAACACACACCTAAAACAAAAAATGGCCTCTAACCCCCCCTATAGTCAGTCCAACACACATCAAAAAAATACAAAACTTACACCTCCATATAGAGTGTTGAACACACACCTAAAAAAATAAATTGCTGGCCTCCAACCTTCCCTATAGCCATTCTAACACACGCCTAATAAAAGTACAAACCTTCAACTTCCATATTGAGGGTCCAACACACACCTTAAAAAATAAAAATAATGGCCTTCAACCTCCCCTACAACTAAAAAAAGGAAAAACCTTCAACATCCATATAAAGGGTCGAACACACACCTAAAAAAATTACTGGCCTCCAACCTCCCCTATAGCCAATCCAACACACACCTACTAAAAGTACAAACCTTAAACCTCCATATAAAAGGTCAAACACTTAAAAAAATTACTGGTTTCCAACTTCCCTTATAGCCAGTCCAACACATGTCTAATAGAAGAACAAACATTCAACACACCTAAAAAATACTGGCCTCCAACCTCCCCTATAGCCAGTCCAACACAGGCCTAAGTATACAATCCTTCAACCTACATATAGGAGGGGTCCAATACACACCTAGAAGAATTTACTGGCCTCCAATATTCCCTATAGCCAATCCAAAACATACCTGATAAAAGTACAAACCTTCAACCTCCATATAGAAGGTCAAAACACACAACTAGAAAATTACTGGCCTCCAACCTCCCCTATAGCCAGACCAACACACACCCAATAAAAGTACAAACCTTCAACCTCCATTTAGAGGATCCAACACACACATTTAAAAAAGAAAAAACTAATAGCCTCCTACTCGTAATAAAAGTACAAACCTTCAACCTCCATATAAAAGGTCAAACACACAGCTAGAAAATGACTGGCCTCCAACCTTGCCTATAGCCAGTCCAACACACACCTAATTATAATCCTTCAACCTACATATAGAGGGCCCAATACACTCCTGAAATAAAAATAAATAGGGGCCTCCAACCTCCCCTATAGCCAGACCAACACACGCCTAAGTACAAACCTTCAACCTCCAAGTAGAGGGTCCAACACACACCTAAAAAAAATTGGTGGCCTCCAACCTCCCCGATTGCCAGTCCAACACACCCCTAATAAAAGAACAAACATTGAACACACCTAAATAAACTGGCCTCACACCACCCCTATAGCCTTTACTGACCTCAAGCCTCCACTATATCCAGTTCAACACACGCCTAAGTATAACCCTTACAACCTCATTATCAATATCAATAATCATTCATCTTTATCATCATCATCAATATCAATCATCATCATCATCAATATCAATCATCATCATCATCAATATCAATCATCATCATCATCAATATCATTCATCATCATCATCAATATCATTCATCATCATCATCATCATCATCATCAATATAAAACATCATTATAAAAGTAATTCATCGTTATTAATATCAATCATCATCATAATTAATCATCATCAATATCAGTCATCATCAATATCAATCATCATCTTAATCTTCATCAATATCAATCATCATCATCATCATCATCAATATCAATCATCATTATCATTATCATCAATATCAATCATCATCATTACCATCATCATAAGCATCATTAATAACAATTATCATCATCATCATTAATATTCTTCAATAGCAATCATCATCATTAAAAAATCAATTATCAACATCATCAATATTAATTATCATCATCAATATCACTCATCATCAATCATCATCATCAATGTCAATCATCATCATCATGATTATCATCATCATAAGCATCATTAATATCAATTATCATCACCGTCATCATCATCATCAATATCATCATTATCATCATCAATATCAATCATCATCATCATAAGCTTCATTAATAACAATTATCATCATCATCATTAATATTCGTCAATATCAATCATCATCATCATCATTAAAAAATCAATTATCATCATCGATATTAATTATCATCATCAATATCACTCATCATCAATCATCATCATTATCATCATCAATGTCAATCATCATCGTAAGCATCATTAATATCAATTATCATCACCGTCATCATCATCTTCAATATCAATCATCATCATCATTATCAATATCAATCATCATCATCATCATCATCAATCATCATAATTAATCATCATCAATATCAGTCATCATCAATCATCATCATCAATATCAATCATCATCTTAATCTTCATCATCAATATCAATCATCATCATCATCAGAATTATCATCAATATCATTCATCATTATCATCAATATCAATCATCATCATTACCATCATCATAAGCATCATTAATAACAATTATCATCATCATCATTAATATTCTTCAATATCAATCATCATCATTAAAAAATCAATTATCAACATCATCAATATTAATCATCATCATCAATATCACTCATCAATCATCATCATCATTATCATTATCATCATCAATATCAATCATCATTATCAATATCAATCATCATTAATCTATATCACTATATCATCATCAATATTAACCATCAGCATCATCATCAATATTAACCATCAGCATCATCATCACCCCCTATAATGGAACACTGAGGGAGAGAAGCGGCAAAAAGCATACTAGCACATTATGATAGGCTTACCTTAAATATCCACTGACAGGGCTTCCATCTTCACAGGCTCTGGTCACTTGAATGGCGACAATCCAGAAAAAGTGGTTGGTCCTCGTCTAGAGGAGGTCGGCTTGGCATTTGGAGAAATCCTGGGAAATTGATCTGTCCCAAGATTGCCATACCAAGCCGGCCAGGAGGGAGCTTGGGAACCCAAGCATATCCTCACGCCTGCACTTGTCCCTTTGGTTAAACGTGCTTTGGGTGAACAGGTCCTTCTGTCTGTCCTCCGTAAAAAGAGGTATACCTTCTTTCCCCTTTGACAGTCGAGCCGAAGCACACAGACGGGACAGCAGGAAAGAACTCAGTAAGGACAGCAGGGAAGCATTCTGATAGGCATTTACTATGAATGTCATAATAAACAGGCCTCTCTACTAATCCCATACAAAACTAAAACTAGCCTTCTCTTTAAAAGGAAGTCGTAGGACTGTCTAAACAGGTTCTTTTTAACCCATTGCACAGAGTACTGCAGGTTACAAGATGGCAGGGTATTCCAACCACCCATACTCAGGGAGTTCCCTCATATATCCGCAGCAACCTTTCTGATCAACATCCTATAATGGAACACTGAGGGAGAGAAGCAGCAAAACGCATACTAGCACATTAGGATAGGCTTACCTTTAAACATCCACTGACAGGGCTTCCATCGTCACCTGGTTTTCTGGCCTCCAACCACCCCTATACCCATTACTGACCTCAAGCCTCCACTATATCCAGTTCAACACATGCCTAAGTATAACCCTTACTACCTCATTATCAATATCAATAATCATTAATCTTTATCATCATCAATATTAATCATCATCATCATCAATATCAATCATCATCATCATCAATATCAATATAATCATCAATATCAATATCAATCATCATCAATATCAATCATCATCATCATCAATAACAATAACAAACATCATTATAAAAATCATTCATCGTTATTAATATCAATCATCATCATCATCATCAATCATCATAATAATCATCAATATCAGTCATCATCAATCATCATCATCAATATCAATCATCATCTTAATCTTCATCATCAATATCAATCATCATTATCATTATCATCAATAATCATCATTACCATCATCATAAGCATCATTAATAACAATTATCATCATCATCATTAATATTCGTCAATATCAATCATCATCATCATCATCATCATTAAAAAATCAATTATTAACATCATCAATATTAATTATCATCATCAATATCACTCATCATCAATCATCATCATTATCATCATCAATGTCAATCATCATCGTAAGCATCATTAATATCAATTATCATCACCGTCATCATCATCATCAATATCAATCATCATCATCATCAATATCAATATAATCATCATCAATATAAATATCAATCATCATCAATATCAATCATCATCATCATCATCAATCATCATCATCAACAATAACAACAAACATCATTATAAAAATCATTCATCGTTATTAATATCAATCATCATCATCATCATCAATCATCATAATTAATAATCATCAATATCAGTCATCATCAATCATCATCATCAATATCAATCATCATCTTAATCTTCATCATCAATATCAATCATCGTTATCATTATCATCAATATCAATCATCATCATTACCATCATCATAAGCATCATTAATAACAATTAGCATCATCATCATTAATATTCGTCAATATCAATCATCATCATCATTAAAAAATCAATTATCAACATCATCAATATTAATTATCATCATCAATATCACTCATCATCAATCATCAATCATCATCATCATCAATGTCAATCATCATCGTAAGCAACATTAATATCAATTATCATCACCGTCATCATCATCTTCAATATCAATCATCATCATCATTATCAATATCAATCATCATCATCAATCATCATAATTAATCATCATCAATATCAGTCATCATCAATCATCATCATCAATATCAATCATCATCTTAATCTTCATCATCAATATCTATCATCATTATCATCAATATCAATCATCATCATTACCATCATCATAAGCATCATTAATAACAATTATCATCATCATCATTAATATTCTTCAATATCAATCATCATCATCATCATCATCAAAAAATCAATTATCAACATCATCAATATTAATCATCATCAATATCACTCATCATCAATCATCATCATTATCATCATCATTATCATCAATATCAATCATCATTATCAATATCAATCATCATTAATCTATATCACTATATCATCATCAATATTAACCATCAGCATCATCATCAATATTAACCATCAGCATCATCATCACCCCCTATAATGGAACACCGAGGGAGAGAAGCGACAAAAAGCATACTAGCACATTATGATAGGCTTACCTTAAATATCCACTGACAGGGCTTCCATCTTCACAGGCTCTGGTCACTTGAATGGCGACAATCCAGCAAAAGTGGTTGGTCCTCGTCTAGAGGAGGTCGGCTTGGCATTTGGAGAAATCCTGGGAAATAGATCTGTCCCAAGATTGCCATACCAAGCCGGCCAGGAGGAAGCTTGGGAACCCAAGCATATCCTCACGCCTGCACTTGTCCCTTTGGTTAAACGTGCTTTGGGCGAACAGGTCCTTCTGTCTGTCCTCCGTAAAAAGAGGTATACCTTCTTTCCCCTTTGACAGTCGAGCCGAAGCACACAGACGGGACAGCAGGAAAGAACTCAGTAAGGACAGCAGGGAAGCATTCTGATAGGCATTTACTATGAATGTCATAATAAACAGGCCTCTCTACTAATCCCATAGAAAACTAAAACTAGCCTTCTCTTTAAAATTAAGTCGTAGGACTGTCTAAACAGGTTCTTTTTAACCCATTGCACAGAGTACTGCAGGTTACAAGATGGCAGGGTATTCCAACCACCCATACTCAGGGAGTTCCCTCATATATCCGCAGCAACCTTTCTGATCAACATCCTATAATGGAACACTGAGGGAGAGAAGCAGCAAAACGCATACTAGCACATTAGGATAAGCTTACCTTTAAACATCCACTGACAGGGCTTCCATTGTCACCTGGTTTTCTGGCCTCCACCTCCCCTACAGTCAGTCCAGCACATGCCTAATAAAAGTACAAACCTTCAACCTACATATAGAGGGTTCAACACACACCTAATATAAAAAATACTGGCCTCCAGCCTCCCCTATAGCTACTCCAACACACGCCTAAATACAAACCTTCAACCTCCATATAAAAGGTCAAACACACACCTAAAAACTACTGGCCTCCAACCGCCCCTATAGCCAATCCAACATTCGCCTAATAAAAGAACAAACATTCAACCTCCATATAGATGGTCTAACACCTAAAAAAATACTGAACTTCAACCTCCCCTATAGCCAGTCCAACCCACGCCTAAGTATTAACCTTCAACCTCCATTTAGAGGGTCCAACACACACCTAAAACAAAAAATGGCCTCTAACCCCCCCTATAGTCAGTCCAACACACATCAAAAAAATACAAAACTTACACCTCCATATAGAGTGTTGAACACACACCTAAAAAAATAAATTGCTGGCCTCCAACCTTCCCTATAGCCATTCTAACACACGCCTAATAAAAGTACAAACCTTCAACTTCCATATTGAGGGTCCAACACACACCTTAAAAAATAAAAATAATGGCCTTCAACCTCCCCTACAACTAAAAAAAGGAAAAACCTTCAACATCCATATAAAGGGTCGAACACACACCTAAAAAAATTACTGGCCTCCAACCTCCCCTATAGCCAATCCAACACACACCTACTAAAAGTACAAACCTTAAACCTCCATATAAAAGGTCAAACACTTAAAAAAATTACTGGTTTCCAACTTCCCTTATAGCCAGTCCAACACATGTCTAATAGAAGAACAAACATTCAACACACCTAAAAAATACTGGCCTCCAACCTCCCCTATAGCCAGTCCAACACAGGCCTAAGTATACAATCCTTCAACCTACATATAGGAGGGGTCCAATACACACCTAGAAGAATTTACTGGCCTCCAATATTCCCTATAGCCAATCCAAAACATACCTGATAAAAGTACAAACCTTCAACCTCCATATAGAAGGTCAAAACACACAACTAGAAAATTACTGGCCTCCAACCTCCCCTATAGCCAGACCAACACACACCCAATAAAAGTACAAACCTTCAACCTCCATTTAGAGGATCCAACACACACATTTAAAAAAGAAAAAACTAATAGCCTCCTACTCGTAATAAAAGTACAAACCTTCAACCTCCATATAAAAGGTCAAACACACAGCTAGAAAATGACTGGCCTCCAACCTTGCCTATAGCCAGTCCAACACACACCTAATTATAATCCTTCAACCTACATATAGAGGGCCCAATACACTCCTGAAATAAAAATAAATAGGGGCCTCCAACCTCCCCTATAGCCAGACCAACACACGCCTAAGTACAAACCTTCAACCTCCAAGTAGAGGGTCCAACACACACCTAAAAAAAATTGGTGGCCTCCAACCTCCCCGATTGCCAGTCCAACACACCCCTAATAAAAGAACAAACATTGAACACACCTAAATAAACTGGCCTCACACCACCCCTATAGCCTTTACTGACCTCAAGCCTCCACTATATCCAGTTCAACACACGCCTAAGTATAACCCTTACAACCTCATTATCAATATCAATAATCATTCATCTTTATCATCATCATCAATATCAATCATCATCATCATCAATATCAATCATCATCATCATCAATATCAATCATCATCATCATCAATATCATTCATCATCATCATCAATATCATTCATCATCATCATCATCATCATCATCAATATAAAACATCATTATAAAAGTAATTCATCGTTATTAATATCAATCATCATCATAATTAATCATCATCAATATCAGTCATCATCAATATCAATCATCATCTTAATCTTCATCAATATCAATCATCATCATCATCATCATCAATATCAATCATCATTATCATTATCATCAATATCAATCATCATCATTACCATCATCATAAGCATCATTAATAACAATTATCATCATCATCATTAATATTCTTCAATAGCAATCATCATCATTAAAAAATCAATTATCAACATCATCAATATTAATTATCATCATCAATATCACTCATCATCAATCATCATCATCAATGTCAATCATCATCATCATGATTATCATCATCATAAGCATCATTAATATCAATTATCATCACCGTCATCATCATCATCAATATCATCATTATCATCATCAATATCAATCATCATCATCATAAGCTTCATTAATAACAATTATCATCATCATCATTAATATTCGTCAATATCAATCATCATCATCATCATTAAAAAATCAATTATCATCATCGATATTAATTATCATCATCAATATCACTCATCATCAATCATCATCATTATCATCATCAATGTCAATCATCATCGTAAGCATCATTAATATCAATTATCATCACCGTCATCATCATCTTCAATATCAATCATCATCATCATTATCAATATCAATCATCATCATCATCATCATCAATCATCATAATTAATCATCATCAATATCAGTCATCATCAATCATCATCATCAATATCAATCATCATCTTAATCTTCATCATCAATATCAATCATCATCATCATCAGAATTATCATCAATATCATTCATCATTATCATCAATATCAATCATCATCATTACCATCATCATAAGCATCATTAATAACAATTATCATCATCATCATTAATATTCTTCAATATCAATCATCATCATTAAAAAATCAATTATCAACATCATCAATATTAATCATCATCATCAATATCACTCATCAATCATCATCATCATTATCATTATCATCATCAATATCAATCATCATTATCAATATCAATCATCATTAATCTATATCACTATATCATCATCAATATTAACCATCAGCATCATCATCAATATTAACCATCAGCATCATCATCACCCCCTATAATGGAACACTGAGGGAGAGAAGCGGCAAAAAGCATACTAGCACATTATGATAGGCTTACCTTAAATATCCACTGACAGGGCTTCCATCTTCACAGGCTCTGGTCACTTGAATGGCGACAATCCAGAAAAAGTGGTTGGTCCTCGTCTAGAGGAGGTCGGCTTGGCATTTGGAGAAATCCTGGGAAATTGATCTGTCCCAAGATTGCCATACCAAGCCGGCCAGGAGGGAGCTTGGGAACCCAAGCATATCCTCACGCCTGCACTTGTCCCTTTGGTTAAACGTGCTTTGGGTGAACAGGTCCTTCTGTCTGTCCTCCGTAAAAAGAGGTATACCTTCTTTCCCCTTTGACAGTCGAGCCGAAGCACACAGACGGGACAGCAGGAAAGAACTCAGTAAGGACAGCAGGGAAGCATTCTGATAGGCATTTACTATGAATGTCATAATAAACAGGCCTCTCTACTAATCCCATACAAAACTAAAACTAGCCTTCTCTTTAAAAGGAAGTCGTAGGACTGTCTAAACAGGTTCTTTTTAACCCATTGCACAGAGTACTGCAGGTTACAAGATGGCAGGGTATTCCAACCACCCATACTCAGGGAGTTCCCTCATATATCCGCAGCAACCTTTCTGATCAACATCCTATAATGGAACACTGAGGGAGAGAAGCAGCAAAACGCATACTAGCACATTAGGATAGGCTTACCTTTAAACATCCACTGACAGGGCTTCCATCGTCACCTGGTTTTCTGGCCTCCAACCACCCCTATACCCATTACTGACCTCAAGCCTCCACTATATCCAGTTCAACACATGCCTAAGTATAACCCTTACTACCTCATTATCAATATCAATAATCATTAATCTTTATCATCATCAATATTAATCATCATCATCATCAATATCAATCATCATCATCATCAATATCAATATAATCATCAATATCAATATCAATCATCATCAATATCAATCATCATCATCATCAATAACAATAACAAACATCATTATAAAAATCATTCATCGTTATTAATATCAATCATCATCATCATCATCAATCATCATAATAATCATCAATATCAGTCATCATCAATCATCATCATCAATATCAATCATCATCTTAATCTTCATCATCAATATCAATCATCATTATCATTATCATCAATAATCATCATTACCATCATCATAAGCATCATTAATAACAATTATCATCATCATCATTAATATTCGTCAATATCAATCATCATCATCATCATCATCATTAAAAAATCAATTATTAACATCATCAATATTAATTATCATCATCAATATCACTCATCATCAATCATCATCATTATCATCATCAATGTCAATCATCATCGTAAGCATCATTAATATCAATTATCATCACCGTCATCATCATCATCAATATCAATCATCATCATCATCAATATCAATATAATCATCATCAATATAAATATCAATCATCATCAATATCAATCATCATCATCATCATCAATCATCATCATCAACAATAACAACAAACATCATTATAAAAATCATTCATCATTATTAATATCAATCATCATCATCATCATCAATCATCATAATTAATAATCATCAATATCAGTCATCATCAATCATCATCATCAATATCAATCATCATCTTAATCTTCATCATCAATATCAATCATCGTTATCATTATCATCAATATCAATCATCATCATTACCATCATCATAAGCATCATTAATAACAATTAGCATCATCATCATTAATATTCGTCAATATCAATCATCATCATCATTAAAAAATCACTTATCAACATCATCAATATTAATTATCATCATCAATATCACTCATCATCAATCATCATCATTATCATCATCAATGTCAATCATCATCGTACGCATCATTAATATCAATTATCATCACCGTCATCATCATCTTCAATATCAATCATCATCATCATTATCAATATCAATCATCATCATCATCATCAATCATCATAATTAATCATCATCAATATCAGTCATCATCAATCATCATCATCAATATCAATCATCATCTTAATCTTCATCATCAATATCAATCATCATCATCATAATTATCATCAATATCAATCATCATTATCATTATCATCAATATCAATCATCATCATTACCATCATCATAAGCATCATTAATAACAATTAGCATCATCATCATTAATATTCGTCAATATCAATCATCATCATCATTAAAAAATCAATTATCAACATCATCAATATTAATTATCATCATCAATATCACTCATCATCAATCATCAATCATCATCATCATCAATGTCAATCATCATCGTAAGCAACATTAATATCAATTATCATCACCGTCATCATCATCTTCAATATCAATCATCATCATCATTATCAATATCAATCATCATCATCATCATCAATCATCATAATTAATCATCATCAATATCAGTCATCATCAATCATCATCATCAATATCAATCATCATCTTAATCTTCATCATCAATATCTATCATCATTATCATTATCATCAATATCAATCATCATCATTACCATCATCATAAGCATCATTAATAACAATTATCATCATCATCATTAATATTCTTCAATATCAATCATCATCATCATCATTAAAAAATCAATTATCAACATCATCAATATTAATCATCATCAATATCACTCATCATCAATCATCATCATTATCATCATCATTATCATCAATATCAATCATCATTATCAATATCAATCATCATTAATCTATATCACTATATCATCATCAATATTAACCATCAGCATCATCATCAATATTAACCATCAGCATCATCATCACCCCCTATAATGGAACACCGAGGGAGAGAAGCGACAAAAAGCATACTAGCACATTATGATAGGCTTACTTTAAATATCCACTGACAGGGCTTCCATCTTCAAAGGCTCTGGTCACTTGAATGGCGACAATCCAGCAAAAGTGGTTGGTCCTCGTCTAGAGGAGGTCGGCTTGGCATTTGGAGAAATCCTGGGAAATAGATCTGTCCCAAGATTGCCATACCAAGCCGGCCAGGAGGAAGCTTGGGAACCCAAGCATATCCTCACGCCTGCACTTGTCCCTTTGGTTAAACGTGCTTTGGGCGAACAGGTCCTTCTGTCTGTCCTCCGTAAAAAGAGGTATACCTTCTTTCCCCTTTGACAGTCGAGCCGAAGCACACAGACGGGACAGCAGGAAAGAACTCAGTAAGGACAGCAGGGAAGCATTCTGATAGGCATTTACTATGAATGTCATAATAAACAGGCCTCTCTACTAATCCCATAGAAAACTAAAACTAGCCTTCTCTTTAAAATTAAGTCGTAGGACTGTCTAAACAGGTTCTTTTTAACCCATTGCACAGAGTACTGCAGGTTACAAGATGGCAGAGTATTCCAACCACCCATACTCAGGGAGTTCTCTCATATATCCGCAGCAACATTTCTGATCAACATCCTATTAATGGAACACTGAGGGAGAGAAGCAGCAAAACGCATACTAGCACATTAGGATAGGCTTACCTTTAAACATCCACTGACAGGGCTTCCATTGTCACCTGGTTTTCTGGCCTCCACCTCCCCTATAGTCAGTCCAACACATGCCTAATAAAAGTACAAACCTTCAACCTACATATAGAGGGTTCAACACACACCTAATATAAAAAATACTGGCCTCCAGCCTCCCCTATAGCTACTCCAACACACGCCTAAGTACAAACCTTCAACCTCCATATAAAAGGTCAAACACACACCTAAAAACTACTGGCCTCTAACCGCCCCTATAGCCAATCCAACATTCGCCTAATAAAAGAACAAACATTCAACCTCCATATAGATGGTCTAACACCTAAAAAAATACTGACCTTCAACCTCCCCTATAGCCAGTCCAACCCACGCCTAAGTATTAACCTTCAACCTCCATTTAGAGGGTCCAACACACACCTAAAACAAAAAATGGCCTCTAACCCCCCCTATAGTCAGTCCAACACACATCAAAAAATACAAAACTTACACCTCCATATAGAGTGTTGAACACACACCTAAAAAAATAAATTGCTGGCCTCCAACCTTCCCTATAGCCATTCTAACACACGCCTAATAAAAGTACAAACCTTCAACTTCCATATTGAGGGTCCAACACACACCTTAAAAAATAAAAATAATGGCCTTCAACCTCCCCTACAACTAAAAAAAGGAAAAACCTTCAACATCTATATAGAGGGTCGAACACACACCTAAAAAAATTACTGGCCTCCAACCTCCCCTATAGCCAATCCAACACACACCTACTAAAAGTACAAACCTTAAACCTCCATATAAAAGGTCAAACACTTAAAAAAATTACTGGTTTCCAACTTCCCTTATAGCCAGTCCAACACATGTCTAATAGAAGAACAAACATTCAACACACCTAAAAAATACTGGCCTCCAACCTCCCCTATAGCCAGTCCAACACAGGCCTAAGTATACAATCCTTCAACCTACATATAGGAGGGGTCCAATACAAACCTAGAAGAAATTACTGGCCTCCAATATTCCCTATAGCCAATCCAAAACATACCTGATAAAAGTACAAACCTTCAACCTCCATATAGAAGGTCAAAACACACAACTAGAAAATTACTTGCCTCCAACCTCCCCTATAGCCAGACCAACACACACCTAATAAAAGTACAAACCTTCAACCTCCATTTAGAGGATCCAACACACACATTTAAAAAAGAAAAAACTAATAGCCTCCTACTCGTAATAAAAGTACAAACCTTCAACCTCCATATAAAAGGTCAAACACACAGCTAGAAAATGACTGGCCTCCAACCTTGCCTATAGCCAGTCCAACACACACCTAATTATAATCCTTCAACCTACATATAGAGGGCCCAATACACTCCTGAAATAAAAATAAATAGGGGCCTCCAACCTCCCCTATAGCCAGACCAACACACGCCTAAGTACAAACCTTCAACCTCCAAGTAGAGGGTCCAACACACACCTAAAAAAAATTGGTGGCCTCCAACCTCCCCGATTGCCAGTCCAACACACCCCTAATAAAAGAACAAACATTGAACACACCTAAATAAACTGGCCTCCAACCACCCCTATAGCCATTACTGACCTCAAGCCTCCACTATATCCAGTTCAACACACGCCTAAGTATAACCCTTACAACCTCATTATCAATATCAATAATCATTAATCTTTATCATCATCATCATTAATCATTATTATCATCAATATCAATCATCATCATCAATATCAATCATCATCAATATCAATCATCATCATCAATATCAATCATCATCATCAATATCAATCATCATCATCAATATCATTCATCATCATCATCATCATCAATATCAAACATAATTATAAAAATAATTCATCGTTATTAATATCAATCATCATCATCAATCATCATAATTAATCATCATCAATATCAGTCATCATCAATATCAATCATCATCTTAATCTTCATCAATATCAATCATCATCATTATCATCAATATCAATCATCATTATCATTATCATCAATATCAATCATCATCATTACCATCATCATAAGCATCATTAATAACAATTATCATCATCATCATTAATATTCTTCAATAGGAATCATCATCATTAAAAAATCAATTATCAACATCATCAATATTAATTATCATCATCAATATCACTCATCATCAATCATCATCATTATCATCATCAATGTCAATCATCATCATCATGATTATCATCATCATAAGCATCATTAATATCAATTATCATCACCGTCATCATCATCAATATCATCATTATCATCATCAATATCAATCATCATCATTATCAATATCAATCATCATAGAAACATAGAATGTGTCGGCAGATAAGAACCATTTGGCCCATCTAGTCTGCCCAATATATCTGAATCCTATGAATAGTCCCTGGCCCTATCTTATATGAAGGATAGCCTTATGCCTATCCCATGCATGCTTAAACTCCTTCACTGTATTTGCAGCTACCACTTCTGCAGGAAGGTTATTCCATGCATCCACTACTCTCTCAGTAAAGTAATACTTCCTCATATTACTTTTAAACCTTTGCCCCTTTAGTTTAAAACTGTGTCCTCATGTGGTAGTTTTTCTTCTTTTAAATATGCTCTCCTCCTTTACCGAGTTGATTCCCTTTGTGTATTTAAAAGTTTCTATCATATCCCCTCTGTCTCTTCTTTCTTCCAAGCTATACATGTTAAGGTCCTTTAACCTTTCCTGGTAAGTTTTTTCCTGCAATCCATGTACTAGTTTAGTAGCTCTTCTCTGAACTCTCTCTAGAGTATCTATATCCTTCTGGAGATATGGCCTCCAGTACTGCACACAATACTCCAAGTGAGGTCTCACCAGTGTTCTGTACAGCGGCATAAGCACTTCTCTCTTTCTACTGCTTATACCTCTCCCTATACATCCAAGCATTCTGCTGGCATTTCGTGCTGCTCTATTACATTGTCCTCCCACCTTTAAGTCTTCTGAAATAATTACTCCTAAATCCCTTTCCTCAGATACTGAGGTCAGGACTTTGTCAAATATTCTATATTCTGCCCTTGGGTTTTTACGCCCCAGGTGCATTATCCTACACTTATCCACATTAAATTTCAGTTGCCAGAGTTCTGACCATTCTTCTAGTTTTCCTAAATCCTTTTCCATTTGGCGTTTCCCTCCAGGAACATCAACCCTGTTACATATTGTAACGCTGAGCGCTCCGATCCCTGCTCCTGGACCGGGGCGCTCGCGGCGTTCGTCCCAGATCCACTCACCTGTGCCCACTCCAGCTCTCTCCTCCGCTCACGTGGTTCTTGGAGTGCGCGTCCCTGCACCATAGGGTGCGCGCGCGCCGGCTGTTTGAAATATAAAAGGGCCAGTGCACCAGTAATTGGTGCCTGGTCCAAATCTCCCTTCCTGTTTTCTGTTCTCTGTTTCCTGTTCTCTGTTTCCTGTTCTCTGTTTCCTGTTTCATATATAAGTGACCTGCTCCTTCTTGCCCTTGCCGGATCTTTGTTGCCTTGTTGCCTTAGTGAAAGCGTTACCTGTGTTATCCTTTGCCTGTTGCCGAACCCTTTGCTAACGACTACCGTCTCTGAACCTGTCCTGCCTGCCCTGACCTTTGCTACGTCTGACTACGCCTCTGCCTGTCCCTCTTGTACTACGCCTATATCAGCAGTCGGTGAGGTTGAGCCGCTACCAGAGGACACGACCTGGTAGTTACCGCCGCAGCAAGCCCATCCCGCCTTGCGGCGGGCTCTGGTGAAAACCAGTAACTACTTAGTACCGATCCTCTGGTACGGTCCACACCAATCCCTCACTGACACAGCGGATCCACTCCTTGCACCGCTCCTGCTACCAGTCCGGACCCTGACAGTAAGATCCGGCCATGGATCCTGCTGATGTGCCTCTGCCTAGTATCGCGGACCTTACTACAGTTGTGGCCCAGCAGTCGCAGCAGATCGCTCAGCAAGGTCAACAGCTGGCACAGTTTACTGCCATGCTGCAGCAGCTTCTTCCAGCACAGCAGCAGCCGCCTCCTCCGCCTGCATCTGCTTCACCACTTCAGCCTGTGGCCGCCGCCACTTCTAGAGTTCATCTGTCCATGCCGGCCAAGTATGATGGTGATTCCAAGTAGTGCCGCAGATTCTTATCCCAATGCTCCCTTCACCTGGAGATGTCGGCTGACCAGTTCCCCTCGGAGCAAGCCAAGGTGGCATTTGTCGTTAGCCTGCTTTCGGGGAAGGCCCTGGCCTGGGCTACACCGCTTTGGGACCGCAATGATCCTGCCACTGCCAGTGTCCAGTTTCTTTCAGGAATTCCGGAGTGTTTTTGAGGAGCCAGCCCGGGCTGCCTCAGCAGAGACTGCATTATTGAACTTGTCCCAGGGGAGTTCCTCTGTCGGACACTATGCTATCCGTTTCCGCACCCTGGCTTCGGAACTCTCCTGGAATAGCGAGGCACTCTGTGCTACCTTTAAGAAAGAGTGACCTCATCCATTTGGCCATCAGGATTGACCTGCGTTTTGCTGAGCGACGAGAGGAACTGCTACAGGAAAAGGGAAGTGCTCGTCCCAGACGCTTTCCTCGTCTGGCTCCTATCTTCCAGCATCCACCGCAACCCTCTTCTGGGCCTCCCGCCGAGGAAGCCATGCCGGTGAATCGGTCTCGCCTGACCACGCAAGAAAGGAACCGCCGTAGAGACAAGAACCTCTGTTTGTACTGTGCCAGTACTGAGCACTTTTTAAAGGACTGTCCTCTCCATCCAACCGCGTCAGTGAAACGCCCGCACCTAGTCAACGTAGGAGAAGCGTTGCTAGGTGTGAATACCTCCTCTCCACGCATTACTGTTCCCGTGCGGATTTCCGTGTCCGCCAAAATCTCCTTTGCTGCCTCTGCCTTTCTGGATTCCAATTCAGCCGGTAACTTCATCGACGCCTCGTTGGTGAACAAGTTCAACATCCCTGTGGTTCATTTACTGAATCCCATCTTCATCTGCTCAGTTTATGGAGAGAGACTCGATGGTATGATGCAGTTCCGTACAGAACCCCTCCAGATGGACATCGGAGTCCTGCATTCTGAGCGATTGGAGTTTTTTGTGTTACCCCATTGCACCTCAGAACTCCTCTTGGGTCTGCCCTGGCTCCAGCGCCATTGTCCCGTTCTGGATTGGACCTCCGGAGAGGTTCGAAGATGGGGTTCGGCTTGTTTCGGCAGATGTCTCAAGTCGGTACGAGTCAAGTCTGCACCTGATATTTCTCCTCCTCCCGGTCTGCCTGAACCATATGCGGATTTTTCAGACGTTTTTTGCAAGAAACAAGCGGAGGTGTTGCCTCCACATAGGCCATATGACTGCCCCATTGACTTGCAACCTGGCACTACACCGCCTAGGGGAAGAATCTATCCTCTCTCCCCTCCAGAGACTCTAGCCATGTCAGAGTATATCCAGGAGAACCTGCAGAGAGGGTTTATCAGGAAATCCTCTTCTCCTGCCGGAGCAGGATTCTTCTTTGTTGCAAAGAAGGACGGTACCCTTAGGCCTTGCATAGACTTTCGGGGTCTCAACAGCATTACGGTAAAGAACCGTTACCCTCTTCCCCTGATTACGGAACTCTTTGACCGGTTACAAGGCGCCAAGTACTTCACCAAGTTGGATCTCAGAGGGGCCTATACCCTTATTCGCATCCGAGAGGGTGACGAGTGGAAGACGGCTTTTAACACCCGAGATGGGCATTTTGAGTACTTAGTCATGCCTTTCGGACTCTAACGCTCCAGCGGTCTTCCAGGAGTTCGTTAATGACATTTTCTAGGACCTGCTCTATACCTGTGTCGTGGTCTATTTGGATGATATCCTCATCTTCTCTACTAACTTGGATCAACACCGTGCTCATGTCCGCTTAGTACTCTCCCGTCTCAGGAAGAACCGTCTCTACGCTAAATTTGAAAAGTGCTTGTTCAACCGTACCAGTCTTCCCTTCCTGGGCTACATCATTTCTGCCAAGGGACTACAAATGGATCCTGCCAAACTGTCTGCCATCCTGGACTGGCCTCGTCCCTCTGGCCTTAAGGCCATCCAGCGATTCCTCGGATTCGCGAACTATTATAGGCAGTTCATCCCGCATTACTCCACCCTTGTGGCACCAATTGTAGCCCTAACCAAGAAGGGGGCTAACCCAAAATCTTGGCCGCCCCAGGCCAAGAAGGCCTTCAGCGCTCTTAAGTCTGCCTTTGCCACCGCCCCAGTTCTGTCCAGACCGGATCCTACTAAGCCGTTCTACCTGGAAGTAGACGCTTCCTCTGTTGGTGCTGGTGCTTTGCTCATGCAAAAGACTACAAGAGGCAAGTCGGTTACTTGCGGGCTTTTCTCTAAGACTTTCTCTCCCGCTGAAAGAAATTATTCTATTGGGGATAGAGAATTACTCGCCATCAAGCTGGCCTTGGAGGAGTGGTGGCATTTACTGGAAGGATCGGTACATCCCGTGAACATCTACACGGATCATAAAAATTTATCTTACCTCCAGTCTGCTCAGAGACTAAATCCTCGCCAAGCTCGCTGGTCTCTATTTTTTGCCAGATTTAACTTCCGGATCCACTTTCGTCCAGCGAGCAAGAACCTCAGGGCCGATGCCCTCTCTCGTTCGTCTGATGTCACAGGAGAGGAAGTCAAGCCACAGCACATTGTGCCCCCGGAATGTCTGGTCACCATGGCACCTATAGACTTGCGTAACCTCCCTCCCGGAAAGACCTATGTTTCTCCCCGTCTTCGCCTAAAGGTTCTTAAGTGGGGACATTCTTCTCTTCTCGCAGGACATCCTGGCGTCCGAAAGACTCTACAACTTATCTCCAAGAGATATTGGTGGCCATCCTTGGAGAAGGACATGCATTTCCTCCGACACATCTTCCGGTTACACGGCCTGCCTTCACATATTGTCTCCGATAGAGGAGTCCAGTTTGTGTCCAAGTTCTGGAGGGCTCTTTGTGGACGGCTTAAAATCAATCTGGATTTCTCTTCTTCATACCACCCCCAAACCAACGGACAAGTAGAGCGGGTCAATCAAATCCTGGGCGACTACCTTCGCCACTTCGTTTCCTCCCGTCAAGACGATTGGGTCGACCTCCTCCTGTGGGCTGAGTTCTATAACCACAAAGACTCTTCCGCCACCAACAAGTCTCCCTTCTTCGTGGTTTACGGTCGTCATCCTCTGCCTCCTCTGCCGTTATCCTCCTCCTCTGGTGTACCTGCAGTGGATGATCTGGTACAAGACTTTTCTGCCATCTGGCATGAGATGCGCCTGTCCCTCTTACAGGCCTCATCCCGCATGAAAATCCAAGCGGACAAGAAACGTCGGTCTCCTCCTGTCCTGGTTCCTGGGGACAGAGTTTGGCTCTCCTCCAAGTATGTCTGCTTCAGGGTTCCGAGTTACAAGCTTGGTCCTCGTTATTTGGGACCCTACAAGGTCAAGAAGAGGATCAATCCTGTGTGTTACCAACTCCATCTCCCTTCCTCCCTTAAAATTCCCAACTGTTTTCATGTCTCCCCCCTCAAGCCTGCGGTCTTTAATCGCTTTTCCCCCAAGAATCTTCCTCCCACGCCTGTATCCGGTACCTCGGATGTCTTCTCCGTTCAGGAGATATTGGCCTCTAAATTGGTCAGGGGGAGAAGATATTTTTTGGTGGACTGGGAGGGCTGCGGTCCTGAAGAGAGATCCTGGGAGCCAGAGGAGAATATCTTGGACCGTAACCTCATCCTCAAGTTTCTGGGTACCAAAAAGAGGGGGAGACCAAAGGGGGGGTACTGTAACGCTGAGTGCTCCGATCCCTGCTCCTGGGCCGGAGCGCTCGCGGCGTTCGTCCCAGATCCACTCACCTGTGCCCGCTCCAGCTCTCTCCTCCGCTCCCCGCTCATGTGGTTCCCGGTGGGCGCGTCCCTGCACCATAGGGCGCGCGCAGGCCGGCTGTTTGAAATATAAAGGGCCAGTGCACCAGTAATTGGTGCCTGGTCCAAATCTCCCTTCCTGTTTCCTGTTTCCTGTTCTCTGTTTCCTGTTTCCTGTTTCCTGTTCTCTGTTTCCTGTTTCATATATAAGTGACCTGCTCCTTCTTGCCCTTGCCGGATCTTTGTTGCCTTAGTGAAAGCGTTACCTGTGTTATCCTTTGCCTGTTGCCGAACCCTTTGCTAATGACTACCGTCTCTGAACCTGTCCTGCCTGCCCTGACCTTTGCTACGTCTGACTACACCTCTGCCTGTCCCTCTTGTACTACACCTATATAAGCAGTCGGTGAGGTTGAGCCGCTACCAGAGGACACGACCTGGTAGTTACTGCCGCAGCAAGCCCATCCCGCCTTGCGGCGGGCTCTGGTGAAAACCAGTAACTACTTAGAACCGATCCTCTGGTACCGTCCACGCCAATCCCTCACTGACACAGCGGATCCACTCCTTGCACCGCTCCTGCTACCAGTCCGGACCCTGACACATATCTTTGTGTCATCAGCAAAAAGACAAACCTTACCATCGAGGCCTTTTGCAATATCACTTATGAAGATATTAAACAAAATTGGTCCCAGTACAGATCCCTGAGGTACCCCACTGGTAACATGACCTTGTTCTGAATGTTCTCCATTGACTACAACCCTCTGTTGTCTGTCACTCAGCCACTGCCTAATCCATTCAACAATATGGAAGTCCATGCTCAATGACTGTAGTTTATTGATAAGTCTTCTATGTGGGACAGTGTCAAAAGCCTTACTAAAATCTAGATATGCAATGTCTACTGCACCTCCACCGTCTATTATTTTAGTCACCCAGTCAAAAGAATCTATAAGATTTGTTTGACATGATCTCCCTGAAGTAAACCCATGTTGTTTTTCATCTTGCAATCCATGGGATTTAAGATATTCCACAATCCTATCCTTTAATAGGGTTTCCATTAATTTGCCTACTATTGATTTCAGACTCACTGGTCTATAGTGGCTCGATTCCTCCCTACTACCTTTCTTGTGAATGGGCACAACATTTGCAAATTTCCAATCTTCCGGGACGACTCCTGTTACTAATGATTGGTTAAATAAATCCGTTAATGGTTTTGCCAGCTCACCACTAAGCTCTTTTAATAATTTTGGGTGTATCTCATCAGGACCCTGTGACTTATTTGTCTTCACTTTAGACAGCAATCTTAGAACATCTTCCTCTGTAAAGACACATGCATCAAACAATTCATTAGTCATCCTTTCAAGTGGAGGTCCTTTTCCTTCTTTTTCTTCTGTAAAAACTGAACAGAAGTATTCATTAAGGCAGTCGGCTAGCCCTTTATTCTCTTCTACATACCTTCCGTCCTTTGTTTTTAATTTAGTTATTCCTTGTTTTAATTTCCTTTTTTCATTTATATATCTGAAGAATGTCTTATCCCCTTTTTCATAGACTGAGCTAGTTTTTCTTCTGCCTGCGCTTTAGAAGTTCTTATAACTTGCTTGGCCTCTTTCTGCCTAATCTTGTAGATTTCCTTATCTTCATTGCTCTGGGTTTTTTTATAATTACAAAATGCTAGCTTTTTATTTTTAATGATTTGGGCCACTTCTGCTGAGTACCACAGTGGTCTCTTCCTTTTTTTGCTTTTACTGACAAGTCTAATGCAATTTTCTGTTGCCTTCAATAATGCACCTTTTAAGTAGTCCCATTTCTCCTGGACTCCATGTAATCCGTTCCAGTCTGATAAGGACTCATTTATGACTAATTTCATTTTTGAAAAGTCTGTTTTTCTAAAATCTAAAACTTTTGTTTTTGTGTGGTGTGACTCTTTCACAGTTCTTATATTAAACCACACTGACTGGTGATCACTAGATCCCAAGGTTTCACCTACAATGACATCATATACCGAATCCCCATTTGTGAATACCAAATCCAAAATGGCCTCCCTCCGGGTTGGCTCCTCAACCACTTGTTGCAGAGACAACCCCAGTAGGGAATTTAGAATATCTGTACTCCTGGTAGAACTTGCTATTTTGGTTTTCCAGTTTATATCTGGAAGATTAAAATCTCCCATAATGATAACTTCTCCTTTCATTGTCATTTTAGCTATTTCTTCAACTAGTAGATCATCTAGTTCTTTAACTTGACCAGGTGGTCTATATATCACACATACACGAGTTACTGCATGATTAGCAAACTGCAACGTAACCCAAACTGACTCTATGTTGGCCTCACAAACTTGTATTAGGTTAGATTTAATGCTATCTTTCACATACAGGGCCACTCCTCCTCCTTTCTTGCCTTCTCTGTCTCTTCTGTATAAAGAGTATCCTGGTATGGTTATGTCCCAGTCATTTCTTTCATTAAACCATGTCTCCGTAACAGCCACTAAATCTACATTCTCAGATGCCATTATTGACCCATTCTCAGATGCCATCATCATAATCATCATCAATATCAATCATCATCATTATCAATCATAATCAATATCAAATCATCATCATCATCAATATCATCAAAATCATCATCATCAATGTCAATCATCATTATCAATATCAATCATCATTAATCTATATCACTATATCATCATCAATATTAACCATCAGCATCATCATCAATATTAACCATCAGCATCATCATCACCCCCTATAATGGAACACTGAGGGAGAGAAGCGGCAAAAAGCATACTAGCACATTATGATAGGCTTACCTTAAATATCAACTGACAGGGCTTCCATCTTCACAGGCTCTGGTCACTTGAATGGCGACAATCCAGCAAAAGTGGTTGGTCCTCGTCTAGAGGAGGTCGGCTTGGCATTTGGAGAAATCCTGGGAAATAGATCTGTCCCAAGATTGCCATACCAAGCCGGCCAGGAGGAAGCTTGGGAAACCAAGCATATCCTCACGCCTGCACTTGTCCCTTTGGTTAAACGTGCTTTGGGCGAACAGGTCCTTCTGTCTGTCCTCCGTAAAAAGAGGTATACCTTCTTTCCCCTTTGACAGTCGAGCCGAAACACACAGACGGGACAGCAGGAAAGAACTCAGTAAGGACAGCAGGGAAGCATTCTGATAGGCATTTACTATGAATGTCATAATAAACAGGCCTCTCTACTAATCCCATAGAAAACTAAAACTAGCCTTCTCTTTAAAAGTAAGTCGTAGTACTGTCTAAACAGGTTCTTTTTAACCCATTGCACAGAGTACTGCAGGTTACAAGATGGCAGGGTATTCCAACCACCCATACTCAGGGAGTTCCCTCATATATCCGCAGCAACCTTTCTGATCAACATCCTATAATGGAACACTGAGGGAGAGAAGCAGCAAAACGCATACTAGCACATTAGGATAGGCTTACCTTTAAACACCCACTGAAAGGGCTTCCATCGTCACCTGGTTTTCTGGCCTCCAACCACCCCTATACCCATTACTGACCTCAAGCCTCCACTATATCCAGTTCAACACATGCCTAAGTATAACCCTTACAACCTCATTATCAATATCAATAATCATTAATCTTTATCATCATCAATATTAATCATCATCATCATCAATATCATTCATCATCATCATCAATCATCATCATCAACAATAACAATATCAAACATCATTATAAAAATCATTCATGGTTATTAATATCAATCATCATCATCATCAATCATCATAATTAATCATCATCAATATCAGTCATCAGCAATCATCATCATCAATATCAATCATCATCTTTATCTTCATCATCAATATCAATCATCATCCTTATCATCAATATCAATCATCATCATTACCATCATCATAAGCATCATTAATATCAATTATCATCATCATCATTAATATTCTTCAATATCAATCATCATCATCATTAAAAAATCAATTATCAACATCATCAATATTAATTATCATCATCAATATCACTCATCATCAATCATCATCATCATTATCATCATCAATGTCAATCATCCTCATCATAATTATCATCGTAAGCATCATTAATATCAATTATCATCATCATCAATATCAATCATCATCATCATCATCATCATCATCATCATCATCATCATCATCAATCATAATCATCATAATCATCATCAATATCAATCATCATCATCATCATTATCAATATCAATCATCATCATCAATATCATCAACATCATCAATATCAATCATCATTAATCTATATCACTATATCATCATCAATATTAACCATCAGCATCATCATCAATATTAACCATCAGCATCATCATCACCCCCTATAATAGAACACTGAGGGAGAGAAGCGGAAAAAAGCATACTAGCACGTTATGATAGGCTTACCTTAAATATCCACTGACAGGGCTTCCATCTTCATAGGCTCTGGTTACTTGAATGGCGACAATCCAGCAAAAGTGGTTGGTCCTCATCTAGAGGAGGTCGGCTTGGCATTTGGAGAAATCCTGGGAAATAGATCCGTCCCAAGATTGCCATACCAAGCCAGCCAGGAGGAAGCTTGGGAACCCAAGCATATCCTCACGCCTGCACTTGTCCCTTTGGTTAAACGTGCTTTGGGCGAACAGGTCCTTCTGTCTGTCCTCCCTAAAAAGAGGTATACCTTCTTTCCCCTTTGAAAGTCGAGCCAAAGCACACAGACGGGACAGCAGGAAAGAACTCAGTAAGGACAGCAGGGAAGCATTCTGATAGGCATTTACTATGAATGTCATAATAAACAGGCCTCTCTACTAATCCCATAGAAAACTAAAACTAGCCTTCTCTTTAAAAGTAAGTCGTAGTACTGTCTAAACAGGTTCTTTTTAACCCATTGCACAGAGTACTGCAGGTTACAAGATGGCAGGGTATTCCAACCACCCATACTCAGGGAGTTCCCTCATATATCCGCAGCAACCTTTCTGATCAACATCCTATAATGGAACACTGAGGGAGAGAAGCAGCAAAACGCATACTAGCACATTAGGAAAGGCTTACCTTTAAACATCCACTGACAGGGCTTCCATTGTCACCTGGTTTTCTGGCCTCCAACCACCCCTATAGCCATTACTGACCTCAAGCCTCCACTATATCCAGATCAACACACGCCTAAGTATAACCCTTACAACCTCATTATCAAGATCAATAATCATTAATCTTTATCATCATCAATATTAATCATCATCATCATCATCATTATCATCAATATCAATCATCATCATTACCATCATCATAAGCATCATTAATAACAATTATCATCATCATCATTAATATTCCTCAATATCAATCATCATCATCATCATTAAAAAATCAATTATCAACATCATCAATATCACTCATCAGCATCATCATAAGCATCATTAATATCAATTATCATCATCATCATCATCATCATCATCATCAATATCAATCATCATTAGGGTTGAGCGGACACCTAGATGTCCGTGTTCGACGGGTTCGGCCGAACTTTAAAAAAAAGTCCGGGTCCGTGTCCCGGACTTTTACCGAACTTTTCCCGGACACCGAACCCCATTGAAGTCAATGGGGACCCGAACTTTAAGGCACTAAAATGGCTCTAAAACACCAAAGGAAAGGGCTAGAGTGCTGCAAATGGCAGCAAAACGTAATTAAGAGCATGGCAAGTGCTCTGCAAACAAATGTGGATAGGGAAATAACTTAAAACAACAAAAAAAAACCAGAAAAATAAAACAATGTTCTTCTTCATCTCTGAAGGACGAGGCCCATATGGAGTAGGAGGGAGGTTGAGGTGGTGGTGGATGTGGCGGTGACATAGGCATGCGCACAGGGTGTGCCGGGTGTGCCTGGGCACACCCTAATCACCTAGGGCACATAGCATTGCCAGTGAGGAGATGGGAAAGATCTCCCTCGGACCTGCTCTGCTCTATTTCTCTTTGCCTACAGGTACATGGCCCCGATACATTACTCTCCCTGCTGGCAAACACATGCATGTGTATTTCAACTTTGGGGTGCACACCTTAATGCAATAGGCTGCGCACACCTATGGGCGGTGTAGGTGGAAGCGGCTGTGGAGGAGGACCAGGGCCGGATTAAGAGCATCATGGGCTTGGTGCTGAGGATTTTGAAGGGCCTTAAGGGCCGTGCCTTGCCATGCACCCAGAGGAGGAAGGGTGCAGCCATGCATGCCTAATTCAACATGGGATGCTGTCTCTGAAGCCCATAAACACATCCATGCATCGGCAACTGTCCCTCCTTGTCCAGCCTTCGCGCTGTGTGGGGAGGTTCTGAGGGTGCTGCCTGGGGAAGCGAGCATAGAAGCCAGACTTCTGTGTTTACAAGTGACAGAAGAGCGGTAACAGTGAATATGGCCAACCCGGGGCCTATATAAAAGGTAGGGGCCTGGAGCTGCAGCTCCAATAGCCCCTACGTTAATCTGGCCCTGAGGAGGAGGACGAGGTAGCCAACACTGCTTCTTTTCACAAATTTTAAATGAGGGTACACCCCAAAAGAGTGAGAAAGAGCAAAAATGGAACAATGGGTGGGTAAGGTCGGTATCCATTGCTATTCTGCATAAGGTACGGAAAAGTCCCGTGGGATCCATGCCTGGTTCATTTTAATGAATGTGAGCTTGTCCACATTGTCTCTGGACAGGCGGCTGCGCTTGTCTGTTATAACGCCCCCAGCCGTGCTAAATACCCGTTCAGATAATACACTGGCTGCAGGGCACGCCAGCACCTCCAAGGCGTAAAGGGCAAGCTCAGGCCATGTGCCCAATTTGGAGACCCAGAAGTTGAAGGGGGCAGACCCCTCATTCACTACATGTAGGCGTGTGCACACATACTGCTCCACCATGTTGGTAAAATGCTGCCTCCTGCTAAGACGTTCCATCTGAGCTGCTGGTGCTGCTGTTTGTTGTGGCGTGCTGACAAAGCTTTTCCACATTTCGGCCATGCTAACCCTGCCTTCTGAGGTGCTGGCGGTGCCCTGGTTGCGTTGGCGACCTCCTCCTCCTCCTCCTCCTCTGCCTTGTGCTTCCACTGCGGCCCCGCTGTCAGATGGGAATGCCAGCAGCATGGCGTCTACCAGCGTGCGCTTGTACTCGCGCATCTTGCGATCGCGCTCCAGTGAGTGAATTAAGGACGGTACGTTGTCCTTGTAACGGGGATCCAGCAGCGTGGCCACCCAGTAATCAGCACAAGTTAGAATGTGGGCAACTCGGCGGTCGTTGTGGAGACACTGCAGCATGTAATTGCTCATGTGTGCCAGGCTGCCCAGAGGAAACGAAAGGCTGTCCTCTGTGGGAGAAGTATCGTCCGTGTCCTCTGTATCCCCCCAGCCACGCACCAGTGATGGCCATGAGCTGGCCTGGGTGCCACCCTGCTGTGAACATGGTTCCATCTCCTCCTCCAGCTCCTCCTCCTCCTCATCCTCCTCATCCTCCAGAACTGTGCCCCTGCTGGACAATTGTGTCCCTGGCGTTTGTGTGTGCAGGAACCCACCCTCGGAGCCCCTTGTGAATGACTGCCCTGAAAGCCTTGGAAATGTTACCTCTTCATCCTCCTCCTCCTCCTCATCCTGTGCCACATCCTCTTCCATCATCGCCCGAATTGTTTTTTCAAGGAGGCATAGAAGTGGGATAGTTAAGCTGAGAACGGCGTCATTGCCACTGGCCATGTTGGTGGAGTACTCAAAACAGCGCAACAAGGCACACAGGTCTCGCATGGAGGCCCAGTTATTGGTGGTGAAGTGGTGCTGTTCCGCAGAGCGACTCACGCGTGCGTGCTGCAGCTGAAACTCCACTATGGCCTGCTGCTGCTCGCACAGTCTTTCCAGCATGTGCAAGGTGGAGTTCCACCTTGTGGGCACGTCACATATGAGGCGGTGAGCGGGAAGGCCGAAGTTACGCTGCAGCGCTGCCAGGCGAGCAGCAGCAGGGTGAGAACGCCGAAAGTGCGCACAAACGGCCCGCACTTTCTGCAGCAGCTCTGACATATCGGGGTAGTTTTTAAGGAACCTCTGCACCACCAAATTCAGCACATGCGCCAGGCAAGGGATGTGCGTCAAACCGGCTAGGCCCAGAGCTGCTATGAGATTTCGCCCAGGCCGGGCTTGAGGCTCGCTGGCAGCAACCACTCATTTGTCTGCTGTTCCATGCTCCTCCACAACTCCTGCGCGGTGTGTGGTTTGTCCCCCAAACAGGCAAGTTGTAAAACTGCCTGCTGTCGTTTACCCCTGGCCGTGCTGAAGTTGGTGGTGAAGGTGTTACGCTGTCCGGATGAGGAGGCGGTAGAGGATGAGGAAGCGGAGTAGGAGGAGTTAGGAACAGGAGGCAAACTGAAGCGCCCTGCAATCCTCGGTGGTGGAAGGACATGCGCCAAATTGCTATCCGCCTCAGGCCCATCCGCCACTGCATTTACCCAGTGTGCCGTTAGGGAGATATAACGCCCCTGACCGTGCTTACTGGTCCACGTATCGGTAGTTAGGTGGACCTTGGCACAGATGGCGTTGCGCAGTGCACACCTGATTTTTTCCCCCACTTGGTTGTGCAGGGAAGGGATGGCTTGCCTGGAAAAGTAGTGGCGGCTGGGCACGACGTACTGTGGGACAGCCACCGACATAAGGTTTTTAAAACTGTGCGTCTCCACCAGATGGAATGACAGCATTTCAAAGGCCAATAATTTTGAAATGCTGGCATTCAGGGCCAGGGATCGCGGGTGGGTAGGGGGGTACTTCCTCTTCCTCTCAAGTGTTTGGGAGATGGAAAGCTGAACGCTTCCACGGGACATTGTGGAGATGGTTGTTGGTGACCCAGGTGGTGGTGTTGCTGACAGATCGTCTGTTTGCGGGGTGGCAGGTGCCGGTATCACTACAGATGTGGCTGGAGCGGCCGAGACTGCAGCAGAAGAGGAAGCAGGATGAGCCAGAGACGTTTCTTGGTTTTGAAGGTGTGTACTCCACTGCAGCTCGTGCTTTGCACTTAGATGCCTGATCATGCAGGTTGTGCTCAGGTTGAGAAGGTTTATGCCTCGCTTCAAGCTCTGATTGCACAGGGTGCAAACCACTCGTGTCCTGTCATCAGCACATTTTCTAAAGAACTTCCACGCTAGAGAACTCCTTTGAGCTGACTTTGGTGCGCTCGTTCCCTTGCTGCGTTGGGCAGTAGCGGGCGTAGTGTCTAGGGCACGGCCGCTCCGCTTCTGCACCCTGCTCCCTCTTCTGCTGTGCTGGTGGCTCTGTGCGACCACCGCCTCTTCCTCCAAACCACTCAGGTCACCTGCATGACGTTCATTCCATGTGGGGTCGAGGACCTCATCGTCCTCCACATCATCTTCCACCCAGTCTTCACCCCTGCCCTCCTTGTCGGTCTCCACAATGCTGAACGCCGCAGCAGTTGGCACCTGCGTTTCGTCATCATCGGAGACGTGCTGCGATGATCCTTGCATGTACTCATCTTGAGAAATAAGTGGTTGGGCATCGCTGCACTCAATCTCTTCTACTTCTGGGGCAGGGCTAGGTGGATGGCCCTGGGAAACCCTGCTGACAGAGTCATCAAAAAGAAGAAGAGACTGCTGTATGGCTTGGGGCTCAGACTGCTTGCCTGATTTGCAAGGGGGTGAGGTGAAAGACGGTTGGACATCGGCTGCAGGTGCCAACTGTGACCTTTCTGCAGTAGACTGGGTGGGAGACAATGTGAAGGAACTGGAGGCACTGTCAGCAGCAAACCAATCTACTATCGCCTCCACTTGTTCTGGCCTCATCACTTCTAGGGGCGTATGATGCCCTACCAAATACTGATGCAGGTTCTGTCGCCTACTCACACTTGAGGAAGATGTTTCACTTGTGCGTGTAGCTGGCACAGATCGACCACGTCCTCTCCTTGCAACAGGAGCTCTACCAGCAGCACCATGACCCAGGCCACGGCCCTTATTTGACGGTCTCCTCATATTTCTGTAATTTAAGATCTTGCCCTAGAAAGGTTTTTATTGAATAGCGGAATAGGAAATATGATCCAAAAAAGTGTATGTATCTCGCACGTACAAAACCACACTAGGCCCCAATTACTATTGTTTCTACCCCTAAAAGGATGGATGAGGAGTAGGAGGAGTATGGAACAGACAGCACCCTCAAATCTTCAGAAGTATGAGATGAACCTCAAAAACTTGGAAAGGTGGATCTCACACGTACCGACACAGACTATCCCGCAATTCAATTGATCCTCAAAGGTTTTTATTGAATAGCGGAATAGGAAATATGATCAAAAAAAGTGTATGTATCTCGCACGTACACAACCACACTAGGCCCCAATTACTATTGTTTGTACCCCTAAAAGGATGGTTGAGCAGTAGGAGCAGGAGTATGGAACAGGCAGCACCCTCAAATCTTCAGAAGTATGAGATGAACCCCAAAAACTTGGAAAGGTGGATCTCACACGTACCGACACAGACTATCACGCAATTTAATTGATCCCCAAAGGATTTAATTGAATAGCGGAATAGAAAATATGATCAAAAAGAAAGTGTATGTATCTCACACGTACACCACCACACTAGGCCCCAATTACTATTGTTTGTACCCCTAAAAGGATGGTTGAGCAGTAGGAGGAGGAGTATGGAACAGGCAGCACCCTCAAATCTTCAGAAGTATGAGATGAACCCCAAAAACTTGGAAAAGTGGATCTCACACGTACCGACACAGACTATCACGCAATTTAATTGATCCCCAAAGGTTTTAATTGAATAGCGGAATAGAAAATATGATCAAAAAGAAAGTGTATGTATCTCACACATACACCACCACACTAGGCCCCAATTACTATTGTTTGTACCCCTAAAAGGATGGTTGAGCAGTAGGAGGAGTATGGAACAGGCAGCACCCTCAAATCTTCAGAAGTATGAGATGAACCCCAAAAACTTGGAAAGGTGGATCTCACACGTACCGACACAGACTATCACGCAATTTAATTGATCCCCAAAGGTTTTAATTGAATAGCGGAATAGAAAATATGATCAAAAAGAAAGTGTATGTATCTCACACGTACACCACCACACTAGGCCCCAATTACTATTGTTTGTACCCCTAAAAGGATGGTTGAGCAGTAGGAGGAGGAGTATGGAACAGGCAGCACCCTCAAATCTTCAGAAGTATGAGATGAACCCCAAAAACTTGGAAAGGTGGATCTCACACGTACCGACACAGACTATCACGCAATTTAATTGATCCCCAAAGGATTTAATTGAATAGCGGAATAGAAAATATGATCAAAAAGAAAGTGTATGTATCTCACACGTACACCACCACACTAGGCCCCAATTACTATTGTTTGTACCCCTAAAAGGATGGTTGAGCAGTAGGAGGAGGAGTATGGAACAGGCAGCACCCTCAAATCTTCAGAAGTATGAGATGAACCCCAAAAACTTGGAAAGGTGGATCTCACACGTACCGACACAGACTATCACGCAATTTAATTGATCCCCAAAGGTTTTAATTGAATAGCGGAATAGAAAATATGATCAAAAAGAAAGTGTATGTATCTCACACGTACACCACCACACTAGGCCCCAATTACTATTGTTTGTACCCCTAAAAGGATGGTTGAGCAGTAGGAGGAGTATGGAACAGGCAGCACCCTTAAATCTTCAGAAGTATGAGATGAACCCCCAAAACTTGGAAAGGTGGATCTCACACGTACCGACACAGACTATCACGCAATTTAATTGATCCCCAAAGGATTTAATTGAATAGCGGAATAGAAAATATGATCAAAAAGAAAGTGTATGTATCTCACACGTACACCACCACACTAGGCCCCAATTACTATTGTTTGTACCCCTAAAAGGATGGTTAAGCCGTAGGAGGAGGAGTATGGAACAGGCAGCACCCTCAAATCTTCAGAAGTATGAGATGAACCCCAAAAACTTGGAAAGGTGGATCTCACACGTACCGACACAGACTATCACGCAATTTAATTGATCCCCAAAGGTTTTAATTGAATAGCGGAATAGAAAATATGATCAAAAAGAAAGTGTATGTATCTCACACGTACACCACCACACTAGGCCCCAATTACTATTGTTTGTACCCCTAAAAGGATGGTTGAGCAGTAGGAGGAGGAGTATGGAACAGGCAGCACCCTCAAATCTTCAGAAGTATGAGATGAACCCCAAAAACTTGGAAAGGTGGATCTCACACGTACCGACACAGACTATCACGCAATTTAATTGATCCCCAAAGGTTTTAATTGAATAGCGGAATAGAAAATATGATCAAAAAGAAAGTGTATGTATCTCACACGTACACCACCACACTAGGCCCCAATTACTATTGTTTGTACCCCTAAAAGGATTGTTGAGCAGTAGGAGGAGGAGTATGGAACAGGCAGCACCCTCAAATCTTCAGAAGTATGAGATGAACCCCAAAAACTTGGAAAGGTGGATCTCACACGTACCTACACAGACTATCACGCAATTTAATTGATCCCTAAAGGTTTTAATTGAATAGCGGCATAGAAAATATGATCAAAAAGAAAGTGTATGTATCTCACACGTACACCACCACACTAGGCCCCAATTACTATTGTTTGTACCCCTAAAAGGATGGTTGAGCAGTAAGAGGAGGAGTATGGAACAGGCAGCACCCTCAAATCTTCAGAAGTATGAGATGAACCCCAAAAACTTGGAAAGGTGGATCTCACACGTACCGACACAGACTATCACGCAATTTAATTGATCCCCAAAGGTTTTAATTGAATAGCGGAAAAGAAAATATGATCAAAAAGAAAGTGTATGTATCTCACACGTACACCACCACACTAGGCCCCAATTACTATTGTTTGTACCCCTAAAAGGATGGTTGAGCAGTAGGAGGAGGAGTATGGAACAGGCAGCACCCTCAAATCTTCAGAAGTATGAGATGAACCCCAAAAACTTGGAAAGGTGGATCTCACACGCACCGACACAGACTATCACGCAATTTAATTGATCCCCAAAGGATTTAATTGAATAGCGGAATAGAAAATATGATCAAAAAGAAAGTGTATGTATCTCACATGTACACCACCACACTAGGCCCCAATTACTATTGTTTGTACCCCTAAAAGGATGGTTGAGCAGTAGGAGGAGGAGTATGGAACAGGCAGCACCCTCAAATCTTCAGAAGTATGAGATGAACCCCAAAAACTTGGAAAGGTGGATCTCACACGAACCGACACAGACTATCACGCAATTTAATTGATCCCCAAAGGTTTTAATTGAATAGCGGAATAGAAAATATGATCAAAAAGAAAGTGTATGTATCTCACACGTACACCACCACACTAGGCCCCAATTACTATTGTTTGTAACCCTAAAAGGATGGTTGAGCAGTAGGAGGAGGAGTATGGAACAGGCAGCACCCTCAAATCTTCAGAAGTATGAGATGAACCCCAAAAACTTGGAAAGGTGGATCTCACACGTACCGACACAGACTATCACGCAATTGAATTGATCCCCAAAGGATTTAATTGAATAGCGGAATAGAAAATATGATCAAAAAGAAAGTGTATGTATCTCACACGTACACCACCACACTAGGCCAAAATTACTATTGTTTGTACCCCTAAAAGGATGGTTGAGCAGTAGGAGGAGGAGTATGGAACAGGCAGCACCCTCAAATGTTCAGAAGTATGAGATTGTGTTCACTGTACCCCACAAAGATTGTGTTCACTGCACCCCACAAAGATTGTGTTCACTGCACCTCAAAAAGGATTTTGTTCACTGCACCCCACAAAGATTGTGTTCACTGCACACTAAAAGGATTTTGTTCACTGCACCCCAAAAAGGATGTTGTTCACTGCACCCCAAAAAGGATTTTGTTCACTGCACCCCAAAAAGGATGTTGTTCACTGCACCCCAAAAAGGATTGTGTTCACTGCACCCCAAAAAGATTGTGTTCACTGCACCCCAAAAAGGATTTTGTTCACTGCACCCCAAAAAGGATGTTGTTCACTGCACCCCAAAAAGATTGTGTTCACTGCACCCCACAAAGATTGTGTTCACTGCACCCCACAAAGATTGTGTTCACTGCACCCCAAAAAGGATGTTGTTCACTGCACCCCAAAAGGATTTTGTTCACTGCACCCCAAAAAGATTTTGTTCACTGCACCCCAAAAAGGACGTTGTTCACTGCACCCCAAAAAGATTGTGTTCACTGCAGCCCAAAAAGATTGTGTTCACTGCAGCTCACACACAGAAAAATGGATGTGGATCACTGACACCTGCCTATCTCCTATCCCACACCACACAGCAATATCGATTGTAGTTTGTAGAACACAGTTTCCCTAAAATTCAGCAGCAGCAGCCTCTCCCTAACAGGATTGAGAAGAGATCGTAGATCAGGATTGAGTGCAGAGTCACCCCACCCCCCACACAGCAATATCGATTGTACTTTGTAGAAGACACTGACCCTATAATTCAGCAGACTATCCCTAAAATGCCTACAACTCGCCCTGCCTAAACACTCCGACCTGTCCCTCAATTCTATCCAGACACCAATTTGTTTTCCCTGCCTGTCTTTCCCTAATCAGCAGCCAGCACGTATGTGTGCTCTGTCCCTGAACTACACAGCAGAATGACGCAGCGGCGCTCGGTCTGTCACTTATAAAGACATGGTCACATGCTTCAGACGGCCAATCACAGCTACTGAGACATTTGCAGGCATGGCTGGGATGGCTTAAGGCACACCAGTTAAACGATTGTTGATTGGCTGTTGAAAGCCCGCCATGAAAAGAGCGCCAAAGCATGCAAAACCCGGAAATAAAACGACCGAACACGGATTTTTACCCGAACATACAGTAAAGTGTCCGTGTCCGTGTTCGGGTACAAAAAATCCAATTATTCGGTACAAACACGAATAATACAGTCCGTGTTCGCTCAACACTAATCATCATCATTATCATCATCATCAATATCAATCATCATCATCGTCATCATCAATATCAATCATCATCATCATCATCAATATCAATATCAATCATCATCAATCATAATCAATATCAATCATCATAATCATCATCACTATCATCAACATCATCATCATCAATATCAATCATCATTAATCTATATCACTATATCATCATCAATATTAACCATCAGCATCATCATCAATATTAACCATCAGCATCATCATCACCCCCTATAATGGAACACTGAGGGAGAGAAGCAGTAAAAAGCATACTAGCACATTATGATAGGCTTACCTTAAATATCCACTGACAGGGCTTCCATCTTCACAGGCTCTGGTCACTTGAATGGCGACAATCCAGCAAAAGTGGTTGGTCCTCATCTAGAGGAGGTCGGCTTGGCATTTGGAGAAATCCTGGGAAATTGATCTGTCCCAAGATTGCCATACCAAGCCGGCCAGGAGGAAGCTTGGGAACCCAAGCATATCCTCAAGCCTGCACTTGTCCCTTTGGTTAAATGTGCTTTGGGCGAACAGGTCCTTCTGTCTGTCCTCCCTAAAAAGAGGTATACCTTCTTTCCCCTTTGACAGTCGAGCCGAAGCACACAGACGGGACAGCAGGTAAGAACTCAGTAAGGACAGCAGGGAAGCATTCTGATAGGCATTTACTATGAATGTCATAATAAACAGGCCTCGCTACTAATCCCATAGAAAACTAAAACTAGCCTTCTCTTTAAAAGTAAGTCGTAGTACTGTCTAAACAGGTTCTTTTTAACCCATTGCACAGAGTACTGCAGGTTACAAGATGGCAGGGTATTCCAACCACCCATATTCAGGGAGTTCCCTCATATATCCGCAGCAACCTTTCTGATCAACATCCTATAATGGAACACTGAGGGAGAGAAGCAACAAAACTCATACTAGCACATTAGGATAGGCTTACCTTTAAACATCCACTGACAGGGCTTCCATCGTCACCTGGTTTTCTGGCCTTCACCTCCCCTATAGCCAGTCCAACACATACCTAATAAAATTACAAACCTTCAACCTACATATAGAGGGTTCAACACACAGCTAATATAAAAAATACTGGCCTCCAGTCTCCCCTAAAGCTACTCCAACACACGCCTAAGTACAAACCTTCAACCTCCATATAAAAAGGTCAAACACACACCTAAAAACTACTGGCCTCCAACCGCCCCTATAGCCAATCCAACATTCGCCTAATAAAAGAACAAACATTCAACCTCCATATAGATGGTCTAACACCTAAAATAATACTGACCTTCAACCTCCCCTATAGCCAGTCCAACACACGCCTAAGTAGAAACCTTCAACCTCCATATAGAGTGTCGAACACACACCTAAAAAAATAAATTGCTGGCCTCCAACCTTCCCTATAGCCATTCTAACACACGCCTAATAAAAGTACAAACCTTCAACTTCCATATTGAGGGTCCAACACACACCTTAAAAGATAAAAATAATGGCCTTCAACCTCCCCTACAACTAAAAAAAGTAAAAACCTTCAACATCCATATAGAGGGTCGAACACACACCTAAAAAAATTATTGGCCTCCAATCTCCCCTATATAACGCTCCTGCGTTTCTTATATGGTGTGGATTTTCAGCTGCAGAAATAGTTCCACGTCAGTAGTCATGTAAGAGATATGCTGAGATACCATTCCCAACCTCAATGACTCATCATGTGTGGAAGGTCTTATTTCAGCCAGTAAATACACACAATTAGCAAGCTGGTTCCTAGAGTGACTTTATGTATGTGGTAACACAATGATGAAGGTTGAGGGATAGGTTGAGTGGAGGTGGTAGGTGATAGACACTTGAAGGTGAGACAGTAGCAGATGGATGCAGGAAGGTTTAGCAATGTTGTATGGTAACAGATGACAGAATAGCAGGTGGACATACAAAAGAGATCAACCCAGTGCAGAAAAGTAGCAGTAGTCTCAAGAGCTAGCAATCTAGTTATGCAGATGTGATAAACAGTCTTTACTATGCAGAGCTAGATAGTGTAAGCTTAGAATAAGTTTATAGAGAATTCCCCTGCGGGGTACTTAGCACTATTAGCGATACAGCCAAAGGGTGGTTCAGAAGAGGCGGATGATCCAGTAGCGGGATACAGGGATCAGCGCAGCGAGGTTCCGTCAGCGAGGTAAGCTTGCAAGCATGGAAGCTTCAAGCAAGGTTAGCATCCAGGTAAGGGTGTTTGAACGAACACATGTGAGTGAGAACCGGCGCTTTAAATAGCCATCTAGTCCGGCGCTGGGTGATGACAGCTCCAGTCTTAAAGGTGTATGCGCACCTTTCCAAAAGTAAATGGTGGGGCGCATACACTTGTGGAAAGTGTAATTTAGGGTACCAAAGGTACCGGAACATTACACCCTATAGCCAATCCAACACATACCTACTAAAAGTACAAACCTTCAACCTCAATATAAAAGATCAAACACTTGAAAATGAATGGCCTCCAACTTCCCCTATAGCCAGTCCAACACACATCTAATAAAAGAACAAACATTCAACACACCTAAAAAAATACTGGCCTCCAATCTCCCCTATAGGCAGTCCAACACAGGCAATGTAAATGGTGGGGCGCATACACTTGTGGAAAGTGTAATTTAGGGTACCAAAGGTACCCGAACATTACAATACCCCCCCTTAAGGCCTGCTCCTGAAGGCCTCTGGAGCTGGTTTGTCTGGGTATCTCGCATGAAAATTGCGGATTAATCTAGGGGCATGTATGTCAGAGGTGTTTAGCCAGGTGTCATCTTGGGGCCCATAGTTCTTCCATCTAACCAAGTACTGAAGTCTTCTTCTGTAGATACGAGAATCCAGAATCTCTTTTATCTCATATTCTTCTCCACCTTCAACTTGTACAGGAGGGGGAGGTGGAATATTAGGCCTTATTCCTTGGTCCGGAACATGGGGTTGCGACACATGGAAAATGGGATGGATTTTTAGGTCCATTGGCAATGTAAGCTGCACTGCAGCTTTTCCAATAAGTTTCTTGATTGGGAAAGGTCCCAAGAACAGAGGTCCAAGCTTTTTGCTAGGGATCTTCAGTCTCAAGTTTTTTGTTGAGAGCCAAACGAGGTCCCCGATAGTATACTGTGGAGAAGGTCTTCTACGAAGATCATAGTACTTCTTTTGTTGACTGTGAGCGTGTGCAATGGTAGTATTTAGTAAACCCAGAGAATCCTTTATTTGGGTAAGATAGTCTGAGGCTACTGGGTTATTTGAAGGAAGGATGCGTGGAGGGAGAATAGAGGGATGGAACCCATAGTTCAAGTAGAACGGACTCTGCTTGGTTGTACTGTGAGTTGCGTTGTTGTAGGCAAATTCTGCCAGGGGGAGAAGATCCAACCAATCATCCTGTTGGTAAGAAGTGTAACAATGTAAATACTGCTCGATGCATTGGTTGACTCTTTCAGTCTGTCCGTTGGTCTGCGGATGGTAAGGAGAAGTGAGCTTCCGCTCAATCAGTAGTATGTGACATAGTTCTTGCCAGAATTTAGAAATAAATTGGGATCCACGGTCAGACAGAAGAGTTTTTGGGATACCATGTAATCTGAAGACATGTTTCATCAGGAGTTCTGCCGTTTGTTTGGACGAAGGTAGTCTGCGAATAGCAATGAAATGTGCCATCTTTGTCAGATGGTCCACTGACACCAAGATGGTATTAAATCCTTTGGAAGGAGGCAATTCTACGATGAAGTCCAATGACAAAACCTCCCATGGAGTTTGGGGTATTGGTAGACTGCATAGTAGACCGGATGGTCTCGTAGTGTCAATTTTGGACCTGGCACAGACATTGCATGAAGAGACGAATTTTTGTATAGATGTTTTCATGTCAGGCCACCAGAATTGTCGAGAAATCAAATTGAAAGTCTTTGTCATACCCATATGTCCTGCCATAGGCACATCATGTGATAATTCCAAGATCTTGGTGCGTAGGGTAGGTGGTATGTAAAGTTTGTCGTTGTAGTAGAGGAAGCCTTCTGCATCAGTATTTAGTTGTGGTGGGGGTGAATCCAAACTTATACCATGCAGAACCTCTTCCTTTAAGGAACGGACAACTCCAATAATGCGTTTGTGAGGTATTATAGGAACGGAAGGGATTTCAAAGTAATTTTCTTCAGTTAGTCGTGATAGTGCATCCGCCTTTTTGTTCTTATCTGCAGGTGTGTAGGTCACTAGGAAGTTAAACCTTAGAAAGAATAGTGACCATTGTACCTGTCGATGCGAGAGAGTTTTGCTAGTCTGAAGATATTGGAGGTTTTTATGGTCCGTGTATATAATTATTGGTAATTGGGTGCCTTCGAGTAAATGTCGCCAATTCTCCAGAGCCAATTTTATAGCAAGCAGTTCCTTTTCACCCACGGGGTAATTTATCTCGGGACTGCTCAGGGATTTAGAAAAAAAAGCGACTGGATGAAGTGGTGAAGTGTGGGTAGGTCGTTGGGAGAGTATTGCTCCTACTGCCATGTTTGACGCATCTACCTCCAGAATGTATTGGAGGGATGGGTCTGGATGGCGTAATATGGGAGCGGAAGTAAACCTTGTCTTTAACAAGTGGAAAGCCTTATTTGCTTCTTCTGACCATTTAAATGGTATTTTTATGCTAGTGAGCTGTGTGAGGGGTCTCACAATAGCAGAAAAGTTTTTTATGAACTTCCTGTAGAAATTTGAAAATCCCAGGAATCGCTGTAGCGCCTTGCGTGTAGTTGGTGTAGGCCAATCCTGAATGCAGGATATTTTACTCATGTCCATCTCGATTCCTGTTTTGGATATGATGTAGCCTAGAAAGAGTACCTCATCTTTATGGAACAAGCATTTCTTCAGCTTCACATAAAGATTATGTGCAAGCAATCTCGATAATACAAGTCTTACATGTCTTATGTGTTCCGACAGGGTCCGTGAATATATAAGTATATCGTCCAGATATACCACAACACAGACATCTAGTAAGTCTTTAAAAATATCGTTTATAAATCGTTGGAAAACTGCAGGGGCATTGCATAGGCCGAATGGCATCACAAGATATTCGAACAATCCGTATCTAGTTCTGAATGCAGTCTTCCACTCGTGTCCATCACGGATTCGAATGAGATTGTATGCTCCTTTCAGGTCTAATTTTGAAAAATAGGTAGCTCCACGCACCTGCTCAATGAGCTCAGGGATAAGCGGTAGAGGATAGCGATCTTTTATTGTGATGGCATTCAATTTCCTGTAGTCGATGATAGGTCTGAGACTTGAATCTTTATTGCGAACAAAAAAGTGTCCTGCTGCTGTAGAAGAAGTGGAAGGTCTAATAAAACCTTTTTCCAAGTTCTCATCCAAATAGGTTTTGAGATGGGCAAGTTCATCCTGTGAAAGAGGATAAACATGACCGAACGGCAATTTGCTATTTGGGAGTAGATCAATGCTACAATCATAGTCTCGATGAGGAGGTAATGTTTGAGCATTTTTCTCAAGAAAAACCTCAGAAAGATCCTGATAACATAGTGGTGCAATCTCATCTGTCACCACAGACAGAATCTTCCCGGAAAACGGGAGGTTACACGTCTCCTCGCAATAACAAGAAGGGAAGGTCAAGGACCGTTTCTTCCAATCTATGGTTGGTTGGTGTGTGTGTAACCAGGGAAGTCCCAACACAATGGGAAAGTGGGGTGAAGGTATTAAATCGAAGGTAGAAGTCTCCCTATGAGACTCGTTAATAGTGACTAGCAGTGCTTGTGTCTGATCGGTGATCGGACCAGAGGATAACGGAACACCGGTAATAAGACTTACTGAGACAGGTTTGAGTTTAGAAATAATAGGAATTTTATTTAAAGCAGCAAAACATATATCCATATAATTTCCACAAGATCCTGTGTCAATCATGGCCTTAGTAGTAATCCTGTTCTGGTCCCACTGTAATGTCAAAAAAACAGAAATGTAGGGGTTAGTGAATGAAGTTGTCAATCCTCCTAGGGAGACATGTGAACATTCACCCTTCTTTTTGTTGACTAGGGGACAGACGTTTATCTTGTGATCCGGGGATGCACAGTACAAGCAGAGATTTTCATTTCGTCTTTTGGCTTTTTCCATAGTTGATAGCGGTGGGCGTATGGTTCCTATCTCCATAGGAACGGGGTCAACGGCCAGACTCCGAGAGGAAACGGATAATGGCATTCCCATCTTTTCAGCCTTTCTTTCTCGTAATCTTCTATCTATGGTAATACAGAGTTGTATTAGTGCATCCAGGGTTTTTGGCAGATCCGCTCGGGCGAGCTCGTCCTTAGCGGCTTCTGATAGGCCAAGCCTAAATTGGGTTTTCAGAGATGCATCATTCCATTCTGAATCAAGGGTCCATCTCTTGAACTCTGCGACAAAGTCTTCTACAGGCCTCCTTCCTTGTTTCAAGGATCTTAACTGAAGATCAGCAGTACTCTGCCTATTGGGGTCATCATATAGGCTAGTGAGCTCTGCCAGGAACAAGGCATAGGAGTTGAGAAGCTGGTCGTTTTTTCTCAAAAAGAGAATCTGCCCAGGCTCGAGGATCGTTTGATAGGTAAGAAATAATAGTACAAACCTTAATGTGATCAGTAAGGTAGGTACGAGGTTTTAGCAAAAAAAGTAACTCACATGCGTTTTTAAATTCGCGAAATTTTTTGCGATCGCCTGTAAATACCAAAGGGGGATTTATCTTGGGTTCAGGGGACTGAGCAGAGGTAAGTTGTGTCAGTCTAATTACCTGCTGCGACAGAGCCTGATTGTCTTCTTTTAATTCAGCAAGTGCGTGTATTAACGTAGATACTTGCTGTTTTAATTGTGTCACCTGAGTGGTTATTTCTGCTGAATCCATTTTTTGGTTCGTTCAATCTATAACGCTCCTGCGTTTCTTATATGGTGTGGATTTTCAGCTGCAGAAATAGTTCCACGTCAGTAGTCATGTAAGAGATATGCTGAGATACCATTCCCAACCTCAATGACTCATCATGTGTGGAAGGTCTTATTTCAGCCAGTAAATACACACAATTAGCAAGCTGGTTCCTAGAGTGACTTTATGTATGTGGTAACACAATGATGAAGGTTGAGGGATAGGTTGAGTGGAGGTGGTAGGTGATAGACACTTGAAGGTGAGACAGTAGCAGATGGATGCAGGAAGGTTTAGCAATGTTGTATGGTAGCAGATGACAGAATAGCAGTGCAGAAAAGTAGCAGTAGTCTCAAGAGCTAGCAATCTAGTTATGCAGATGTGATAAACAGTCTTTACTATGCAGAGCTAGATAGTGTAAGCTTAGAATAAGTTTATAGAGAATTCCCCTGTGGGGTACTTAGCACTATTAGCGATACAGCCGAAGGGTGGTTCAGAAGAGGCGGATGATCCAGTAGCGGGATACAGGGATCAGCGCAGCGAGGTTCCGTCAGCGAGGTAAGCTTGCAAGCATGGAAGCTTCAAGCAAGGTTAGCATCCAGGTAAGGGTGTTTGAACGAACACATGTGAGTGAGAACCGGCGCTTTAAATAGCCATCTAGTCCGGCGCTGGGTGATGACAGCTCCAGTCTTAAAGGTGTATGCGCACCTTTCCAAAAGTAAATGGTGGGGCGCATACACTTGTGGAAAGTGTAATTTAGGGTACCAAAGGTACCGGAACATTACACCCTATAGCCAATCCAACACATACCTACTAAAAGTACAAACCTTCAACCTCAATATAAAAGATCAAACACTTAAAAATGAATGGCCTCCAACTTCCCCTATAGCCAGTCCAACACACATCTAATAAAAGAACAAACATTCAACACACCTTAAAAAATACTGGCCTCCAATCTCCCCTATAGGCAGTCCAACACAGGCTTAAGTATACAATCCTTCAACCTACGTATAGAGGGGTCCAATACACACCTGAAATAAAAAAAACTGGCCTCCAACCTTCCCTATAGCCAGTCTAAAACATGCCTAATAAAAGTACAAACTTTCAACCTCCATAAAGAGGGTCGAACACACACCTAGAAGAAATTACTGGCCTCCAATCTTCCCTATAGCCAATCCAAAACATACCTGATAAAAGTACAAACCTTCAATCTCCATATAGAGGATCCAACACACACATTAAAAAAATAAATTATTACAGAGGTAGGTACTTTGTATGATTACATAGGTAGGTGTACACTGTATTATTATAGTGATAGGTACTTTGAATGATTACAGAGGTAGGTTACACTGTATTATTATAGTGATAGGTACTTTGTATGATTACAGAGGTAGGTGTACAGAGCATTATTATAGTGAAAGGTGCTTTGAATGATTACAGAGGTAGGTGTACACAGTATTATAGTGATAGGTACTTTGTATGATTACAGAGGTAGGTACTTTGTATTATTACAGAGGTAGGTGTACACTGTATTATTATAGTGATAGGTACTTTGTATGATTACAGAGGTAGGTACTTTGTATGATTACAAAGGTAGGTGTACACGGTACTATTACAGTGATAGGTACTTTGTATGATTACAGAGGTAGGTGTACACAGTATTATTACAGTGATAGGTACTTTGTATGATTACAGAGGTAGGTGTACACCGTATTATTACTTCTGTACCTCTGTAATCATACAAAGTACCTACCTCTGTAATCATACAAAGTACCTATCACTATAATAATACCGTGTACACTTACCTCTGTAATCATACAAAGTACCTATCACTATAATAATACCGTGTACACCTACCTCTGTAATCATACAAAGTACTTACCTCTGTAATCATACAAAGTACCTATCACTATAATAATACAGTGTACACCTACCTCTGTAATCATACAAAGTACCTATCACTATAATAATACCGTGTACACCTACCTCTGTAATCATACAAAGTACCTATCGCTATAATAATACCGTGTACACCTACCTCTGTAATCATACAAAGTACCTATTACTATAATATTGTGTACACCTACCTCTGTAATCATACAAAGTACCTATCACTATCATAATAACGTGTACACCTACCTCTGTAATCATACAAAGTACCTATCACTATAATAATACCGTGTACACCTACCTCTGTAATCATACAAAGTACCTACCTCTGTAATAATACAAAGTACACCTACCTCTGTAATCATACAAAGTACCTATCACTATAATAATGCCGTGTACACCTACCTCTGTAATCATACAAAGTACCTATCACTATAATAATACCGTGTACACCTACCTCTGTAATCATACATAGTACCTATCACTATAATAATACCGTGTACACCAACCTATGTAATCATTCAAAATACCTACCTCTGTAATCATACAAAGTACCTATTACTATAATAATACTGTGTACACCTACCTCTGTAATCATACAAAGTACCTATCACTATAATAATACCGTGTACACCTACCTCTGTAATCATACAAAGTACCTACCTCTGTAATCATACAAAGTATCTATTACTATAATAATACCGTGTACACTTACCTCTGTAATCATACAAAGTACCTATCACTATAATAATACCGTGTACACCTACCTCTGTAATCATACAAAGTACCTACCTCTGTAATCATACAAAGTGCCTATCACTATAATAATACCGTGTACACTTACCTCTGTAATCATACAAAGTACCTATCACTATAATAATACCGTGTACACTTACCTCTGTAATCATACAAAGTACCTATCACTATAATAATACCGTGTACACTTACCTCTGTAATCATACAAAGTACCTATCACTATAATAATACCGTGTACACCTACCTCTGTAATCATACAAAGTACCTACCTCTGTAATCATACAAAGTACACCTACCTCTGTAATCATACAAAGTACCTATCACTATAATAATACCGTGTACACCTACCTCTGTAATCATACAAAGTACCTATCACTATAATAATACCGTGTACACCTACCTCTGTAATCATTCAAAATACCTACCTCTGTAATCATACAAAGTACCTATTACTATAATAATACTGTGTACACCTACCTCTGTAATCATACAAAGTACCTACCTCTGTAATCATACAAAGTACACCTACCTCTGTAATCATACAAAGTACCTATCACTATAATAATACCGTGTACACCTACCTCTGTAATCATACAAAGTACCTATCACTATAATAATACCGTGTACACCTACCTCTGTAATCATACAAAGTACCTACCTCTGTAATCATACAAAGTACATATCACTATAATAATACAGTGTACACTTACCTCTGTAATCATACAAAGTACCTATCACTATAATAATACCGTGTACACCTACCTCTGTAATCATACAAAGTACCTATCACTATAATAATACCGTGTACACCTACCTCTGTAGTCATACAAAGTACCTATCACTATAATAATACTGTGTACACCTACCTCTGTAATCATACAAAGTACCTACCTCTGTAATCATACAAAGTACCTATCACTGTAATAATACCATGTACACCTACCTCTGTAATCCTACAAAGTACCTATCACTATAATAATACCATGTACACCTACCTCTGTAATCATACAAAGTATCTATCACTATAATAATACGGTGTACACCTACCTCTGTAATCATACAAAGTACCTACCTCTGTAATCATACAAAGTACCTATCACTATAATAATGCCGTGTACACCTACCTCTGTAATCATTCAACGTACCTATCATTATAATAATACCGTGTACACCTACCTCTGTAATCATACAAAGTACCTATCACTATAATAATGCCGTGTACACCTACCTCTGTAATCATACAAAGTACCTATCACTATAATAATGCCGTGTACACCTACCTCTGTAATCATACAAAAGTACCTATCACTATAATAATATCGTGTACACCTACCTCTGTAATCATACAAAGTACCTACCTCTGTAATCATACAAAGTACACCTACCTCTGTAATCATACAAAGTACCTATCACTATAATAATGCCGTGTACACCTACCTCTGTAATCATACAAAGTACCTACCTCTGTAATCATACAAAGTACACCTACCTCTGTAATCATACAAAGTACCTATCACTATAATAATGCTGTGTACACCTACCTCTGTAATCATACAAAGTACCTATCACTATAATAATGCCGTGTACACCTACCTCTCTAATCCTACAAAGTACCTACCTCTGTAATCCTACAAAGTACCTATCACTATAATAATACTGTGTACACCTACCTCTGTAATCATTCAAAGTACTTATCACTATAATAATGCCGTGTACACCTACCTTTGTAATCATTCAAAGTACCTACCTCTGTAATCATACAAAGTACCTATTCACTATAATAATGCTGTGTACATCGTGTAATCATACTAATCATACAAAGTATGATTACAGAGGTAGGTGTACACGGTATTATTATAGTGATAGGTACTTTTTATGATTACAGAGGAAGGTGTACATGGTATTATTATAGTGATAGGTACTTTGTATGATTACAGAGGTAAGTACTTTCTATGATTACAGAGGTAGGTACTTTGTATGATTACAGAGGTAGGTACTTTGTATGATTACAGAAGTAGGTGTACACGGTATTATTATAGTGATAGGTACTTTGTATGATTACAGAGGTAGGTGTACACGGTATTATTATAGTGATAGGTACTTTGTATAATTACAGAGGTAGGTGTACACCGTATTATTATAGTGATAGGTACTTTGTAGGATTACAGAGGTAGGTACTTTGTATAATTACAGAGGTAGGTGTACACCGTATTATTATAGTGATAGGTACTTTGTATGATTACAAAGTTAGGTACTTTGTATGATTACAGAGGTAGGTGTACACGGTATTATTATAGTGATAGGTACTTTGTATGATTACAGAGGTAGGTGTACACGGTACTATTATAGTGATAGGTACTTTGTATGATTACAGAGGTAGGTGTACACGGCATTATTATAGTGATAGGTACTTTGTGTGATTACAGAGGTAGGTACTTTGTATGATTACAGAGGTAGGTACTTTGTATGATTACAGAGGTAGGTGTACACGGTATTATTATAGTGATAGGTACTTTGTATGATTACAGAGGTAGGTGTACACGGTATTATTATAGCGATAGGTACTTTGTATGATTACAGAGGTAAGTACTGTAGGAGCTTGGGACATGCTCCTCCATCTTTAGTATCCATTTTGTATATCTATGTGTTTAAACTCCATTCTGCACGTATCTTGCAATTGACATTATAGCATGTTCTAATTCTACTATCAGGTTTCCTGTAAGAATACTGTCACCTTATAGTTTAGTTCCTCTTTATGAGGATGAGATCAGAAATGTCTAAGCTTTCATTATTAACCAATAGAATTTGCTAAATAAATGAATGCCTGTAAATGGAGCGTGTTTCCTATAGCTCGAAATTGATTAGTTTATACCCCCTTATAAGGAATGTACCCTAGACACCCCCCCTTTTACTGTGCATCCTGTATTCTTTGTATAAAGATCTCTGGATATGTATTAAACGGACGAGAAGTCCTTTGTACCACATGCAGACTACTTGATTTTATTCCAGTGGCAAAGGACTCTTCCGGAGGCTCCACTGTTACATAGCACAGATTAGACTTAAGTATAGTGGGGATGGGATTGACCAAATCACTAACAGTTGGGGGCTACGTCCGGGGTCGGAGAGAGAGCGATCATCACGGGTCCAAGGATTCACCAGTCTGGGTAAGGAGATATTTTATTTTATCTGTTTGCCTGTCCGGTGGGACTTGGCCGTTTGGCCCTGGTTCCGATCTCTGAGCCATACACCAAACGCTCAGGGAGCGTGTTAGATAATAGAGCGGTTCTGGGAAGACGCTCTGGATTTATATATATAACTATATATATATATATATATATAGAGGCTTCAGGGAAGCCAGAATAATATTTTTCAGGGAAAGATATTATATGTTAGGTTGTTGAACCTGGTTGTAGTGCCTGCACTGGGCCTCCCAAATCATGGAAAAATGTTTTGTGTTTATGCAAGGGACAATTGTAAGACCATGACAGGTGTACTTGCCCAGGAGTATGGTGGTAAACTTTGCCCTATAGTTTTTGTCCAAAGATGGTCGCAGTCCAGGCCTAAAGGCATGCCTGAAGTGACTCTGAACATAGCACAAAGCATCTTGTGAGATGGTAATAGGAATGGCCACATCATTTGCCCTAGGTAGGCCCCAGTTTTAAAATGGGCTACTGCTATTAAAGGGTGTGTTACACCACAACATGATGTATAGGCAGCCATACAAGGAGCAGAAGATGTTTTTGTAGTTCATTTCTTGCTCCAGGCCAAAAGATCACACATTATCAAAGCTACAAACGCATCCTACAGAACAGGTTTTAAGGACTAGGGTGATGTTTTAGAAAAAGTTGGGAATCGCCTTTTTCTAAAAGAGGGGAGATCTTGTATCCCCGCAGATAGCGCCCCACTGTTTATTGCCTAGTATTATGGAATAGGACACAGGGGGTGGGAAAGAACATATGAGGTATTGCTGACAGTTTAGTGCAAGCATATGTTGCTAGATGCATCACCTGTATTAGGAACAAACAATCCAAACATATAAGGCCAAACATGAGCATCTGCAATACCCATCAAACCCATTCACACATCTACAAATAGATTTCACATATAGGCCCAAAGCAGGGAAGAAATAAGAGTTCTTTTTAGTCAATAGTGGACGTGTTTAGCAGATGAGTGGAAGCGTCTAGGACCACAAAAATGGAGATGCCCACACAGTGGCACGCATTCTCAATCAGGAGATTATTCCTGGATGGGTGTGCCTGCCTTGAATTAGGTTTAATTATGCTCCAGCTTTCATATCAAAAATAAGCCAGGAACTAGTTAAAATCTTGAAAATAGATTATTATCCGCAGAGTTCAGGTATAATGGAAAGAATGAATAGCACAAATAAAGAGTAATTGAAACTTAAGAATCAAGTGGAATGGAACGAAAAGTTGCTTGCACCTTTTCTTTTCTTTTTACAGGAAAATACCCATCCCTTCACAGAAGGAGACGTAGTGGTGATGAAGCTGCTGCCCAAAGGAAAGAAACAAAAGAATTTCACCTACGGCCCAGAGACCACTGTGGTAGCAGTTACCAGGACCACTATCTTGACCGAACACAGCCCTACTTGGATCCATGCCACTAAGTGAAGTTGGTGCGGACAGGACCTGAGCCAGAGGATCCATAAGCAAGAAAGAAGGTACTAACGGGGGCAGATTGCCCTGACCTTGAACAGGAGGATCCAGAAGCAAGAGAGGTACTAACGGGGGCAGATTGCCCTGACCTTGAACAGGAGAGTCAAGAAAAGGGGGTACTGACAGGGGCAGACCGCTCAGACCCTGTAGAAAATGACTTTTCCAGTTTCACCAGACTCAGGCAAACTATGGCTGCTGATAATCCTGATTCTATTTTCAGTGTTTTCCCTTGCATGGACTGTTACTAACTGTATCTATCACCCTTCAGACTTGGGTGTCATGCCCTCCACTGGCTTCCGCTCACACAACGAACCAAATTCAAAATACTAACATCTTACAAAGCCATCCACAGCTTAGCCCCCAACTACATCACTAGCCTCGTCTCAAAATAAAAACCTAATCGTTCTCTTCATTTCTCTCAAAACCTCCTGCTCTCTAGCTCCCTTGTCACTTCCTCCCATGCTCGCCTCCAGGACTTTACCAGAGCCTCTCCAATCCTGTGGAACTCCTTACCCTTACCTGTCCGATTATCTCCTACTCCAGGGCTCGACGAACCCTGGGCGCCAGGTCGCATTTGCAACTAGAATTAGCGACCTGGCACCTAGGGTGCCCTGCAGGAGGTGTCCTGTCCCTTTTGCGCCCCCACCTCCTCCCCGAGTGCACGGACTTCCACGCTGTCCGAAAATTGAGGCCCCGGCTTTTCGGCCTTCTTCTGTGAGATGAGAGAGGCTTCCAATGGGGAACTGGCGCCCTCTTGTGGTGGCCGGGAGTAATGACTGTTTCCACTGCCTGTTCTCAATGCATTCCCATCTCCTTCCCAAGAGGAGATGAGAGGGAAGTTTTTGCAGGCTTCATCTGCCTGTCCAGTTACCTTTGCTTAAAGGTAAGTGGGCAGGGAGTGTGGTTATTATGAATTTATTTTTTAAATTAACAAAAAAAATATATATATTTCTCTTTTTTTTTCAATTCTTATTATTAAAAAAAAAATCATATATATATATATATATATATATATATATATATATATAAAATATTTTTTTCCCCTCATCGCCATGCCACAGCCGAAGGCCCCTTTCACACGGGCTGTCTGATCAGGTCCGCTTGTCAGTTTTTCAGGCAGACCTGATCGGACCCTTCATTCTCCTCTATGGAGCAGTAAACTGCCGCCATCTGATCCTGTCCGACAAAAACAGACGGATGGTGGTTCTATTTTCTATCCATCCCATTGATCGGATCAGATGGCATCAGATGGAAAGAGACAGACAGTCTGTTTCCATCCAATTACGCTATAGAGGAGAGTGGGGTTCTAGTCGTATCTATGTGTAAATTTAGTATCTGTTTTATTAAATTAAGCTTGGTTGTTAGTTTAAAAAAAAAACTGGCTCCTAACTTTTTTAGCTGGCTCCTAGATTTCAAGCAAATTTGTCAAGCCCTGTCCTACTCTATTAGCTTTTAGGTGATCTCTGAAAACCCTCCTCTTCAGAGAAGCCTATCCTACCCACACCTAACAACTCCACCTCCATTTTATCCATCTGCCCACCCCTCTCGGTTACTGCCTTTTGTTTCACTTGACCCTCCCTTCTAGATTGTAAGCTCTAACGAGCAGGGCCCTCTGATTCCCCCTGTATTGAATTGTACTGTAACTGTATGGTCTTTCCCCACACTGTAAAGCGCTGTGCAAACTGTTGGCACTATATAAATCCTGTATAATAAAAATAATAATAGTCCAAACAATCATGCTCAGAGTTCCCTCATATATCCGCAGCAACCTTTCTGATCAACCCCCTATAATGTATCACTGTGGGAGAGGAGCGGCAAAATCTGTTGAGTCTGGCCGGCCTCCTGGAACTCCTTCCTAGCCACAGTGACTGAATTTCTCCCTTTCAAAACTTCCGCAAGTGGTTCCCCGGGCTTTCTCCACTGCTAGGCCGACGTCCTGGAAGCGAGAATTGGCCACTTTTGAAGGACTCTCCCTGGTCATTTCTGGTCAGCTATATGTTGCAATCTGGGTAACTATCACATCCCGGAGATTTGTACAAATGCCAAGCCGGTTTTCTTGGGGAAACCAAAAGTCCCCAGGAAGTGATCCTTACCCAGGTTACCAGGAGGGAAGACCGGGGGGAGGGTGAGAGGCGTTTATTCTTCTGTGACATGGAGGTAGGTGTATCCCTCCAACAGAGATGGCATTGAGGAGTGCAGCTCTTTGCCATATCAGTGGCACTGGTGGGAGGGGTCAGTGATGAGGTAGCTGGTCACTCCTCCCTTCTCTCTGCGGTCCTCATCCTTGGGTATGCCTCATCCTTGCCCCGGCTCCTCCTTGCCCGATGCCTCGCCTAATTGGGGGGGAGCCTGCAGTATGAGGAGGATCGCCGGTGTTCTGTCAGAATTCCCTACCCCCATCATTTCCGGGGCAGCACAGAACAGCAGCAACAACAGCCGATGAGGATGACAGTGCTGTCCTGGAAGTGACGGGTGTAGAGATTTCTGATGGAATGAGAGCATACAGAGGGTGTAGGGAGGTTTACAGATGAGGAATGAAAGCATACAGAGAGTGTAGGGAGGTATACAGATGAGGAATGAAAGCATACAGAGGGTGTAGGGAGGTATACAGAGCTAATGCCAAATAAGTGTGGGGGACAGAGCCTGGGAATATATACTGTACATATTACCTATATATATATATATATATATATATATATATATATATATATATATATATATACACACACACACACACACACACACACACACACACTGAAAGTACCAGCCTCCAAAAACCCTATAGCCAGTCCAACACACACCTAAGTACAAACCTTCAAACTCTACATAGAGGGTCCAACACACACCTGAAAAAATCCCTATAGCCATTCCAACACATGTCTAATAAAACTCCAAACCTTCAACTTCCATATAGAGGGTCCAATACACACCAAAAATAGAATACTAGCCTCCAACCTCCCCTATAGCCAGTCCAACATACGCCTCATAAAAGTACAAGCCTTCAAACTCAATATAAGAGGGTCAAACACACAACTAAAATAAAAAAAAATACTGACCCATTCCTGAAAATGGGCATCAAAACGCATAAACATGAAATATTCCTGATAATGGGCATCAAAACGCATTACCATGAAACATTCGGGACAAAGGGCATCAAACACAAACATGAAATATTCCTAACAATGGGCATCAAACACAAACATGAAATATTCCTAACAATGGACATCAAACACAAATATGAAATATTCCTAACAATGGACATCAAACACAAACATGAAATATTCCTAACAATGGGAATTAATTGCATAAACATGAAATATTTCTGAAAATGGGCAAATGTGTAAATATTCCTGAAAATGGGCATCAAACGCATAAACATGAAATATTCCTGAAAATTGGCATCAAATGCACAAATGAAATAATCCAAAAAAATTGACATCAAACGCGTAAATATCAAATATTCCTGAAAATAGGCATCAAACGCGAAAATATGAAATATTCCACAAAATGGGCATGCATTTCACTATAGATATATATATACACATACATACTATATAAGGATTTTAAAAAACACGATATATATGGATTAAACATACTATATATATATATATATATATATATATATATATATATATATATATATATATATATATATATATATATATATATATATAAGAGAGAGAGAGAGAGATAGATAAAAAAACATACTATATATATATATATATATATATATATATATGGATTAAAAAAACATAATATATGGATTTAAAAAAATCCTATATATATATATATATATATAGTATTATATACATGGAGTAACCACTTAAGTCCCGGAGGATTTGGCTGCTCAAAGACCTGGCCCTATTTTGCGATTCGTCACTGCGTGACTTTAACGGACAATTGCGCGGATGTGCGACGCTGTACCCAAACAAAATTGACGTCCTTTTTTTCCCACAAACAAAGCTTTCTTTTGGTGGTATTTGATCACGTATGCGATTTTTATTTTTTGCACTATAAACAAAAAGAGCGACAATTTTGAAAAAAAGCAATATTTTTCAAATTTTTTTAATGAAATTCCCCCCCAAAAAATGTAAAAATAAAAATTGTTTAACATTTTAAGCCAATTTGTTTTCTGCTACATATTTTTGGTTAAAAGAAAAAAAAATCGCAATAACCGTATTTTGATTGGTTTGCACAAAAGTTACTGCGTTTACTAAGGGAAAGATTTATGTCATTTTTCTTTTTAACTAGTACTGGCGGCGATCTGCGCTTTTTTTGTGGGACTGCGACATTGCGGCGGATAGATTGGACCCTTGACTGACGGACAGATTGGACCCTTGACTGACGGACAGATTGGACCCTTGACTGACATTTGACACTTTTGGGAGTACCAGTGACATTACTACAGTAATCAGTGCTATAAATATGCATTGTTACTGTAAAAATTACACTGGCAGGGAAGGGGTTAACACTGTTGGTGATCAAGGGGTTAAACGTATGCCTCATGCTTACTGACGTGTGTGGGGGAATGCCTGCACTTGTCCCGTTAAACGTGCTTTGGGTGAACAGGTCCTTCTGTCTGTCCTCCGTAAAAAGAGGTATACCTTCTTTCCCCTTTGACAGTCCAGCCGAAGCACACAGACGGGACAGCAGGAAAGAACTCAGCAAGGACAGCAGGGAAGCATTTTGATAGGCATTTACTATGAATGTCATAGTAAACAGGCCTCTCTACTAATCCCATAGAAAACTAAAACTAGCCTTCTCTTTAAAAGTAAGTCGTAGGACTGTCTAAACAGGTTCTTTTTAACCCATTGCACAGAGTACTGCAGGTTACAAGATGGCAGGGTATCACTAATTTACTATCTGATATATCGGTCTGGATGTCACACCACTTCCTCAAACTCAATCCCTCCAAAACCGAGCTAATAATTTTTCCTTCACCGCGTGCCCCTTCCCCTGATCTCTCTGTCAATATTGATGGAATTACTATCAGCCCATCCCCGCATGCCAGGGTCCTAGGTGTTGTCCTGGACTCTGAACTCTCCTTCAAGGCCCACATCCAATCGCTGTCCAAATCTTGCCGCGTTAACTTCCGCAACATCTCCAAAATACGCCCCTTTCTAACCAAAGACACAACAAAGCTCCTAGTTCACTCCCTGGACATCTCGCACCTCGACTACTGCAATTCCCTTCTCATTGGCTTACCTCTACACAGGCTATCCCCCTTCAATCTATCATGAACGCTGCCGCCAGACTCATCCACCTTACCAATCACTCAGTGTCCGCCGCTCCTCTCTGTCAATCCCTCCACTGGCTTCCGCTCACACAACGAACCAAATTCAAAATACTAACATCTTACAAAGCCATCCACAGCTTAGCCCCCAACTACATCACTAGCCTCGTCTCAAAATAAAAACCTAATCGCTCTCTTCATTTCTCTCAAAACCTCCTGCTCTCTAGCTCCTTTGTCACTTCCTCCCATGCTCGCCTCCAGAACTTTACCAGAGCCTCTCAAATCCTGTGGAACTCCTTACCCTTACCTGTCCGATTATCTCCTACTCCAGGGCTCGACAAACCCCGGGCGCCAGGTCGCATTTGCAACTAGAATTAGCGATCTGGCACCTAGGGTTTTTGGCCTTCTTCTGTGAGAAACCTTCAACCTCAATATAAAAGATCAAACACCATCCCTCTCACTGCCACCCCTCTCCTGGATCCCACCATCCCTCCCACTGCCACCCCTCTCCTGGATCCCACCATCCCTCTCCTGGGTCCCACCATCCCTCCCACCGCCACCCCTCTCCTGGATCCCACCATCCCTCTCCTGGATCCCACCATCCCTCCCACTGCCACCCCTCTCCTGGATCCCACCATCCCTCCCACCGCCACCCCTCTCCTGGATCTCACCATCCCTCCCACCGCCACCCCTCTCCTGGATCCCACCATCCCTCCCACTGCCACCCCTCTCCTGGATTCCACCATCCCTCTCCTGGATCCCACTGCCACCCCTCTCCTGGATCCCACCATCCCTCCCACTGCCACCCCTCTCCTGGATTCCACCATCCCTCCCACTGCCACCCCTCACCTGGATCCCACCATCCCTCTCACCGCCACCCCTCTCCTGGATCCCACCATCCCTCCCACCGCCACCCCTCTCCTGGATCCCACCATCCCTCACACTGCCACCCCTCTCCTGGATCCCACCATCCTTCCCACTGCCACTCCTCTCCTGGATCCCACCATCCCTCTCCTGGATCCCACAATCCCTCCCACTGCCACCCCTCTCCTGGATCCCACCATCCCTCCCACTGCCACCCCTCACCTGGATCCCACCATCCCTCTCACCGTCACCCCTCTCCTGGATCCCACCATCCCTCCCACCGCCACCCCTCTCCTGGATTCCACCATCCCTCCCCCGCCATCCCTCTCCTGGATCCCACCATCCCTCCCCCCGCCACCCCTCTCCTGGATCCCACCATCCCTCCCACCGCCACCCCTCTCCTGGATCCCACCATCCCTCTCCTGGATCCAACAATCCCTCTCACTGCCACCCCTCTCCTGGATCCCACCATCCATCCCACTGCCACCCCTCTCCTGGATCCCACCATCCCTCCCACCGCCACCCCTCTCCTGGATTCCACCATTCCTCCCCCCGCCATCCCTCTCCTGGATCCCACCATCCCTCCATCCCTCCCCCCGCCACCCCTCTCCTGGAATGACAGCAATAATTATAGGATCATTATTCATGGTTAACTCTGAACTGATGACCTCTATGATCTTTAATAGCTTTGCCTATGGAAAATATAGGGTACTGAAATGTGTTGCTATTTTCGGGCATGCATAGTCTAAAGGTTTGACATGTTGGGTATTTATTTACTTGACACAAACTCATCTTTTATATTTTACCCAAAAATTGGGTGATATATTTTTAATGTACCCTAAAATTACCATTATCTCTTAGCCTGGGTTCACACTAAATGCAGACTGCATCTAAATATACTGGGTTCACACTAAATGCGGACTGCATCTAAATATACACTCCACAATCTGTTTGCATGGATGGGTTGCTGTTAGGTTAACGACACCCTGCAATCGGTTTTCAAAACACAGTGCAATTTGCAGAATCGGATCGCATGGGTGTGCAGGCTGAATATAACTAAAAAACAGAGAAACTGGTAGTTGTTCATCATTGGTCATTTTGTTTTAAAAAAAAACAAAAACATGGGCTGCTCAGCTTAAAATGCCCGGGCCTATTTTATGTCCCAGTCCGGGCCTGCTGGTGACACCCTGATCAAGAAAAGGGGGTACTGACAGGGGCAGACCGCCCAGACCCTGTAGAAAATGACTTTTCCAGTTTCACCAGACTCAGGCAAACTATGGCTGCTGATAATCCTGATTCTATTTTCAGTGTTTTCCCTTGCATGGACTGTTACTAACTGTATCTATCACCCTTCAGACTTGGGTGTCATGCCCTCCACTGGCTTCCGCTCACACAACGAACCAAATTCAAAATACTAACATCTTACAAAGCCATCCACAGCTTAGCCCCCAACTACATCACTAGCCTCGTCTCAAAATAAAAACCTAATCGTTCTCTTCATTTCTCTCAAAACCTCCTGCTCTCTAGCTCCCTTGTCACTTCCTCCCATGCTCGCCTCCAGGACTTTACCAGAGCCTCTCCAATCCTGTGGAACTCCTTACCCTTACCTGTCCGATTATCTCCTACTCCAGGGCTCGACGAACCCTGGGCGCCAGGTCGCATTTGCAACTAGAATTAGCGACCTGGCACCTAGGGTGCCCTGCAGGAGGTGTCCTGTCCCTTTTGCGCCCCCACCTCCTCCCCGAGTGCACGGACTTCCACGCTGTCCGAAAATTGAGGCCCCGGCTTTTCGGCCTTCTTCTGTGAGATGAGAGAGGCTTCCAATGGGGAACTGGCGCCCTCTTGTGGTGGCCGGGAGTAATGACTGTTTCCACTGCCTGTTCTCAATGCATTCCCATCTCCTTCCCAAGAGGAGATGAGAGGGAAGTTTTTGCAGGCTTCATCTGCCTGTCCAGTTACCTTTGCTTAAAGGTAAGTGGGCAGGGAGTGTGGTTATTATGAATTTATTTTTTAAATTAACAAAAAAAATATATATATTTCTCTTTTTTTTTTCAATTCTTATTATTAAAAAAAAATCATATATATATATATATATATATATAAAATATTTTTTTCCCCTCATCGCCATGCCACAGCCGAAGGCCCCTTTCACACGGGCTGTCTGATCAGGTCCGCTTGTCAGTTTTTCAGGCAGACCTGATCGGACCCTTCATTCTCCTCTATGGAGCAGTAATCTGCCGCCATCTGATCCTGTCCGACAAAAACAGACGGATGGTGGTTCTATTTTCTATCCATCCCATTGATCGGATCAGATGGCATCAGATGGAAAGAGACAGACAGTCTGTTTCCATCCAATTACGCTATAGAGGAGAGTGGGGTTCTAGTCGTATTTATGTGTAAATTTAGTATCCGTTTTATTAAATTAAGCTTGGTTGTTAGTTTAAAAAAAAAACTGGCTCCTAACTTTTTTAGCTGGCTCCTAGATTTCAAGCAAATTTGTCAAGCCCTGTCCTACTCTATTAGCTTTTAGGTGATCTCTGAAAACCCTCCTCTTCAGAGAAGCCTATCCTACCCACACCTAACAACTCCACCTCCATTTTATCCATCTGCCCACCCCTCTCGGTTACTGCCTTTTGTTTCACTTGACCCTCCCTTCTAGATTGTAAGCTCTAACGAGCAGGGCCCTCTGATTCCCCCTGTATTGAATTGTACTGTAACTGTATGGTCTTTCCCCACACTGTAAAGCGCTGTGCAAACTGTTGGCACTATATAAATCCTGTATAATAAAAATAATAATAGTCCAAACAATCATGCTCAGAGTTCCCTCATATATCCGCAGCAACCTTTCTGATCAACCCCCTATAATGGATCACTGTGGGAGAGGAGCGGCAAAATCTGTTGAGTCTAGCCGGCCTCCTGGAACTCCTTCCTAGCCACAGTGACTGAATTTCTCCCTTTCAAAACTTCCGCAAGAGGTTCCCCGGGCTTTCTCCACTGCTAGGCCGACGTCCTGGAAGCGAGAATTGGCCACTTTTGAAGGACTCTCCCTGGTCATTTCTGGTCAGCTATATGTTGCAATCTGGGTAACTATCACATCCCGGAGATTTGTACAAATGCCAAGCCGGTTTTCTTGGGGAAACCAAAAGTCCCCAGGAAGTGATCCTTACCCAGGTTACCAGGAGGGAAGACCGGGGGGAGGGTGAGAGGCGTTTATTCTTCTGTGACATGGAGGTAAGTGTATCCCTCCAACAGAGATGGCATTGAGGAGTGCAGCTCTTTGCCATATCAGTGGCACTGGTGGGAGGGGTCAGTGATGAGGTAGCTGGTCACTCCTCCCTTCTCTCTGCGGTCCTCATCCTTGGGTATGCCTCATCCTTGCCCCGGCTCCTCCTTGCCCGATGCCTCGCCTAATTGGGGGGGAGCCTGCAGTATGAGGAGGATCGCCGGTGTTCTGTCAGAATTCCCTAATCCCATCATTTCCGGGGCAGCACAGAACAGCGGCAACAACAGCCGATGAGGATGACAGTGCTGTCCTGGAAGTGACGGGTGTAGAGATTTCTGATGGAATGAGAGCATACAGAGGGTGTAGGGAGGTATACAGATGAGGAATGAAAGCATACAGAGAGTGTAGGGAGGTATACAGATGAGGAATGAAAGCATACAGAGGGTGTAGGGAGGTATACAGAGCTAATGCCAAATAAGTGTGGGGGACAGAGCCTGGGAATATATACTGTACATATTACCTATATATATATATATATACACACACACACACACACACTGAAAGTACCAGCCTCCAAAAACTCTATAGCTGGTCCAACACACAAAAAAATACTGGCCTCCAACCTCCCCTATAGCCAGTCCAACACACACCTAAGTACAAACCTTCAAACTCTACATAGAGGGTCCAACACACACCTGAAAAAATCCCTATAGCCAGTCCAACACATGTCTAATAAAACTCCAAACCTTCAACTTCCATATAGAGGGTCCAATACACACCAAAAATAGAATACTAGCCTCCAACCTCCCCTATAGCCAGTCCAACATACGCCTCATAAAAGTACAAGCCTTCAAACTCAATATAAGAGGGTCAAACACACAACTAAAATAAAAAAAAATACTGACCCATTCCTGAAAATGGGCATCAAAACGCATAAACATGAAATATTCCTGATAATGGGCATCAAAACGCATTACCATGAAACATTCGGGACAAAGGGCATCAAACACAAACATGAAATATTCCTAACAATGGGCATCAAACACAAACATGAAATATTCCTAACAATGGACATCAAACACAAACATGAAATATTCCTAACAATGGACATCAAACACAAACATGAAATATTCCTAACAATGGGAATTAATTGCATAAACATGAAATATTTCTGAAAATGGGCAAATGTGTAAATATTCCTGAAAATGGGCATCAAACGCATAAACATGAAATATTCCTGAAAATTGGCATCAAATGCACAAATGAAATAATCCAAAAAAATTGACATCAAACGCGTAAATATCAAATATTCCTGAAAATAGGCATCAAACGCGAAAATATGAAATATTCCACAAAATGGGCATGCATTTCACTATAGATATATATATACACATACATACTATATATGGATTTTTAAAAACACGATATATATGGATTAAACATACTATATATATATATATATATATATATATATATATATATAAAGAGAGAGAGAGAGAGATAGATAAAAAAACATACTATATATATATATATATATATATATATATGGATTAAAAAAACATAATATATGGATTTAAAAAAATCCTATATATATATATATATATATATATATATATATATATATATAGTATTATATACATGGATTAACCACTTAAGTCCCGGAGGATTTGGCTGCTCAAAGACCTTGCCCTATTTTGCGATTCGTCACTGCGTGACTTTAACGGACAATTGCGCGGATGTGCGACGCTGTACCCAAACAAAATTGACGTCCTTTTTTTCCCACAAACAAAGCTTTCTTTTGGTGGTATTTGATCACGTATGCGATTTTTATTTTTTGCACTATAAACAAAAAGAGCGACAATTTTGAAAAAAAGCAATATTTTTCAAATTTTTTTTAATGAAATTCCCCCCCAAAAAATGTAAAAATAAAAATTGTTTAACATTTTAAGCCAATTTGTTTTCTGCTACATATTTTTGGTTAAAAGAAAAAAAAAATCGCAATAACCGTATTTTGATTGGTTTGCACAAAAGTTACTGCGTTTACTAAGGGAAAGATTTATGTCATTTTTTTTTTAACTAGTACTGGCGGCGATCTGCGCTTTTTTTGTGGGACTGCGACATTGCGGCGGATAGATTGGACCCTTGACTGACGGACAGATTGGACCCTTGACTGACGGACAGATTGGACCCTTGACTGACATTTGACACTTTTGGGAGTACCAGTGACATTACTACAGTAATCAGTGCTATAAATATGCATTGTTACTGTAAAAATTACACTGGCAGGGAAGGGGTTAACACTGTTGGTGATCAAGGGGTTAAACGTATGCCTCATGCTTACTGACGTGTGTGGGGGAATGCCTGCACTTGTCCCGTTAAACGTGCTTTGGGTGAACAGGTCCTTCTGTCTGTCCTCCGTAAAAAGAGGTATACCTTCTTTCCCCTTTGACAGTCGAGCCGAAGCACACAGACGGGACAGCAGGAAAGAACTCAGCAAGGACAGCAGGGAAGCATTTTGATAGGCATTTACTATGAATGTCATAGTAAACAGGCCTCTCTACTAATCCCATAGAAAACTAAAACTAGCCTTCTCTTTAAAAGTAAGTCGTAGGACTGTCTAAACAGGTTCTTTTTAACCCATTGCACAGAGTACTGCAGGTTACAAGATGGCAGGGTATCACTAATTTACTATCTGATATATCGGTCTGGATGTCACACCACTTCCTCAAACTCAATCCCTCCAAAACCGAGCTAATAATTTTTCCTTCACCGCGTGCCCCTTCCCCTGATCTCTCTGTCAATATTGATGGAATTACTATCAGCCCATCCCCGCATGCCAGGGTCCTAGGTGTTGTCCTGGACTCTGAACTCTCCTTCAAGGCCCACATCCAATCGCTGTCCAAATCTTGCCGCATTAACTTCCGCAACATCTCCAAAATACGCCCCTTTCTAACCAAAGACACAACAAAGCTCCTAGTTCACTCCCTGGACATCTCGCACCTCGACTACTGCAATTCCCTTCTCATTGGCTTACCTCTACACAGGCTATCCCCCTTCAATCTATCATGAACGCTGCCGCCAGACTCATCCACCTTACCAATCACTCAGTGTCCGCCGCTCCTCTCTGTCAATCCCTCCACTGGCTTCCGCTCACACAACGAACCAAATTCAAAATACTAACATCTTACAAAGCCATCCACAGCTTAGCCCCCAACTACATCACTAGCCTCGTCTCAAAATAAAAACCTAATCGCTCTCTTCATTTCTCTCAAAACCTCCTGCTCTCTAGCTCCTTTGTCACTTCCTCCCATGCTCGCCTCCAGAACTTTACCAGAGCCTCTCCAATCCTGTGGAACTCCTTAACCTTACCTGTCCGATTATCTCCTACTCCAGGGCTCGACAAACCCCGGGCGCCAGGTCGCATTTGCAACTAGAATTAGCGATCTGGCACCTAGGGTTTTCGGCCTTCTTCTGTGAGAAACCTTCAACCTCAATATAAAAGATCAAACACCATCCCTCTCACTGCCACCCCTCTCCTGGATCCCACCATCCCTCCCACTGCCACCCCTCTCCTGGATCCCACCATCCCTCTCCTGGGTCCCACCATCCCTCCCACCGCCACCCCTCTCCTGGATCCCACCATCCCTCCCACTGCCACCCCTCTCCTGGATCCTACCATCCCTCTCCTGGATCCCACCATCCCTCCCACTGCCACCCCTCTCCTGGATCCCACCATCCCTCCCACCGCCACCCCTCTCCTGGATCTCACCATCCCTCCCACCGCCACCCCTCTCCTGGATCCCACCATCCCTCCCACTGCCACCCCTCTCCTGGATCTCACCATCCCTCCCACCGCCACCCCTCTCCTGGATCCCACCATCCCTCCCACTGCCACCCCTCTCCTGGATCCCACCATCCCTCTCCTGGATCCCACCATCCTTCCCACTGCCACCCCTCTCCTGGATCCCACCATCCCTCCCACTGCCACCCCTCTCCTGGATTCCACCATCCCTCCCACTGCCACCCCTCACCTGGATCCCACCATCCCTCTCACCGCCACCCCTCTCCTGGATCCCACCATCCCTCCCACCGCCACCCCTCTCCTGGATCCCACCATCCCTCACACTGCCACCCCTCTCCTGGATCCCACCATCCTTCCCACTGCCACTCCTCTCCTGGATCCCACCATCCCTCTCCTGGATCCCACAATCCCTCCCACTGCCACCCCTCTCCTGGATCCCACCATCCCTCCCACTGCCACCCCTCACCTGGATCCCACCATCCCTCTCACCATCACCCCTCTCCTGGATCCCACCATCCCTCCCACCGCCACCCCTCTCCTGGATTCCACCATCCCTCCCCCGCCATCCCTCTCCTGGATCCCACCATCCCTCCCCCCGCCACCCCTCTCCTGGATCCCATCATCCCTCCCATTGCCACCCCTCTCCTGGATCCCACCATCCCTCCCACCGCCACCCCTCTCCTGGATCCCACCATCCCTCCCACCGCCACCCCTCTCCTGGATCCCACCATCCCTCTCCTGGATCCAACAATCCCTCTCACTGCCACCCCTCTCCTGGATCCCACCATCCATCCCACTGCCACCCCTCTCCTGGATCCCACCATCCCTCTCACCGCCACCCCTCTTCTGGATCCCACCATCCCTCTCACCGCCACCCCTCTTCTGGATCCCACCATCCCTCCCCCCGCCACCCCTCTCCTGGATCCCACCATCCCTCCCACCGCCACCCCTCTCCTGGATCCCACCATCCCTCCCACCGCCACCCCTCTCCTGGATTCCACCATTCCTCCCCCCGCCATCCCTCTCCTGGAATGACAGCAATAATTATAGGATCATTATTCATGGTTAACTCTGAACTGATGACCTCTATGATCTTTAATAGCTTTGCCTATGGAAAATATAGGGTACTGAAATGTGTTGCTATTTTCGGGCATGCATAGTCTAAAGGTTTGACATGTTGGGTATTTATTTACTTGACACAAACTCATCTTTTATATTTTACCCAAAAATTGGGTGATATATTTTTAATGTACCCTAAAATTACCATTATCTCTTAGCCTGGGTTCACACTAAATGCAGACTGCATCTAAATATACTGGGTTCACACTAAATGCGCACTGCATCTCAATATACACTCCACAATCTGTTTGCATGGATGGGTTGCTGTTAGGTTAACGACACCCTGCAATCGGTTTTCAAAACACAGTGCAATTTGCAGAATCGGATCGCATGGGTGTGCAGGCTGAATATAACTAAAAAACAGAGAAACTGGTAGTTGTTCATCATTGGTCATTTTGTTTTAAAAAAAACAAAAACATGGGCTGCTCAGCTTAAAATGCCCGGGCCTATTTTATGTCCCAGTCCGGGCCTGCTGGTGACACCCTGATCAAGAAAAGGGGGTACTGACAGGGGCAGACCGCCCAGACCCTGTAGAAAATGACTTTTCCAGTTTCACCAGACTCAGGCAAACTATGGCTGCTGATAATCCTGATTCTATTTTCAGTGTTTTCCCTTGCATGGACTGTTACTAACTGTATCTATCACCCTTCAGACTTGGGTGTCATGCCCTCCACTGGCTTCCGCTCACACAACGAACCAAATTCAAAATACTAACATCTTACAAAGCCATCCACAGCTTAGCCCCCAACTACATCACTAGCCTCGTCTCAAAATAAAAACCTAATCGTTCTCTTCATTTCTCTCAAAACCTCCTGCTCTCTAGCTCCCTTGTCACTTCCTCCCATGCTCGCCTCCAGGACTTTACCAGAGCCTCTCCAATCCTGTGGAACTCCTTACCCTTACCTGTCCGATTATCTCCTACTCCAGGGCTCGACGAACCCCGGGCGCCAGGTCGCATTTGCAACTAGAATTAGCGACCTGGCACCTAGGGTGCCCTGCAGGAGGTGTCCTGTCCCTTTTGCGCCCCCACCTCCTCCCCGAGTGCATGGACTTCCACGCTGTCCGAAAATTGAGGCCCCGGCTTTTCGGCCTTCTTCTGTGAGATGAGAGAGGCTTCCAATGGGGAACTGGCGCCCTCTTGTGGTGGCCGGGAGTAATGACTGTTTCCACTGCCTGTTCTCAATGCATTCCCATCTCCTTCCCAAGAGGAGATGAGAGGGAAGTTTTTGCAGGCTTCATCTGCCTGTCCAGTTACCTTTGCTTAAAGGTAAGTGGGCAGGGAGTGTGGTTATTATGAATTTATTTTTTAAATTAACAAAAAAAATATATATATTTCTCTTTTTTTTTCAATTCTTATTATTAAAAAAAAATCATATATATATATATATATATATATATATATATATATATATAAAATATTTTTTTCCCCTCATCGCCATGCCACAGCCGAAGGCCCCTTTCACACGGGCTGTCTGATCAGGTCCGCTTGTCAGTTTTTCAGGCAGACCTGATCGGACCCTTCATTCTCCTCTATGGAGCAGTAAACTGCCGCCATCTGATCCTGTCCGACAAAAACAGACGGATGGTGGTTCTATTTTCTATCCATCCCATTGATCGGATCAGATGGCATCAGATGGAAAGAGACAGACAGTCTGTTTCCATCCAATTACGCTATAGAGGAGAGTGGGGTTCTAGTCGTATTTATGTGTAAATTTAGTATCCGTTTTATTAAATTAAGCTTGGTTGTTAGTTTAAAAAAAAACTGGCTCCTAACTTTTTTAGCTGGCTCCTAGATTTCAAGCAAATTTGTCAAGCCCTGTCCTACTCTATTAGCTTTTAGGTGATCTCTGAAAACCCTCCTCTTCAGAGAAGCCTATCCTACCCACACCTAACAACTCCACCTCCATTTTATCCATCTGCCCACCC